>NW_028227269.1:24055000-24622500 GCF_978045245.1 Mus caroli | reverse complement strand
AATCCTCAAAAGAGAAAGAGAAACCTCCATAAAATTGGCCCATGGCAACTCTATAGGACATTTTTATTGATTGGTGATTGATGTAAGAAGGCCCAGCTCACTGTGGCAACCGAGCAGGAGGTCCTGGGTATAAAAGAAAGCAGTCTGAACAAGTCATGAAAAAGAAGCCAGTCAACCAACAGTCTCCCTCCCATGGTCTCTGCTTCAGTTCTTACCTCTAGTTCCTGTCTGAAGTTCCTGCCCTAAGTTGCGTCAAAGGTGAACTGTGAACAAGACATATAAACCAAATAATTTCTTTCCTCTTCCAGTTACTTTTGGTCATGCTGTTTATCACAGAAATAAAAAGCAATCCAGAACAAATTTTACTCTAAAGAAATAAAACAAAGACCACACTTTCAGAGACCATTTATACTGTTTGTTACCAATTAGTGAAACAATATGGCTTTGTAATAAATCTCAATACTTAGAAATTGAAGAAGAGTGGCACTGGCATTTTGTTTTGATTTGACTTTGGATTTTGTTTTGTTTTGCCACTGGCTTTTGTTTTTAGGAAAACCCACAGCATCAGGGTAAATGATGGAAAGATAGCAGACGGTGGTGAGAAGGTTCTAAAAGCCAGAAAGTGCCAGGGCAGCATTCTGGCCATTCCAATCAATAGTTGGGAAGTTGAAACAAGTGTTTGAATGCTGGTAGTTCCTTTGTGAGATAAGGAATTTTTCTCCAACTGATGGGAATGAAAAGGCCAAACCTGGAGGAGAGTCTATGGAATGCCTGGGCTTGTGGCTCCCTTTGTTGATGTTTGTTTGTTTGTTTTTATTCAATCTTTTGTTCTGCCCATAGAGACAAACAAGCATAGTGGAAGGGAAGTTCAGAGGTAGAGTACATGCCTGGTAGGGTAGGAGGCCTTTGGCTAGACCCTCAGGACTCAAAACAAAACAAGCAGACAAAGACTTATGCATCATTATGTCACCATGCAAGGAAACATGTACACATAAAATTCCATCAGCACTTTCATGGAATAACCTAGGTCTTTCTGAGAATGTGTGTGTATGTATTGTGTCATATGTGTTTATGTATGTAGTCATATATGAATATGCACGCACTTTCATGTCTGTACATGCCTGTGGACTCCAAAGGTTGACACTAGATGTCCTCCTTAGCTGCTCTCCACATTGCCTTTGAGACAAGTTTTCTTCCGAAACATGGAGATTATTGATTCAGCTAGGTTGGCATTGTCTTGTCTCTGCTCCCCACACCTCCTCCCAGCCCCCCACTGACAGTACAGACTTATGCCACTGCCATGAGTGTAATAGGGTTGTTGCTAGAGATCCTAACAGAGGCTCGCATGCTCTTGTAAAAGGCACTTTACAGAGAGAGTATCTCCCTAGCCCTCATGGAGTGACTCTTTTACGTAATTGCTTACAGTGTTTTCTTGGAGCCTTTTCCTACTTAGCTCTTCATAATGCTTTTATTTAAGTATTTTTACAACAAGTGTGGAGTTGATCGAATGCTTCCGCGGTTAATAAAATACTTATAGATGTATTACTTTGAAGACTTGGTGTCTTTACAATTGCTTGATGAAATTTGCAGAAAAGCAAAATGATTTCAGCTCAAACTAGGATGGGAAAAAAATTAAACCAGAGCCCTATCTTCTAGTTACAGAGCACCATCGGGAATGCACAATACATGCAAATTCACATCTACAACAATTCAAATTCAGAACATCCTTGAATTCCAATACACTGCAATTCAAATGCACAATACATGCAAATTCAAATATCCAGCAATTCAAATACACAGCATACAAATTCAAGAGTGTAGAGAATATTTACTACCAAGTTCCTGTTTATAAAAATAGAGGCGCTTGTTGTTATTCCCATTATCTACACAGATGGTGAGTGGGCTGTTGCAAACCCATGAAAGGAAGTTCTCCCATAAGTGGGAATATTGTGGTTCTCACCCAGGGTCCCCATACCCACAGTTGTTGGCTTCAGAGAAGAGAGAGTACTGCTTGTGTCAGACTCGCTGTGTGAGGAAAGGAGGTGGTTTTTTATATGCGATTCTGCTTGATATATATTTCATAGGTGGTATGAAGTAGGATTAGGGAGGTGATTTCATCAAACGCCTCTTGTCTTTAGGTCATTGATCACCCAGGTCCATTGTAGCAAACTGCCCCAACTCAATGGCACATAATAACAGAAACTTGTTTTCCCATGGTTCTAATATTATGGTGAGCCCAAAAGAGATGACCTCTCATACAATTCATTGGCAATTGAAAGTCTTTATTCTAGCTAGCTGGGATTACACTCAAATGATTGGGACCTAATTATAGTCCGCAGTATTGAGAGCAGTAGTTCTTGACAAGTGGGTCATAACTTCTTGGGGTGGGGTGTCAAATGACCCAACCATTACCTAAGACCATTAGAAAACACAGATATTCACCTTACAATTAATAGAAGCAGCAAAATTAGAGCTATAAAGTGGAAACAAAACTAATTTTATTGCTGGGGTCCCCACAACATGAGGAACTATATTAGAGGGTTGCGGCTTCAGGAAAGTTGAGAACCAATAGATTAGAGAAAGGTTTTTAAAGACACAAACTACATACCAACCACCACTCTGCACAGAAGCTTCAATAAATAATCTGGGGTATCTTGATCATGGGTTCCTAAAGGAGGGTTAGATAATTTTACATAAAATTATCCATCAAGGAGATCAAATCCTAGTTAAACCTGAAATGGATTCAGCAAGAATACAAGATGGAAAAACTGTACTGCCTTACCCTGTCACACTGGAGTCCATAAGTCTGAGGTCAAGACACCAACTTTATCACAGTCTCTTTGAGTCCTATAAAGACAGATCCTTCTTGGTCTCTTTCACCTTCTCGTGTTGCTGGAAGTCATTGGTGCTCCCTACAGCACAAACACAGTGCTCCAGTCTCTACCTCTGTTGATCTTGGCAGGCAGAGAAGTCTGTCTATGTGTCTATGGTCTCTCTTCTCAAAGGGGCTCCAGTCTTTGGATTAGTGTCACATCACCCTAATCAAATATCATTGTGGTTTAGCATGATTGACTTCATTTACATTTCTAAAGGATTTGTTGCAGGTATGGTAATGTCCACAAGTACAAAATTTGGAAATATCTTTTGGAGAGTATAGTTTGGACCAAGTGAGTTAGGAAGGAGTTTCCTTCCCTTATTCTCTCTCTGTGTCTATTTCTCTCTCTATTTCTCTTTATTTCTCTCTATTTCTCTCTATTTCTCTCTATTTCTCTCTCTCTCTCTCTCTCTCTCTCTCTCTCTCTCTCTCTCTCTCTCTCTCTCTCTCCCTCCCATCAGAGTAGGACCACATGAATGCTAATTTCCTTATCATAAACCATGGAATGATTACATTTTTTCCTAGTTCTTCTCAAAGCAAGAAAACAAAAAGTTAATCCCTTCCAGATAAACATCCTAGATAGGATGATGGTAAGAATTATCAGCTGCCAACTTCTAGTGGGCCAAAAAAAAAAAAAATCCAACATTAAAATTCTATACTAAAGAACAATAATTAAGTTTTGATGAATAGATACTGATTTAAGTGGACAACAAGCTTAGAGACAATCAACGGTACAGTTATTTCCACAAAAGTAGTGTGATATTAACCTTTCTGAAATAGCACAGAACATTATAGAACTCCCCACTTAGGAGTACAATGAATAAGTCTTGTCAGATGTAACATGGTCACTATGCAGAAGTACTGCATGGAGAAATAGGAGAAGCTATTGTTAAAAAAAAAAAGGGCACACAAACATTTGTGATCTCAAACACACTGAGTGCTCTAGTAATAGGTCAGAGTGGGTGGAATATCTGTACATACTTAAAATACTTGACAAAACTCTGATTGCAGTTCTATAGGAAAGAATTATATGTGGTGGAATTTGGAGTGTGAACTTGTAGAGATGGGGAGTTCTAGGTGGGGTTCTTGGGTAGGGCCTCCTGGGGCTTAGAGGAAAAAGTCAGAACTCTCCGTTTACTGCTGGAAGGTATAGGGAGAAATCTACAACTAGCAAGTTGGCACAATTCTTACCAGGCTTCCATCTCACTCCCACCCCCAAAACTGTGAAAAGATGCAGGTTTTTGTTGTTGTTGTTGTTTTTTGTTTTTTGTTTGTTTATTTTTTTCTATACAGGGTTTCTCTGTATATCCCTGGCTGTCCTGGAACTCAGTTTGTAGACCAGGCTGGTCTCGAATTCAGAAATCCACCTGCCTCTGTCTCCCGAGTGCTGGGATTAAAGGCGTGCGCCACCACACCTGGCTGAAAAGATACAGTTCTATGGACATTGTTATAGACAGATGAGAAGACACTGTGAAACCCAAAGGTGATTCTGCTTTCCTGAAGACTAGGAACTAATAGCTGCTTACTCTTGTAACTCTTTATTTCCACAAGGCTGACCCATTCTTCCTGGCTAGAGCAGGAGTTTATAATAGTTGCTGTGAATTCTGTCTTCCCTTGGTCCTTTTAACTATATGACCCTGTCCACTTTGCCAAGACAGCTCATTATCCAGGGACAGACATCATCCCAGGCTCCTTGGCCAAATAACTAAGTTCACTTCTACTGCATATGGGAAGGTATGCTACACTGGCTTTGTGGTTGAAAGGAAGCTCTTTGTTCTTCCTATGCTGGGGCATGAATATAGTGGGAGGAGTCTGCTTCCTCATGCACAGCACAGCATGTTGAAAACATATACAGATTAACTAAATGTGGTCAGGGAGTGTGGTTTCCTATTTCAGAAAAAAAAAGCATCAGAAAATTGACCACCATCTGCTCTCAGAGAGGAATGTTTATTTTCAAATTATTTCAAAGACTGACACAGACTAGCTTCCTATTCAAGTGAGTGCCTCCTTTATGATATCATCTTACCTCATGCTATAGGCAGAATTACCCCCTCCTTAACAGGTTTGAAATAAACTGTCTTGAAGGCTGAGTGGTCTGTGGATTTGTGACTTCCCCTACCTGCCTTTGACAAAATTACTTAAAAAAAATCAATGTTTAACTCACAGTTCAGACAAGTGAACTAATAAATAAAAAACCTTCTGTTGCATGACTTTTTCTGTGGACAACGGTGTATTCATTCAGGGTAGGGCACCTATACCTGAGTGAATAAATGAGTTCTCCCATCTAGGTTGGTCAACCTGTAGGTCTACAGGGCTCATTCACAGGCTCATGGGTGACTCAAAGGCAAAGCATCCCATGAAAGCTGATAGCAGCATCCACACAGACTCATAAAAGCTGCACAATTGCTGCTCCCTGCTCAACTTGCAGGCAGATCCACCAGGTAGTTACCTCCTCCCACCCCAGTAACAACTTGGGGGAAGAACCTTGTGATTACTAAACTTTCAGAAGTTATCGGTTACGTTTGTTTCCTCAGAGTTACTATAGCCTCCCTATTCCCTTAGGAATGAATATATTTCAACTCAGCAGTGATAGCTACAGAACAGAATACCTCCTTGCTTACTATTTCTAATACATGTGGAAAGAGAGGGGAGAGGGAGGGGAAGGGAGGGAGGGAGGAAGGGAGAGAGAGGGAGAGAGGGAGAGAATAACGGATATTAGTGAAATCTATAAATCTATATGACCAGGCAAAGAGCCAGACAGGGATGCTTTGTTTCCTAATATCTTCTCTGAATGAGTAATTCTCAGGGTAGACATCACTACCATTCTTTCTTCCAGGGTGAGAGTCCAGTTGTGGGATGGATATGTCTGCAATTGGTAAAACATTTATAAAGACAAAAATAGTTTCTAGTATATTGACATGGGATTCTTCTCAGCACTTTAGATCCATAGCTAGAAATTACTAGCTGTAGGTGAGTCTGAAAAGTCCATGAAGGCCCATGTGTAAAGGGCTTGGTCTCCAGGATGAAGCACCAATGGAAATTCATGGTAGCACCTTGATGTGGCACAAAGAGCTGAGCCGAAATCATTTTAAATGCTCCAGTGTGAGATCTAAGAAACGAAGCTTTCTTCAATTTGAATAAGTACTTGACTTGGTTGTTATCTATGTTTACATCAGTGTTAGAGTAAACTGGAAGAGTCAGGCCCCTTTTGGTGGGAGCAAAGTCAAGGATCCACAGGCTTCTTAAAAGCCAACCTCCCCTCCTTCCTTCCCTCTCAGCCCCCCCTACATCTCCCCCAGATATTGGTCCTCCTTTTCCCTTCAAGTTCATCAATGTTCTTCAGTCTCTCTACACTCTAGCCCAAACTCTTGCACTTCCCACATCTCTTCAGGTTATGTGGGATCTCACTGTTTGTGCAGTTATAGTTCAACATTGAGATTACGTTATACTTCTTTGTGGCTCTCAGAATCATCTGCCTGACAAAACAATACTTAACTTCTTGTCTGTGCCTCTCTTAGAGAAGTAAAGGTAAGGATACAAGAACAACAAGCGTCATACAGCTAGCTCAATAAGCAAGCCCAGCTCAGCCTCTATCATTGTCCCTCAAGTCCTATTTATACCCTCTAAACTTCACGTTTCCTCCATGGGTCTTGCCTCAACACATGTGTCTGTCTCAGCAGACATCACTCTGCCAATCAACCTGAGTTGGTGGAAGAGGCAAGAAACTGCAGCACACCACCAGAAGGTTTTTAGTGCCTTTCTCTCTATGGAATCCCAACAGAGTTCAACTACACAAGGTAAGGCTGACAATACGTGTGTGTTGTTAGCAAGGAATCCATCATGTGTCCTTTCACATGCTTGATTATTAGAACATCCTTTCTCCTGTTTCTGCTTTAGCCAAACATACCTTTATGAGTCTGCTTTAGCCTTTTACCTGTGTCCACTTCAGGACAACACACCTTCATGTGTGTGCCCCAGCAAAACATCAGAAAGCACAACTTTCCAAAGAACCCGTAAAGTTTCCACTTCACAAGTCAATATAGATTATTTCTTTTATAAGCTGCCTTGGTCATTGTCACGTTTTATCATAAGACCATAAAATTATCATACAACAGGAATAAAACATGAATGACAATAGAGATCTTTCTAGAAACATGCAAAATGAATTAGTTCCTTTTCTCCTAACAATTAACTAGAAAATTCACTATTCAGCAGCATAATATTAAGTTTAATTTCTACCAACCTTTGTGTAACCAGAAAGACAAAAATACCCAGAAGTATCAAAGTATTGACAAATCACAGGAACTTAGCAGGAAATATACATCAAAAGATAGAACAGACCATAGAGAGTCTGCTTCTTAACTGTAAATTTATATGGCATAAAAGATAAGTCTTTTGCAAATTAATGTCTAAAGTCAGTGCAGATATTTTCAAAATCACATTGGTATGTAAAATTTTTAATAAGTGGGTTCTAGTTATAGGATAGAGATCAAGCAGTCTAAAAATGAGCTGTAGAAATCATCATACTAAATAAGAAAATACATGGGACTAAGAGGTTCCTTCATGGTTAAGCACACTTGCTAGTTTTTTAGAGGACCTGGGTTCTAGTCCCAGCACCCACAGTGCGAACACAACAACCTGCAACTCCAGTTCCAGGAGACCTGACATCCTTCTTGGACTTCATCCACACCTGGACATGTGGCGTACATACTGACGGAGACACAAACATATATTCATAATTAAAAACCAAGTAAGCCTTAAAGGAAGAGTGGCCATCCAGTCACAGTCCAAGCAGAGATACCCAGGAGCTCTCCCAAATTAGAAGCTGCTGTGATTGACAGAACATGTTTATGTTACTCCATCCATTATCTGTAAACTGATAGTGAAAAAATTGTCACACTATATGGGGGGAAAGTTGGATCCCATCTTCATGTTTTTTAATTAAAGCAAACCCCAAGTAAATTAAATGCATACATTGAGGGACAAATCATAAAATGAGTGAAAGCATTTAGCAGATTATTTTTGCAATGTTAGGGTTGAAATAAAATTCAATATAATCTTTGAGGAGAATTTGTGGCTAAGATTATTGGGTTAGAGAGTATATATATATATATATATATATATATATATATATATATATATGACTGGAAGTCAACAAAGGAACAGAGTTGCAAAGGGGATTTCTTCAAACTCTCCCATGGGAATATGCACTGGAGAATAAAAGTGCTCAGAGGACTGGCAAGAGGGCCCAGCCAGCAGAATTCTTGCTATGGAAGCATGAGGACCTAAGCATGGGCCCTCAGAAGCTACAAAGAATTGCAGGGCAGTGGTATGTTCTTGTAAACCTAACATTGGGAGTATGCAGAAAGACATATCCCTGAAACTCATTGGCCAGCCATGCTACTCAAATGAATAAGTCAATAAAAGAATAAATCAATAAATCAACTAAATGTGCAAGGAGAATGATTGATCTAACACTGGTTTTGTCTTCCACAGCTCCACAAGTTCACAGACATGCATACACATGCACAAACGCACACACACACATGCATGCAAATATGTTTATATGCCCACACACTAAACATACAACCCCTCTACACATGCACTGCACAGAAAAAGAGAAGAGAACGTTGAAGTTTGTCACTGTGTGCCTAAGGCCACAAGGGTCTACACATATACATGTGAGAGTGATATTTCTAGTCCTGGTAAGTTGTAAAAGCCAGCTAGCTAGTCTTTTGCCAGTGGATATGGAGAATAAAGGTCCCTTCAGCTGGAACAGTGACAGTGTAGGTTGCAGGTGTGTTGATCTCAAAACAGAGAATTTATTTTAGCTCTAAGTGGTGTAGGAACGAAAATGTTACAATCATAGTAAAAAAGGAAAATATTCTCTTAAGCTTAATGCTACTTTCCAGTGATTACAAAGGTCAGCCATAATTTAAATGTATGTTTCCAGCCTTAAGAGAGTCAGCTCAACTCCTTCTTCTTGCTAACACAAAGTCCTATAAACGATGTGGTTTAATTACCAACATTGTATGTCCCATGGTCTGCATGCTGGGAATTCAAAGTCAGAGTGTCAGGATGGATACCAAGTTCTTGTCAAAGGCTCCCTTCTCAATTTGTAGCTCATAATCTTGGGTTCTCATCTGTCCAAAAACAGAAAAAGAAGTCAAGTTAGTGCTGGTCTTAAAGTCACTAACCCCACCCTGGGAATCTACCCTTGTGAACTAATTGCCCCAGGAACACCTTACCTTTAATACTGTCACATAAGGGCTTAGGTGTGGTCAATCTTTGTTTTCCTCAGCATTTCATAATGCATATAATGTGTTTCCAGCAAATCCAAACCTTGTTATTTCTCTTCCATTTCCTCCTTTATTCACATTCCTCTCCCTACTTCATGTGATCTCTCTCCTCCTATTCCCCCTCCCACTGAGTCCACTTAGTGTTGCCTGAGTGTGCATCTACTGGAGCATGGGAAACCTTCCTTGTCCACATCCTTGAAGAAAACCAACTTTTCCTCTCCTAGCTGCCATCTTGTTAATGGCTTTTCAGCTAGAGGTGAGATTTTATGAGCCTCCTCCTGGTCTAGCCTAGGACTTTGTACCAACATTTTGATACTGCAAAACAGTTAAGGCCTGTACCAAAATTTATGTTTAGGAACCATGCATACACACACACACACACACACACACACACACACACACACACACACGGGGGAGAGAGAGAAAGGGAGAGAGAGGGAGAGGGGGAGGGAGGGGGACGGGAGGGGGGAGGGGGGAGGGGGAGGAGAGAGAGAGAGAAAGAGAGAGAGAACTATTTTGGATTTGTGATTTTGAAATGAGCTATGATTAATTTCTATTGTCTCAGTTTTGGGAGGCTGTGTGTAGGATCCACAATTTACAGGCTGAACACACCTGGTGGCCTTGATATATTAAAATGAATTTGATGCCCCACACACACACACACACATACGCACAAGTATCGACAGCAGGTGCAGAACATTTAAAAGGAACAATCAAAAGCACATTCTGAAAGGGTGATTTTTGTAAAGCAAATGGTGTACTAACCACAAAGCCCTGCACACAGTAGGAGCTTCTCGGTGTTTTCAGTTATTCTCTGGTCTAGACGGGTGAATGAAGCTCCGGGGAAAGCAGCAGGGTTAGGTTTTGTTTGAGGATCTACTGTTTCCATCTCATGTCCCACTCCACAAGAGCAGAAACTTAGTCTATTAGGAAATCCAGATGCAATGCTGAAATAGTGAGCAAGGAACTGGAAACAGTGGGGAGCGACTTAGCCTAGTGATTCCTCAGGTTCTCTCCATCCTTTCTTCCTCTTGTTCTCCCTTCCATATGCGTGGGTTCCTTTCTTGCTGGGTGTAGCAGCTGTTTGGGCTTCCAGGCTGCCCACAGTAGATCCATTTGGGAATATGACTTCCAGTAGGTGCTGACTGCTTGGATCAACTACAGCGAATCAAAGTCTATTCAGATGGTTTCAAGATGCCCACCAGAATGCAGAGAGGTCCATCACTTGCCTTTGAGTTGATCCCTCCAGCTCAAGACTGCAGCAGCACTCTGGGGGAGGAGAAACCCACACTAAAGTTTGGACAAAATGCCACCCAACAGGACCTCTGAGCTAGGAAGTCATTCTGATATACTTAGCTTAAGGTTCGGAAGAAGCCTCACAGCACAGAAGACAGCACAAGGTAACCTTTGGATGGAGGGAGTTGAAGAGTAGTGTTAGTTTGGAGGTGATCTCACGATGCTCCTCCCAGGGACCTCGCTTATATCTTCACCTACAGTGATGACCTGCTGTCACCAGGTGTAGCCTATTAGTAAAAGACAGCCCAGATCTTCCTTTTCCCCCCCTCTCACTCATATTCCGACATGTTCCCCGCCATTCTTCTTTCTCTCCCTCCACCCCTTTCTGCCCTTCTTTCTTTACTTCTTTGTCCCCCATTCTCTGTCCTCACAGCTCTGCTCCTGTGTGTTTCAACCTCTTCTTCAGGCCCTCATTCCCCTCCCTTCCCCCTAATAAATTACCCTTATACTACATTTGTTATGTGGCTTGATTTCTCAGGGAACACCCTGGCATGGGTCCACCAGGTATCTCCTCACCACCATTATATTTCATAAGTAGAGAGGTTAGGACCTTGAAGGAACCATATACTTAGAGAAACTAAGTTCTCGAGGCATGGTTTAAAGACTTGAAGAATAGACGTAGGTACTTACACAAATTCAGATCCCTGCTGAGTCGCAACAAGAAAACGGAACTCAACCTGTTCATTGACCATTAGACCAAGACCTTAAAGAACCAGAGGCTCATGGTGATATAGAAGAGCCCAGGAATACGGGGTCCCTCTGTTTCCCACACCTCTGAGACTACCAAGTAGAGCATATGCATTTCCAATGAAGTTTTCTTGGTTAATACAGTGCTGACTCAGGTCTCTGTGGGACTCAGACTTGTTTAAAATGGACAAATTGATTTCTTAGGCCAGGAACAGCACACACATAAAAAGGGACATATGGCTTCTTTGACATCAAATAGTTTTTTAACATAACAAACTATTTTGATAAATTGAGTGCCTCCAAATCAAAGCCATATGGGAGGTGCCTGGACCAAAGGGCAGACAGACCATGGGTAATTGCCATACAGTTCAAACAGGAAAGTAACTCTAAGAGGTAGAAGCCGGAGCTGGAGGAGGTGGCTGGTTCATCAGCTGCCTTCTTCAGGCGCCACGAGGCTGTGCTGTTAAATTCTCATTAGTCAGAGTGAACATAATGAGACTGAAAGGAAAATTCTGGTGTTTCCTAGAAAGGGAATTGTGCTTATTTATGTAAAATATCTAATGGGCCATATGCAACAAATATATGCACTTAATGGTTTAATGGGAAAAAAGAAGAGCTCCCCTTCCCAGCATTCTCTCTCTCTCTCTCTCTCTCTCTCTCTCTCTCTCTCTCTCTCTCTCTCTCTCTCTGTGTGTGTGTGTGTGTGTGTGTGTGAGAGAGAGAGAGGGGGGGGGGGGGAGAGGGAGAGGGAGAGGGAGAGGGAGCTGTGGAGAACATGTGGTCAGCAATAGGACCAGAGCATAGGAAAGAGACCATATTCAAGGTTAAGTGAAGGAAGCCAATAGCATCAGAAGATAGGCTATTTTGCCTCTAATGCCAAATTTTAACTTGATTGCAAAATATGCAATAATAAAAGGGGAATTAGAAGGGCTGAAAAGATGATTTGTCAGTAAAGTGCTTATGTGTGCAAGCAGAAGAGGCTGTTTGGAGCCCAGTATGCACAGAAAAGCCAGATGTAGGAGGGCCTATCTATCCTCAACTCTGTTTAAGAGAAGAAATGCAGATTCCTTCAGCTCACCAGGCAGACAGTCTGGTCTGTAAGCAGGCTCCAGGTTCAATGAGATACCTTGTCTCTAAAAGTAAGTTGTAGAGCAATAGTGAAAGGCATCCAATGTGAACCTCAGACCTTCACATGCATTTACACACATGCATGGATGAGTACATATACATGAGTAAGAACACACACACATGTAAACACCCAACAAGCAAACTAATTAACCTAGAGACCTGTGTTATTTACTTTGTAGCCTGCTAGCTCTATGGCTTAGTTTAGTTTATTCTCAGCCTACTTTTTGGTATTAGTTGCATCAACATATCTAGAGCCTTTTAAAAAAATTTTTATAAAAAAAATGGGAATTCTAGGATGTGGCCTCAGGGGTTTGACTTGAGAATCCTGTATAAATCACTGCAAATGAATCACTCGGGACAGGGGCTTACATTTAGCAAGCCATCCACCAATGTTAGATATGTTTTCTAGTAAAACATTGAATGATGTAGATGCTGGGAAAATGCTTTTTACGTTAGTGATAATTCATGAGGACTTTTATTATCTTCATAAAAATGTTATTTTTAAACCTATATTAATACCACTGGAGGAGACATTCATCATTAGAGCCATCTACAAATCCACACAACTAGAATCTCAATCTTTCCACCTCACACGTTTTCAGCTCCCCTCCTCCACTGTGCTGTGTCTTCATGGTTCTCAAATACTTCTGTTACAAAGTCCTTCCTATTTTACATATGTGGAATGTCCCTCTCACTCTTTACAACCCTAGCAATTGAAACACTCTTAAAAATATTTAACTTATTTAAAAGCTGTAATGGATGCATTTGTTAAATACTCATGTGTGACATTTTATTGTGAAAAGTGCCCCTGCAGACAGTCATATAGGGCAGTGGATGTTTTGCATATTGTATATTTCCTTATTTAAAGTATTTATTCATAGGAGAAAGCAAGATTCTCATAGTTCCCTCCTTTGTCTATTGAGATTGTGTCTTACTCTGTCCACGATAGCTTGGTACCTGTTGTAGCACCTGGGTTGTCCTTGAACTCTCAATGACTCTCCTTCCTCATGCTGGACAGTGCTGGGTCTTTAGGCACAGGTCACTCCCAGCTTCATAAGTCCTTTCTGGTTAGTCTGTTGCTGTGAGTCACATATGAAGAAACTTTGCCCTTGTTAGCTAGGTAACTAGAAAAGGAAGGGATCTTTCAATAATCTTTCCATGTAATTAGTGAATATTTTATTCCATTCAGATCATTTTTTAAATATATTTTAGTACGTATTTTCCTCAATTACATTTCCAATGCTATCCCAAAAGTGCCCCATACCCTCCCCCCTCTCCCCCATTTCCCTACCCACCCATTCCTTTTTTTTTTTTTTTTTTTTTTTTTTTTTTTTGGCCCTGGCGTTCCCTGTACTGGGGCATATAAAGTTTGTGTGTCCAATGGGCCTCTCTTTCCAGTGATGGCCGACTAGGCCATCTTTTGATACATATGCAGCTAGAGTCAAGAGCTCCGGGGTACTGGTTAGTTCATAATGTTGTACCACCTATAGGGTTGCAGGTCCCTTTAGCTCCTTGGGTACTTCCTCCAGCTCCTCCATTGGGAGCCCTGTGATCCATCCACTAGCTGACTGTGAGCATTCACTTCTGTGTTTGCTAGGCCCCGGCATAGTCTCACAAGAGACAGCTATATCAGGGTCCTTTCAGCAAAATCTTGCTAGTGTATGCAATGGTGTCAGCGTTTGGAAGCTGATTATGAGATGGATCCCTGGGTATGGCAGTCTCTAGATGGTCCATCCTTTCGTCACAGCTCCAATCTTTGTTTCTGTAACTCCTTCCATGGGTGTTTTGTTCCCAATTCTAAGACGGGGTACAGTGACCCCACTTTGGTCTTCATTCTTCTTGAGTTTCATGTGCTTAGCAGATTGTATTATATATCTTGGGTATCCTAAGTTTTGGGCTAATATCCACTTATCAGTAAGTACATATTGTGTGAGTTCCTTTGTGATTGTGTTACCTCACTCAGGATGATGCCCTCCAGGTCCATCCAAAAAACCTAGGATAGCAAAAAGTCTTCTCAAGGATAAAAGAACCTCTGGTGGAATCACCATGCCGGACCTAAAGCTTTACTACAGAGCAATTGTGATAAAAACTGCATGGTACTGGTACAGTGACAGACAAGTAGACCAATGGAATAGAATTGAAGACCCAGAAATGAACCCACACACCTACGGTCACTTGATCTTCGACAAGGGAGCTAAAACCATCCAGTGGAAGAAAGACAGCATTTTCAACAAATGGTGCTGGCACAACTGGTTGTTATCATGTAGAAGAATGCGAATTGATCCATTCCTATCTCCTTGTACTAAGGTCAAATCTAAGTGGATCAAGGAACTTCACATAAAACCAGAGACACTGAAACTTATAGAGGAGAAAGTGGGGAAAAGCCTTGAAGATATGGGCACAGGGGGAAAATTCCTGAACAGAACAGCAATGGCTTGCACGGTAAGATCAAGAATTGACAAATGGGACCTCATGAAACTGCAAAGCTTCTGCAAGGCAAAAGACACCGTCAATAAGACAAAAAGACCACCAACAGATTGGGAAAGGATCTTTACCTATCCTAAATCAGATAGGGGACTAATATCCAATATATATAAAGAAATCAAGAAGGTGGACTCCAGAAAATCAAATAATCCCATTAAAAAATGGGGCTCAGAACTGAACAAAGAATTCTCACCTGAGGAATACCGAATGGCTGAGAAGCACCTGAAAAAATGTTCAACATCCTTAATCATTAGGGAAATGCAAATCAAAACAACCCTGAGATTCTACCTCACACCAGTTAGAATGGCTAAGATAAAAAATTCAGGTGACAGCAGATGCTGGCGAGGATGTGGAGAAAGAGGAACACTCCTCCATTGTTGGTGGGATTGCAAGCGTGTACAACCACTCTGGAAATCAGTCTGGCGGTTCCTTAGAAAATTGGACATAGAACTACTGGAGGATCCAGCAATACCTCTCCTGGGCATATATCCAGAAGATGTTCCAACCGGTAAGAAGGACACATGCTCCACTATGTTCATAGCAGCCTTATTTATAATAGCCAGAAGCTGAAAAGAACCCAGATGCCCCTCAACAGAGGAATGGATACAGAAAATGTGGTACATTTACACAATGGAGTACTACTCAGCCATTCAGATCTTTATACTGATGAAATTAAAATAAATTGGTCTTTGCATTTTGAAAGTGTCTTTTCTTTGTGTATATGTCTTGGCACCACGGTATCACTACTGTTATGGAAAACTCTTGCTCATTTGGGTCACAAGCCCTCATAAATATTGATCCATTTTTATTAGTCATTTTAATTAAAAATGCTGGAATCACCACCAATTAATTGAAAAAGTCTTTACTGGGAAAATGCATGGGGCACAGTGATCTGAGTTTCCCAAGATTTCTTTATTTTTTGATGTGTGTGTGGGGGGGGGCAAGAAGGAGGGGTTAAAGTGGGATGGGTCACAGGTTCTATAGGTGTGTGTGTGTGTGTGTGTGTGTGTGTGTATGTGTGTCAGAGACAGAGACCAAGAGAGACAGAAAGAAGGGGGTAAAGAGGAAAGGGGTCATAGGTGCCATAGGGGTGTGTGTGTGTGTGAGAGAGAGAGACACAGAGAGAGAGAGACAGAGAGAGAGAGAGACAGAGAGAGACAGAGACAGAGACAGAGACAGAGACAGAGAAAGAGAGACAGAGACAGAGAAACAGAGACAGAGAGAGACAGAAAGAAGGGAGTAAAGAGGGAAGCGGTCATAGGTGCCATAGGTGTGTGTGTGTGTATGTGTGTGTGTGTGTGTGTGTGTGTGAGAGAGAGAGAGAGAGAGAGAGAGAGAGACAGAGACAGAGAGACAGAGAGACAGAGAGACAGAGAGAGATAGAGAGATAGAGAGAGACAGAGAGACAGAGAGACAAATACATAGGCAGAGAGAGAAAGAGGGGGTAAAGAGGAATGGGGTTATGGGTACCATATGTGTGTGTGTGTGTGTGTGTGTGTGAGAGAGAGAGAGAGAGAGAGAGAGAGAGAGAGAGAGAGCGAGAGAGAGTGTTTAAAGAGGGATGGGGTCATGGATGCCATTGGTGTGTGTTGTGTGAGAGAGAGAGGGGAGAGAGAGAGAGAGAGAGAGAGAGAGAGAGAGAGAGAGAGAGAGAGAGAGAGAGAGAGAGAGAGAGAGAGAGGATAGCTTTGGATGCTAGTCTGCAACTTCTACTTTAAGACACAATTCTCAAAAGCCAAGAGGAGATGACAGCAAGCCCCTGGGATTGTTGAAATTTCATCCAGATCTTGAGTAAAAAAAACACATCAAGGTGGCCACAGGACTCTTCTGGGGTTTGGAAATTCTCTAGAGGAGATCTGCAGACTTCTCACCATGCCTGAGATGCATTTTAGCGGCCATAGCTCACAGACTGTACTGCAGAGTACGTTAATGTATTCTTTATCTTTTATATAGTACTGATGTTTGCTTGAATGTTTTCAAAGCAATGACCTCAACTCATAGCATTTAGGTGAGAATCAAAGCCTTTGCAGCAAGCTATATTTGTCATTGAAAAACAACAACATGAAGAAACAGCCACATTTGTGTAAGAATGTACATGATGAATCCATAAAACCACAGATTCTACTAAATCTAAGCCTTGATTCCCTGGTTTCAAATTCTCCATGTGGAAATAGGAAGATCTCTGGAAGTACTTTGGCTGCACACTGATATATGAGTTTCTCTAAGAAATCCACTCCAGGGTATCAACTTCTAGCTGAGCCAGCTAGTCCTTGTACGGCCCCACCTTTCCTTAGAAGAGCTTTAACAGCATCTTTGTTCAGGCAGACATGAGTGGCATCATATCCCTACGAAGGAACACCATCTGCCTGTCCCTTTCAGAAACCCAATTGGAAACTGTTAGAGCAAATTACAAAATTCACTTTCAATCAAGAATTGGCATATTGGCCTGGAGTGTTGGCTCTGTGGCAAAAGCATTTGCCATGCAAGTGTGAGGATAAGAGTTTGAGTCCCAGAACCTGCATAGATCTGGGTGTGGTAGTATCTATCTACAATCCCAGAACTTTACCCAGGGAAAGAGGGGATGGAGACAAGAGACTTCCAAAAGGCTCAAGAGTTAGCACCCATGAGACACATTTTAGCATCTCATTTTTATATGGGAAACTAAATTAAAAAGACTCTGGGCATGTACATAAATAAAATGTACCCAGCACATAGGAGTTCATTTTCTCCCTTCCCTCCCTTCCCCTTCCTTCCTTCCTTCCTTCCTTCCTTCCTTCCTTCCTTCCTTCCTTCCTTCCTTCCTTTCTTCCTTCCTTCTTGAGATATCTCAGACATTCTAGGCTAGACTTGAACTCACTATATGGGTAGCTTCTACATCCCTTGTGCTTATGTTATGGTTTGTATTACAATGCCAGACTCACATGGTTCAGGGATTAGAACTTTTAATCTAACCTCATATATGCCTGACAAGTACTATGTGAACTGAACTATATCCCCATCCCTAATGAATATTTATCAACGAAAGAAGGCAGGCAGGCAGGCAGGAAGGCAGGAAGGCAGGCAGGAAGGAAGAAAGGCAGGCAGGCAGGCAGGCAGGCAGGCAGGCAGGCAGGAAGGCAGGAAGGCAGGAAGGCAGGAAGGCAGGAAGGCAGGCAGGAAGGCAGGAAGGCAGGAAGGCAGGAAGGCAGGAAGGCAGGAAGGCAGGAAGGAAACCATTCAACAGATGCTTACTAAGTTCCTACTGGGTGCCCGCACAACTGATGCAAAGTTTTTGCTCTGAATGGGCTTATAGGGAAAGCAGACAAGACACAACACAGCAATCTGAAAATAACAATCCTGTTGTTTGTTTAAGAGGCATACACATCACATCACACAGAGAAGTAAATGGGATACACAGGCATCATGGGAAAGTACTCCAGGTGAGTTGTGTATTCATGAGGGTTCCCAGTTCTGACTGGGTTCATCAAGAATTAGAGTACTTTACACTAACTTTCCTGGGAGAGATAAAGGTTCAGGATGCTCTGCACTATGTCCAGGCTAGTGGGCTCCATGCCTTGCTTCTCTAGACACACAGTACATCCTTCCTCTCAGCTGGGAACCTGGGAATAAATATGGCTGAGTGCATCTTCCCCTCTCTGCTATCACTCATCCCAGCTGCAGGCAGAGAAGAGCTCTGAGAAGAAGCTGAGAACTGAGGAAGAAAACAGCCCTCGATGTCAGGACTGGCATAGCACAAGCACCATTGCTGGCGTGTGGGCATTCCCCTACCACTGGCTCTTTCCACTTCTATGTGAAGGAGATTTGCATGACCATGGTTCGGGCTTCATCTGGCATCCTTATTTCAGCCTCAGTCTTGTGCAAGGCTTCGGAGAAGCCTTTGTCAGGATCCACAGTCTCCCTCCCTCTCTTCTCTCCAAATGTGCTGCAGTGCAAATCAATCTTTATTTCTTTGCCATTAGCGCCCTGTCCATAAATCAGTCTTGCCCGCTCAGTAGTTAGCATGGTAGGGCCTCCAGCTGTCCATAGCCTGCAAATGGTTCCTCTTTTTTGTAGCTCATCATTGCCAGCTGTTCCTGGAGCATGTAGCCCCTGCATTTTTTGACAAGTGTCTCATCTATAAAATTATTTCTCTATCCCCTCTCCCCCCTTCCTCTCCCTTCTTCCTGGCAGCCGCCCGCAGAGCAGCACCCCAGGCATTTATCTGCAGTGTGCCCAGCACATGTCCGTGGCTGGCTCTTAGGTAATAAAAGCTGGCTTTCTGTAAATCATGTGAGTAAGGAGACCCATGAATCTTGTTCTTGCCTCCCTCACATCAATCCTCATTGTCATGAGTACCTCGGGCCTGAGTCACTTGGCCTGAGTACTGATTTTGGTCACAGTCACTGATGGCCATGAACTAGTCCAGGGGGTTTGAGCAGTCTCTGAGGGATCCTCTGGCAAACTGGAGTCTCTGGATAAAAAGGAGAATGAAAGCAACTCTAGCAAATAGCAATGAGCTATGCCATCTCACTGTTTGCTGTCATTTTTGGCTTACACAGAGGGACCCAGAGGCTTATATGCTCAAGGCAATGGCACACTATATGCCAAAGGATTCATGCCTCTTTGAGGAAGGAAGAATTCCAAAACTATTCTCAGGGGTGGGATGCAGCTCAAAGGCAGAGCACTTGACTAGCATGGGTGAGGCCTGGGTTTGCTTCCACAAAGCAAAATATACCTGCAGGGGTTAACCTCAATAGTTACCTTGATGAGATCTAGATGTGCCTAGGTATAATCTGTGGCTGATTATCCTGATCAGGTTAATTGAAATGGCAGGAATCATCCACTGTGATAGCATCCCAGGACAGCTAGGGCTAGGATCCTGGGCTATATCAGATTCAGAAAGTGTACTGAGCGTTAGCACAAATCTTTCTCTTCTTCTTGACTCTGGATGCAAGAAGTCAGGTGCTTTAAGCTCGCTGCACCTTGGCTTCTACACCGTGGCAAATTGTACATCATGCAGCTGCAAGCCACAACAAACTGTGTATCATGGAGCTATGAGCAAAAACAAATTCTTCCTTCCTTCCTTCCTTCCTTCCTTCCTTCCTTCCTTCCTTCCTTCCTTCCTTCCTTCTTTCCTTCCTTCCTTCCTTCCTTCTTTCCTTCCTTCCTTCCTTCCTTCCTTCCTTCCTTCCTTCCTTCCTTCCTTCCTTCCTTCCTCCCTCCCTTCCTCCCTGTCTTTCTCTCTTTCTTCCTTTTTGTCAGAAAGTGTTTCGAAGGAAAGGCATTGTTTCTCTGTTTCTGTTATCTTAGAGACTTTGCCATTGTGACACACTGTTGTATCTGTAGTGTAAGACAGATTGCAGGCTAATCTGTCACTGTTTACACAAAGACTCAGGGAAGAAAATGATGCCCAGAACCCTAGCACTTGCCCACTACTAAGTCTCAAAAATCTATTTGTGACGTGATTGGGTACCTAAGCCACAGGGTATTCTCCAGGAAGGTACACTGTACATGAGAAGACATGTTTGTTTCGTGACTGTTCATTCCATTTCCATGACTTCCTGTGTATGAATGTGTTAGCTACTTTAGTGGGTGGAGAAATGTGTGTTGTGCCTTGGTGAGCTCCCTATTAGAGTCTTAGCAAGTGGAGTGAGGAGGCATAGAATGGACCAGTTCTAGACTTTATGTCATAGCCTTTGGTTGCCCAAAGGTCTCTCTGTGGCTGACAGAGAGATTCAAAGTAGTAGGTGGTAAAATGGTGGGACAATGTGAAATCCTCATTGTTTTCCTGCATTCCACTAAGACTGTCACTGGCTGCATCCTTACATCATGTAGCTGGTATGGGACCAGGATTGATCAGTAACAGATAGGTTGATATGTAACTAGTGAGACCAGATGTTTTCCATTCTATCCCATCCCCTCTCCTCACTGATTGTTGTCATTTGTGGGACAAAAAAAAATGTGGTCCCGTGTCCACTCAGGGCTAGGGCCACTGGAGAAGGTGGGACTCAGGAAGTCTGACTGCACTCAACTCCATGGAACCACCGGGCGGGTGTTGGGCTGTGGGAAGCAACGGGATCCCACTCTGGGGTGGGAAAAGGCAGTCTGGAGTCTCCAAGGTGCTGCCAGAGTCTGGCTCCGACTCCTGGGCACCACAGACCACTGGGCACTGCAGAAGAGCTGGCTCTGGGGTTCCTGGGATGCATGGAGGCCAGGGAAGACAGGTTCTCACTCTCAGACATCCCAGGTGCCATTGTATGTCACAGAAGAGCTGAGAACAGGTGGGGACCCTCAGTCTGACTCTGGCCCGGGGCAGACGGAAAAAGGGCAGGTTATCTCGGGGGTTGGCAGGCAGCTTGGGTTTGTGATGGCCATGGCTAGAGTACAGGCGTGCTCCCCAGCGGGAGGTTTAGAGGGAAACCTGCTCCATTGCTCCAGCACGGAGATTCCGATGAGAAGAGGCAGTCCATGGTTTTGAGGTGTTTATTGTAGAAAAGCAGAGAGAGGGAGAAGAATAGAGAAGCAGAGGCCAGTCATGGCCATGTGGAGAAGGGAGGGGGAGCAGGAACGGGAGAGGCAAGAGTAAGAGAATACAGGGTAAAAGAGGCAAGAAAGCAAGGAGGGGGGCAAGCAGCTCCTTTTATAGTGAACTGAGCTGCCTAGCTGTTGCCAGGTAACTGTGGGGAGGAGCATACCTGGCTGTTGCCAGGTAACTGTGGGGGTGGAGTCTAGACAGCCTATGTGACTGATGGCCACAGAATTATGGAGCTGGGGCTTCGTGTCAGGAGCCTAGTGTCTGGAAGCATGACAAACAGGCTGTCCATCCCTTGCAGATTAATTGGCTGGGTCTCTGGGGCTTAAACCTAACTCAGCCAGAAAACAGGCTGCCTTTCTCAGTCTCATAGTCATTGATGTGAGAATCATGGCCAAAGGCTCACTCTTCCCTATAGGATTCTCTTGAATCCTAGCAAGACAGTCTGAGTGGCAGGACAGCCTTGCCTTCCTTATCTATTAAAAACATCCTCCTGAAATAGTCCACCTTTTTAATGAGAGTAACAGGGCTGGCTTTGTTTATTTAGTCATCTAATGACATTTTTCATTCTTTGTTTCTTCTGCACCAGCACTGTAGGACACAAGAGGCACAGCTACATGACAGAGATACATTTCTAAGTGCTCTGGGCTTTGTATGAGCAAGAACCAACTTTTCCTCTCATGTTAAGATGTAGATTTTATTTCTTTTCACAGTGAAGGCTAATCTTCCTCAAAAAGAAGCCAGCATAATAAGGAATTTGATGATGTTCCGTGGAATAGACTTCCAGCTGCATATGCAGACAGGTGACACCAACTAGCCTGTGAGCATGCACTAAGCACTTAGGACCACACTTCTAGAAACAGAATCCAACGTTCATCATCCATCCATGTGATCCAAGTACAAGAAAAGACATGTCAGTGTAGACGAAGTCCTCACCTGAGATGATATTTGGCCCTTCACTGACTGCTTCTGTTCTCATTTCTTTCATTCTTCTAGAATCTCTTATAGGCTCTGACAAATTTGAGGTTAGCCATCTTTCCCCAAACCTTTTTCTTGATACAGAAATTATTTTCCACTTCTTTTTTTTTTTTTTTAGCCAAAAAGAGCACTCTAAGTCTAGAATCCACCCTCTCCTTCACCTCTTCCTTTTCCTCCTCCTCCCCTCCCCTCACACATGCAATCCCTGAACTAAAGAGATGAGACAAGAAGATAGTAACTTCAAAACCAGCCTGAGTTACATGCCGAAGTTCTTTTACATGCCTGGGGGTGGGGTGGGGCGGGAATGCAACCTACATTACACTATCTAGGCTGAGTCATTTCATTCAAGGGTTCTCTTGTGGTACGTACTTATGAGTGGGGAATATGAGGGCATAAACTTATGAGTGGAGCCTATGATTGCCCAGGCAGAATGTTCTCCAGTCCTGCAAGAGTATCCTTGCCTTGCACAGTATGGCTTTTCAGGTCTTACATCAAAATGTGGCTTCCCAGGGTTGGAGATACTGTTCAGTGACAAAGAACATTTCCTACTTTTATACACCAGTATATCTCAGAATACAGCAGTTGGTTCCTAGCACCCATGACAAACAGCTCACAGACATTACCTGTAACTCCAGTGCAGGGCATCCAACACCATCTTCTGTCCCCATTGACCACACACATGTGGCCTACACTTTCACACACACACACACACACACACACACACACACACACACACACACACAGTCCTAGCATTCTTTTGTTGCTTGATAAACACTATGACCAAAACAAAATGGGAGCAAAGGGTTTACCTCATCTTAAACTGAGTCACTGAGAAAGTCAGGGCAGGGACTTGGATGCATGAGCCAAAGCAGAGAGTAACACTGCTGGCATGTCCCTCTTGTTTGTAAGTTTTGGTTTCTTATTCTACCCAGAATCACCTTCCTAGGAGTGGCGGCACCCACAGTGGGCTGAGCACTTCCATGCCAATCAAAAATAAAAATGTCTCACAAACATGTTTATAGATAATCTGATGGAAGAATTTTTTTTTATTTGAGATTCCGGTAAGTCCAGATAACTTTGTCTTGAGAGAAGTTACAAATAATGAGCAATAAGAGGATAACCAGCACATACATAAATAAAATTTTAAAATGAGTATTTCTTTAAAATGAGTATTCCTTGACTCTGCACTGTATTTGTTTCTATTTTGGACCATGACCATTAATTAAGAGACTCTGCATGCTTCTGCTCCCTGCCTCATGAGACCACCACCATGCAAATCTTTAGCCCATGATCTATGTGTATAGTAGATGAGAGGAAGTTTGTCCAGCAGAGATATGAACAGCTGTCTAACAATTCAAGCCCTATCAGTGAAGTTGGTCCAGGCACACATGTCTGTCAGAGAGGAGAAATATCACAGAATAGAGTAGAAAAATGTTTTTACATATCTCAAACCTACATGATCCAAGGGATTCATTGACTTAAATCTTTATAGGCTTCATGATGTTTGTTCACAAGTCACTGTGGCAACAGATAAGAGGAATAGGTGTAGAATACCCAATTGGCTTGAATATAAAATGCAGACTCATGCTCAGGACTTGAAGACTTGGCCCCTTCTTTGTGTTGCAATTCTTGGAAATAGTTGAAATGTCAACAGTGGGGCCCAGCTAGAGCACACACACACACACACTCACACTCAGTAGAGGCTGACCCTGAACTGAAGCCTCTGCAGCTGTGAGCCCCAAATAAATCTGTTTCCCTTCACTTAGTTTCTCTCAGGCATTTGGTCACAGCAGCAAGGGCCCAACACACCTACACATCCAGAGAAGTCTGCATTTAAAGTACATAGTCATTCAACCACCTTCTCTAAGGCTGCTATTCAAGTTTTAAGACTTTAATTCTTTTTTTTTTTTTTTTTTTTTTTTTTTTTTTGCAGAGGGTCATGCAGCGTAAACGACAGAGCCAGATCTACAGCCTACAAGCTTGGCCCTGTGACAGGCTGCACCTGACTTCTGGTGAACTCTTAGCAGAAAGAGTCTTCAGGGACTCCGTTGGACTGATCTGAACCAGTGCGTTGCATCACAGGAGCCCCAGCAGGTGGAGATGCTGACAGCTTGAAGGGGAATCCCCAAGAACCCCCATGAGTTCTTACAAAATCAAGGCTTGGCCTTTGAGATGTGTGGTTTTATTTTGCTTTTCATAAATACAGAAGATCTATTTTGTATTCTCTATTTATGGGTGAGGATTTGTTTTAGAGTAAGGTGTTTTTGTTCAACACTGTTTTTTTAAATGAGAAGCTTGGTCAGGAAAGAGTCTGATGATATGTAGGGTGTGTCAGTGTATATGTGTGGGGTGTGAGTTCAGGTGTGTGTGTGTGTGTGTGTGTGTGTGTAAGAGAGTGTGTTTGTGTACCTCTGTGAATGTTTGTGTGTGTGAATGTATTCCTGTGTGAATGTGTGGGTATGTAAATGTTTCTGTGAGTATGTGTGTTTGTGCAATAACAATAATTTAAGAGGAAGAAGTCATGAATCTAAGAACAAGTTGAAAGAGGTTAAATGGGGAAGAGAAAGGTGTGGAAATTATAGGAATATATTATTCAGGCATGAAAATCTAAAAAATATAAGACATTTAAATTTTTAAAAAGAGGTAAATATAAGTGAAGCACAGTAGAACTATCCAATCCTCAGCCTTCCACCCCATCCCCTCTTAACGCCTTTCTTCAGCATTAGTTGAGTTCCTTTTCTTTTCTTTCTCTTGATTATATCCACATTTAAATGAGCATCCATTATTTTGCTATCTCAGTCCTCTCCTTGCAGGGCACCCACTTGACTGTGATGCTGGAGAACTCTTGATGCCTCGCCGTGTTAGTAAGAACATGACAGCAGCAGCAGCATAAATAATCCTATCACAGTCTATACTGGAAGCTTGAGAAATTTCCTTTCACTGACATAAAAATCCTATAATTTTCTCAAGAGCTAAATGGCCAAGTCCCAGGAATGGATGAATAGCTAACCATGCCAGTAAGAGCTCACATTACTCTCACATTCGCTCTTTCACAAAAACCTGCTCCAGGATGTGAACTTACACACAGTGTAGAGCAGGCATGGCTAATGGTAGCTAAGTGACACTCGACAAAATAAAAGTCCATTTTCCTATGCTGTTGCTAGGTTACAGCAGCCATTAATTTGCAGGTCCAGAAAAATTATATCAGGGCTACTGGCTTTAATTGAAATTACCAATTACCATGTGTTAAAAAATGAGACCACCATTTGTGTTCCTAATTTTGACTCAAAATACATGTGGGCTTATAGCAATTTTTAGAGAAATGTGGGCAGATTTTGAAAACGTTGACTCTAGCTCAATAATATGGGAGAGATGGATTGCATTGTACTACAGTTATAGATTATGGTGTTGAGTACCTATATTTGCAGCACAAAAGATATGAACACAGAAAAATTTGGGGCAAACTAAAGGAACTAATGTGCCAGTGGATGACTTTTTAAGAACACTTTGCATAAAAATTAGATGTGTGGAAATCACATGTTGTGTGGAGAAAGGAAGGTTTATCTTTGAATGGTCATAAACAGATGAAACCAAAAATTTTCAACTTTTGTTCAAATGCCACTAAAACTGTCCTCCCTGTTTCCCATGTAGCGGTAACCAATGGTGACAAAGCCTATAACCCAGCTAGTGTGAAGATCGGGATAGGTCACATGTTAGGAAGTATCATGTGTCTTAGAGATTTCATTAGATCATACAAGTCCGTTTGAGTCATTAGATGAATCCATGCTTGATACACCGGTGTCTCAGTGTGGCTGGATTATGGAGTTCAGGCATTTTGTCAAAAGCAGCTTAGATGTTGGTGTGAGGATAGACTTCAAATTAGCAGATGTGATGGTTGATCTTCATTGTCAGTTCCAGTGGATTTAGAATCACTATGCAGATACATCTCTGGATTTGTCAGAGAGTGCCTCCAGGATGATTTAACTAAGCAGGGGATACTTGCTCTGATATGGATGGCCAGCACACTTCCAGATGCTGTGTTGCTATACTGGGTACAAAGGGAAAAGCAAGCTGGGCACCAGCCCCCATTTATTCTGCTTCCTGACTGCTGTGCAAGGTGGCCAGCTGCTTCACATTCCTACAACTGCATCTTCCTTGCAGTGATGAATTAGATTCCCTTCACATGGAAGCTGGAGTAAACCCTGTCCCCTCAGGTTGCTTCTTGTTGGGTATTTGATAATCACAACAATATAGTAACTAGTAGAAAAAATTGGTATCAAAGACTAGAGCTGTCACTGTGAGAAGTCTCATGGCATGGCATAAAGACCTTCTGTTTCAGTTATTCTAGAGAACCTTGGATAATACATATAGGTTATATTATCCCTGATTGACAGTTAAGAAGATTGAGGCTCAGACCAGTAATCTGAAATCAATAGAGGACTGTAAGCCCAGTTCTATTTCTCCTGGAATGTAGACTTTCCTGAAAGGTCTACAAAAATTTGTGGGCTCACTGGCATATTAGATAGCTCCTGGAGCTAGAGATTTAGGCTAAGATGACAGAATTTGAAAGACACGTCTACTCATGAATGTAAGAATAGTGGATGACTGAGGGGTTCATGCTGCTGGCTCAGCCTGTCAAGGCTGTGTGGCCGGATTTATCATAAGGTATTTAAGCCACATAAGGATGTTTTTTAAAACATTCATGAAGATAAAGCAAGTTTGACATAAACAGGAAACTGTGTGTGGTTAAAAGAAATCTGAAGATCAAGCAAAAATGTGGCACTTGATTAATTTAATTGTAAGTTACTTACAGGTTGTCTGAGAATAGTGTGAGACTGTGAAGTAACCATGAGAAGAATTCATAATTCATATCTTAGTGGAAGGAGGAACATGAACAAAATAAATACAGTAGCTCCTTGACTTATCAAGAGATTATGTCCTGATAAATCTCTCATGAGTGAGTTAAAACTACCTAAATTAGAATAGATAATTTTTCATATAATCCTCAAAATACTATGGCTTAGCCTAGCACACTTGAAAGCATAGAATACTTAGTGTTGGCCTATGCTGGGTAAAACCATTCTGTACAAAGTTCATTCTATAATATCCTTTAATGCCATATAGAATTTATTGAATACTTGACTGGAGATGGAAGATAGAGTATTGTATAAGTATATTTTTATTTTACACACACACACACACCACCACCACCACCACCACCACCACCACTACCACCAATACCACCACCACACCACACCACATCACACCACACATCAAACTGTCTTCCACTAAGGAGTCTACACAGGCATAATTCTGTTAGTGGGGATGTGGTAAATACAGAGAGAGCTGCCTGCTTTAGTGACATGCTCTTTCAGCAAAGCTCTCTGTGGATCTGTCGATAGCTGAGGGGGTGCTCGTGGCTCTTATGGTAGCACCCAACATGGGCTTAGCAGAGGTGGCCCTCTGCTTCAATAGTTACTTTAATATTTTTCTTTCAATGACAAACTTAAATGTAATGAATGAGGAGAAATTTTTCACTTTCAGGTTTTTCCTTCCAAAGCATATTTTTAATCTTGACACCTAGTTTCTCTATACTGCCAGTGATAAACAAAAATGCTGCAAATGAATCCCTATGATGACTATAAGCAGTACATAATATTTTTCCATATTTTTATAGCCATAACTGTTTTGGTTTGGGGACCAGGTAACTTTTTATGGGTGTATGCTAACATACCGGTTGAAATGGAACAATGCAATATACAGATATAATGTTTCTCATCTCTCCCCTCTACCATGTCATATACCATATTTTATCAGGCCATACCATATATATGTGACATGCCACAGCGTATTATGTACAATGTCACATTGAACCTCATAGAACATTGATATTAAACTGCAGCATACTGCATAACACTCTATCATACAACACATTCTCATGCCACACTGTACAACATGTAGCTTAAGTACACAATGCTATACTATACACAGCCCCCTACTGTGCTACTCAACCCACTACAGCACCACACTGTCACTCCACTCCTTAAGCCATCTTACTTTCCAGGCTATACTTTACCCTGCTAGCTCCTGATTGTCAAGGTTAAATCCAAATCTCTGTCCACCTAAGTGTAACCCTCTGTGTTCTGAAATGGGAGGGTGCATTATGCCCAACAGATCTGCTCATGTTATCCTTGACGCTTCTGCTTCTCTTGGCTCTACTCTGAAAATCAGAGCCTGTGACCAGCACTTTCCTCACAGACTTCTCTTAGGGCTTGTCATCAAAGAGGTCTTCATAAGTAAGGATGGGCACTGTTCAAATAAAATATGAAGAAAGGGAAACAAGTCCTTGACTTAGAGACCAGCTCTGAGGGCTGTATGTGGAGGGCCTGCCACAAGACAATGAGCCTGGGGACTTGGAGCTGTTATTGTTCCATTTGAGTGAGGAATTATGGATAACTTCTTATAGTGTCTTGCTTACATGGTTGAGAGTAATGAATTCCACTTTCTCTTAGTGCCAGCAGTTTGAGAAACATGTAGGAAATATGGTAACACCTTGACACCTGATCTTGCTCCTCTGTAACTGAAGGTCCCTAGGAAAGTAGCAGAGCAATTCTTCACCTCAGTTTCCTCTTTTGTGCAGTGGAGGTAATGACTGCCTCTCAGAGGAAGGAGCACAGGAGACAAAGGTCAATGGGGAACCCAGCACACAGGTGCTGCCGGATACATATTAGGCCCCTTTCACTCCTTGAAAGTGACTACAGTGATGAGAACCTAGATCACAGAGTCTTAGAAGGGGCTTGAAGATCTGAAAGCTGATCTAGACACACACACTCTAGAGAAACTCTTGGTTTCATATCTGCCCAATCGAGACTCAACCCAGATATCAAAGGACACTTTGTGAATCTCACTAACAAGATCATGAGGCATCTTTATCTTTGGGGTTTCTGGGCTGCTCTGCAGAGCACTTTCTACCATGTCTCATTCTCCATCCATCTAGTCCACTCATGAATTAAAGAAGATGCCTGTAGTTGCCACTTCAGAGATGAGAACTATTGGGGGAGTCTGCGTGTATCACTAGGGTCAAGGATGACTCAGACTTTGAGCTCCCTAGAGATGTTAAACTTGTGCAAAAACACCCAGGAACATGTTTTAGGCAGGAACAGATATTAGTATGATGCAAACTACTGCTATTGCTTAGCTACAATGTAACCTACAAAGCAGCAGGCCATAGTTAGCTTTAGCAAAAGCAAAAAATAATAAAATAAAATAAAGGTACCTGGTCTTTTCCTTTATTTGCTGCCTGTTTTTGATGTCCTCCCAGTTCTCCTAGCTATAAAAAGAGATTTTGTGAAAATATATGTATAGGTAAAAGGGAGAAAAATATCTTGGAGGCATACAGATTTCTGATAAGCGAGTTAACATGGCTCATTTCTAGACTGGCATTCAAATGACATAGGGTTTTGTGATGCATTGTATGGGATGAGAGTAAATAAAATAAACAAACAAGAAGATTCTGCACATAAGAGCCTGGGATAGCCTACCTTGATGTCCATGCAGAGGAAGAGTGTGAGTGACTGAAAGGAGATCTCATACCCCTGTCTCATGACAATTCTTAAAACACCAAGAAATTAGGTGCCACCCTAAAGAGACTAAATTTTCAATGTTTTGCTGAATGAAAACATAAAGAAAACAAAGTTGTGGGATGATAAATATCATTAAAATTGAGCCAATAGAGTAGAAAATAAATTTGTATCTGCTTTTGGTACTCAAATAATGCATCTATAAGTTCACGAACTATCATCACCATCTTACACTGATAAAGCCAAGTCTACTGAGATTGGCTACTTCACAGGAAAGCCATGGAATGAGAGGCAGAGTGAGGATGTGAACCCAAGGTGATTCTGGACCTTGCTTCATTTTAGCCAGAGTCCCCAGCCTGGTATTAAGGCTGGCCCTCCCCTCTTACGTTCCTCACAAACATTCTCAGATGATGCACTGTCCTTCTTCCTATGGCTATGATCACTCACGGGCATCCCGTCCCTTTGAGGACAACTGCAACAGTGGAGCACTTGCATCTTCCGGATTGTTTGTTCAAATTCCCTGCTCTGGCCTGCTTCTATCTTACAGAAAGAGATATCACACTGACAGAAATATGACCTAAGCTAACCATTCACCTCTGTAATTGGATTGTTTAATTACCTTAATCTCGGATTACTCTTTTGAAATATTTGTATTTATTCTTTGATACTTTCTTATACAGATACAGTGCATTTGGTCATAGCTTTTCACCACCACCACATCCCTCCAGATTTGCATACTGAGCCCCACCTCATCTCCCTTCCAACGCCATGTCTTTTTTTTATTAATATTTATTACTTATAGCACTATAACACCCTGAGTTCACAGTGCTGCCTATATGTACATGAGTGTGGACCTAGCCGGTAGGGTATGGGCAACCTCAGCTACCAGTAGTCAGTTCCTCAAAGAAAAGTGACACTTCCTTTCTTCGTAGCCATCAACTGTCAATAGCTTCTCCACCAGAGATGAGGCCTCAAGGCCTCTTCATGCACTTTGGAATTGTGAGTGACGGGTAATCATAACTGCAGCCCTCTCATGACTAAAAGTTAGCATTTTATAGATATTCTTGTTATTACTAACATTCTTTAAGTTTCAGCTGGTATGGGAAGCAAATAACTTATGGGCTGAGTAGAAAGGGTATTGGCCTATCTATCACTGGTTAGGTTCACTGATGGGCTTTTTGATCTGTGTGTTACTTGTTTCTCTGAGCCTACCACAAATCTCTAACTGCATCCATTTCAGTGACTTCTTCAAATAAAAACATTCCCTAAACAAGCCAGAGATTTGTATCAACAAAACAGAAGCACACAAAAGACCCCAGTTTGAAGTAGGTAGCATTCTACACTAAGACACTGAGCCCTGTTGGTTGGTTCAAGCTGGGTAGAGCTCTGTATAGGCCATTATCATTGGCTTAGGGGTATGCCAGATGTACCTGGATTTTGTATCAAGTTCATGTTGCACAGCCTGATCCGCAGAGCTCTGACTCAATGGTTTGGGATTTGCTAAGTTGTAGGTGTACTGCTCTACAGTTGAGGCTACTATGCTCCTTGATCCAGGAATCTCTGTCCACAACAGATTCATGAGAAGGCAGGATTGACATATGTTTCAGAGACTAAAGAGCCATGAAAAGACCTGAGCATAACTCTGTACCCACAATTCCAACACCCTAAAGGACTGTGACAACTTGAAGGACTTTGTATTGGTTAGTTGACAAAAAAAAAATGACCTCAACTGGCCCCAGAGTGCAGAACATACTCATAGGTTTCATCTTTTCATTGTCTTTGCTATTAAAACAGGAACAAAAAGCTACACTATTTAAGTCAAATAAAATCTTGAATGCATAGTGCTACACCAGAAATTGGAGGCACAGAACTTCTATAACATAGGGTAGAATGTCTAATAATGTCCAAGACTACAGACCAGAGAGTACAGAGAGAGTCATCTGGAGACACTCAGCTCTCTAATAATGAGTGGTTCATTATGCCTGTGAAATCCCTGGGTAGGCTTTCAAAAATCAGTTAAAGAAGACCAGGGGATGCTGTGTCTCTGTGAGAAAACCTTAACTTTTAATAGAGGCATTAGCTGTGAGAGGTAGGCGCTGATGCTCACTGACCTGTGATTATCAGGGTAGAGCAAAGAAAGAACAATGTATCCAAGCCAATGCACTGGGACACCGGGAGAGAGGGACAGCAAGAGGTTTTAGCTAATGTCATTGTTCCTCACACTCTGATGCCTGGATTTCTTTAGTGGTCACTTGTAGGGCACGTATACATTTACTATCTGAAAACCAATCAAAGTGCAGTGGTCATTTAGCTAATGTCATTGTTCCTCACCCTCGGATGCCTGGATTTCTTTAGTGGTCACTTGTAGGGCACGTATACATTTACTATCTGAAAACCAATCAAAGTGCAGTGGTCACCTGTAAAATGTGCTGATAGCTTCCAGTGCAGTTCCATTTTTAAAAGAGCTTCTTAGAAATTCAGATGGGAATTCATGGCTATAAGCACTTTATGCTGTCCTTTCTTCCGTGAAGGGTGAAAATTAAAAGAAGCTCTAAGGGTGACATTGAAAATGATACTGATGTAAGTTTTATTATTTGAAACCTTATTGAAAAAAGTGTTAACTTTTTCCTTGTTTCCTAGTGATATAGCTTTTTACACCCATACACAGTCATATATTTATATATGAAATATATATATATACATATATATATATATATATATATATATATATATATATCCAGTACATATATAGTTATATGATCTGGTTATTTATTGGCAAACTGACACAGTCTAAAATCATTTGGGGGAAGGGAAGCTCAATAGAGAAATTGCTTTCATCAGATTGGCCTGTGATCATATGAAGGATTGTTATTATTGATGGTTGATGTGTGAGGGCCCAGCTCACTGTGGGCAGCACCATTTCTAGGCAGAAGGGCTTGGACTATACAAGAAAGTTCTTAAGCCTGAATCAGTGAGCAAGCTAGCAAGCAGTATTCCTCCATGGCTTCTGCCCAAATTCCTCCCTGGACCTCCCTCAATGATAGACTGCAATTAGAGTTCTCTGGCTAGTATTTAAATCGATCTTTCTGCTTGTGCTTTAAGTCGCTAAATAACTAAATAACAAGGCTCAATTTTAAGATGCCTTTTAAAGAATGGAACAAGAGTATAAACGAATTTGAAAGTTTCACATCTTATATGCATAAAGTAACATTAAATAAATCTTAAGTGTTTATACTCAAAAGCCATATATATATATATATATTCATGGAGAAAGTTAGAATATCACTGAAGAGCCTGCTGGTTGTCATGTTCTGGAGCTGTCTGGTGGACAGATGAGGACCTGCTTTCTCCCCATCTCTGCTGTGTGAAGGGGCATCCCAAAGCAACCACACATGACTCTGGGAAATATAGATACTGTAGAAGAGTTGGCTGGGCTCCTTTATGAACAATGACCCCTAGAAACTATTCACTTTCTCTTCAAAATTTTTGAAGTTTTTCTTCTTCAACTTTCTCTTTTCCTTTGTTCCTTCCTTCTTCCTCTTCCCAACCAACTATTTGTTAGTGTAGCTGTAGAATCAAAGGATGAACTGTTTTCAACAAGGACTGACCAGGGCTCAGTGCAGAGGAAGCAGGTAGCATATTGCTTTCTTTGCTCTGAAAGCTGGCCAGGCAATCCCAGAACATTGTCTAGTGAAGGCATTTTTGTCCCCATGGCCTGCCAGCATGTTCAGATTGATGCTGGGTGGTGCAAGAGCCCCTGCTTTATAAGAAAACCATTCTTGGATAAATACGAAGACATCATATCAGTCTCTCCACAGGTTTCCAACCCACTAAGGGAAGTGGAGATAATAGTTTAGAGAAGCTGGGCTGTGTGTGCATGCAATAGGGAAATTTGAAGATTTTTTTTAATGTTTCATTTGCTTGTGATCATTTCAAATTTTTCTAAAAATAAGATACTTAAGGGACCCAGGACTTTCAGAACCACCGATGGCTCCAATTTTAAAAAGAAATAACTATTTTTTTTCTAAAATTAACAAAAAATAAAGAAATTTGTGGGACCAATAAACATAACAACTGTCCTCTGTAACCAAATCAACAGAGGATGTTTGAGACTTTTAATTTTTCTTTTGAGTGAAAAATATTAGTAAGAACATTCATTACTGAGTTTATTGACAGGTAAAAATGATAAGGTCTTTCTTAGCATGGACGGTAATAAGACCAAATGGGGAAAAAGTAAGCATTTGAATGCATTAATTATATCCCAGACACTTAGATCTGGATAAAATTGTTCTGTCTGATCCCAGAAGGAACACTAGGGAAGCGGAATAATCTAGCATTTACGTAATTGCTGAATGTGCTAGACATTTAAAAAACAATCTGACTTACTATTCACCATAATCCTATAATAGATTTTCCTTCCCAGTCACTTGTACAGACATGGAATTTCAGAAGAAATGGGAAACCTGTTCAGAGATTCATCTCTAGCACACCCCAAAGACAGGAGCTGGACCAAGACCAGACTTGGGGACATCCTAGGAAGGTTCTCATGACTAGAATAGTGCACCTCTGTGATGGTATGCTGTGAAGTTTCTCCAACATGATGTGTTGCAGTTGGACATTAATTCCCTTTGCTTTCATTAGATGATGGTTGCCTAGAGTCTGTGGCTCAGTCTCTTCCTCTGATCCCTTTGTCTTCTGTTGAACAATATTTGCCTCATCTTCCTTACCCTTCTCATATTACATGGTGTGCACTATTTCTTAGAGATTCCTGTTAGACCGTGAACCATGTCCCTGTTCCAGTTGTAAGTTATAGTGTGGTGTTTTGCATATGGGTGGACCTGTGATAGAATATCCAGAGGAATAAAACCAGTAGAAGATGAACATGGATAACTTTTGCTTGGGGGATTGCCAACTGTCATTAATGGAGGTCATGGAACCTTTGTCCCTAGGGTGAAACAGTAAGTGGGAAAGACTGGAGAACTACCCAAGGGTAAAGCCACCAAAGGGCATTGATTTCACACTGAATGTAGCAGTTACTCGGTCTGATTCTGTAATAAAGCATCCTGATAAAAAGCTACTAAAGGGAGAATAGAGACTCTGGCTCATGGTGTGAGGGTATAGGAAGATGCTGTGGCAGGAGTGGGAGCCAGTTGGGCACTTCACACCCGTGGATGGGAAGCATGGTCATGGCCAAGCAGCTTCCTTTTTTTTATACAGTCTGGGACCTAATACCAAGGAGTGGCAATGACTCTACCCTCCTTTAGTATCAATCCTCCTACCTTACTTAAGTGGGTCACTCCCTCAACGGCATGCTCAGAAACCAACCTAATCCACATAATCCCTGGGAGACATGATTGGAAATTTGTTTCCTATGTGAATTCCAATTTTGCCAAATTGGCTATCAACATTAGCCATCACCGATATTTCTAATCTGATGAGAGAACAACCATAATACCTCCATTGGAAGGCAGCCATGCAGGAAGACAGCACTCCCTTTAGGGAGTACAGTATTGTTGTTTGTCCTAGACTCTCAACTGACTGTATGAGACACATCTCCCCTGGAAAGAATATATACTTTGCTCAGCTACTAATATAAATTATACTCATACCCAAACAAGAATTTCCCAGAGGTAGATTGGACCCATAGCATTGCTGACACACTGCTGTGTAGTAAGAGGACACCATATAAGGGAGCCCAGAAAGTGACAAGACTGGCAAAGCCCTCCAAGGTCAGATAAGTGGTAAACAAAGACGGGCCTCTCTAGCAGAGCTGACTGAAATTGGACAGGGACCTCCCGCTTGGCATGCAGTTTTCATGAGTTCTCATGATCCTAGTGATCCCAATGATTCCTTGGGTTAGAAGGATGTGTGTGTGTGTGTGCATGTGTGTGTGTAATAGAGACATAGACAACATACGGAGACAGATAGATAAAAAGAGGCACAGAGAAAGAGACAAACATAGAGGTAGAGAGACACAGTTACAGAGACACACCGAGAGAGAAAAAGACAGTGTTGGATTTAGGAGTGTATTGGACAGACCATCACATTGAAAGTCCCTGCAGGGTTTGTGCTACTGCTTGCATCTGAGGGCAGTTTGGCATCAAAGCTTCCTCTTTCTCAGAGCTACTACTGGTCTTTTCTCTTAGGACCTTCATCTGATTAGGTGATGCCCAGTCATACTGGGGAGTCAAACAGTACACTGATTTAAATGTTAGTGGCATTTGAAGCTATCTTCACTGATATCTGATCAAATGGTTGGGACCATATTCCAACCAAGCCCACACTATTCATATTCAGTACAAAATATTGACCTCAATAAAAATGCACTGAAAGCCAGGAATTCTACAAAGCAATAAGACCTCAAATATAAAACCCAGAGCTAACTGATAAAAACTTAAACTTTTTATTTTGCCAAATTAAGAGAACATAAAATTTGTATACTGCTCCTTCAAATAATGCAATTTTGATCCCCAGAGGTAAGTAATAGGGTGTAATATCAGAATGGAAGATATTTGACTTTTAAAATCATCCAGTTTTGCTCTTATTTTAATCCAGAGTCAGTTGAGGGACAATATTTTCATCCCCAAATGTCTGTATTTGCACTGGACTAAGAATTAGTAGGTAAATTTCTGTCCTTATGGCATCTGTTCTTGATAGGAGTACTCTCTCTTCTCCTCCCTACTCTTGCTATAGGCAGGGTTTCTCATAGTTTCAGCAAGATCGCCTCCTGCATTAAACCATTAAACCATGTTCTTCAATAGACTTTTAGCCAACTCAAGAGCTTACCTCAGGAGAAATGGCATGCTCTCACTTCCAGCAGGAAGGGACCCCTTGTTTATTTATGCCCTCTGCTCCCCAACAGCAGACAGCAGCCTTTTGTTTTGTAAATATCTGAGGAAGGAATGGGGTGGGCACACATTTAGGTGATCTGAAGATATAAAGAACCATCATCAGAAACAGCTAGAATGTTTGTCCAATGAAGCCACTGACCCAAATTAGGAGTCATAGTTTGTTACAGTACAAAATGCCTTTCATAGGCTACCGTGTTTGAACACCTGCTCCCCAGCTGGTGGAATTGTTTAGAAAGATTATTGAGCCTTTAGAAGGTGGATACCTTCACAAAAAGAATCTGATCACTGAATGTGGGCCTTCAGGTTTCAAAGATTTGCCTAAGCCCCCTCTTAACTCTGTACTTCCTCAGTATGGATGCAGTCTGACCAGCCAGCTCCTGCTCCTGCCTCTATGCCTGTTTGCCTGTTTGCCTGTTTGCCTGCTCCATGTCTGTGCTTTTATGATAGGCTACATCCCTCTGGAACTGTGAGCCAGAATAAATGCTCTATCCTTTTAGCTGCTTTCAGTACAACATGAAGGTCATAACCAAGACATGCTCAATCCTCGGCATAGAAACCTGTGGACTTACTTCTGGAACTGAGAAGTAAGTTGGTCTTCCATCCTTTTGGAAGAATGGGCCTTGAGAACTAAGTAGATACCAAAAGCAACGCTAAGTTCTCTTTGGAAGGGGGAAGAGAAGAGCTGAGACACCAAGGGCCAACGATGACCTGGACAGACAAAGGTTGTCTTTCCTGCATCCACTTCGCCATTGCTTTGCAAGCCTTATTTTTCCAATGTGCTCAAGCCTATCCAGCACAAACTAAAGAAGACAGGCTGGACTCTGGCTTAGACTCTATAGCTAGTTCTAGGAGCAGGGACTTTTCAGTGGGGGTGGGGCTTTCTTTTTCCTTTGTAAAAGCTTGGGAGCTCTGGTAAGTGACAAATTTTACTTCATGGACAAATATATGCTCCACATGTATGTGGGTGAGAGAATAATACACAACCAAACACAAGCCTCTCATTAGCCAGAAGAAGTTGATAGGCTCAGGGCAGTGCAATTTCTATGGATGCCCTGTAGACTGAGCATCTGCTCTGTATCCCCCTGTATCTCACTGCTCCAACCCCATTGTGGACACTTCTGTTACTAACAGCAAGGACTCCTCAGGAAATTTCCCTATTCACCATTAAAGCGCAGAGTCATAAAAGCTGTCTTTGACTTAAACAATGCTAGGCCCTTCTTAACAGGCAGCTGGCTTCCAAAGCAGCAGATGTCCCAAGAAGACTATGTGACCAGTGTGCCCAGTGTGTGTTCTGATAATTCTTGTCCCATTACAGGACCGGATAGGTGTATGACAGAAGCTGTGTCTATGGACTCTGGTGGACTACTTGGTCATGTTACCTGAGCTTTTGCTTTGAGCTCATTTGAAAGCTCATTTTAGAGAGAAATGTGAGGTTTGCTCCCCTGATGGATCTCTTGCATCTTGACAAGGAACTTGAGCTTCAGACTTTGAATAGAGAATACTGTTACCTGGAATAGAGTAGTTTGGTAAGAGGTAGAAAACACACACATTTCTTTTTAATCTACAACAAGTTTTTATTTAAAAAAATATTTTCTAATGTTCCTAAAAGTGAAATGTAAATTTTTGAATGGTCGCTCACAGCCAAAGATGACTCTATCTTGAGAAAGCCTGTCCTCTGTTTCTCTCTTCTTCAAGGTTTCTTTATTGAGTGGGTCTCCACTGGTGACTCTTAGGAGGGAGCAAATAGAGTATGATGTCCCATTTTCCCAGCTACATCTTTTAATACTCAAGCTTGTCAACTATGTCTTTACAGATGCCTTTGCCAACTGTATTGCTCTGAGATAAGACAGACTGCTAACCAGCCCTGGACTGCAGCAACCTTATATGCTTTGTCCCCTCCCCTTAGAATGTGCCTACAACATCAGATTTCCTAGGAGTCAAAAGATGTTCCCAGGAGGGAAGGAAGGAAGGAAGGAAGGAAGGAAGGAAGGAAGGAAGGAAGGAAGGAAGGAAGGGAGGGAGGGAGGGAGGGAGGGAGGGAGGGAGGGAGGGAGGGAGGGAGGGAGGAGGGAGGGAGGAAGAAAGGGAGAGAAGGAAGGAGGGAGGGAAGAGAATGGAAGGTAAGGCAAGACAAACAAACCAGTAACAAAAAATGAACATCATATGCAGCTAACTCATTAGCTGCCCAGAGAATATAATGTTCCAAGAAGTACATTTTGGGAATAACAAATGCAAAAGATTTGGTATTCTAGAAACTTCTTTTTTATTTTTTTTGTGAAAAGAAAGATTTTTTATTAGATATTTACATTTATTTACATTTCTTTATTTACATTAAATGTTATCTCCTTTCCTAGTTTCCCCTCTGACAATCCCCTATCCCCTCCCCATGCCCCTGCTCTCCAACCCACCCACACCCATTCCCAGTCCTGGCATTCTCCTATACTGGGGCATAGAACCATCACAGGACCTAGAGCCTCTCCTCCCATTGATAACCAACTAGGCCATCCTCTGCTATATATACAGCTAGAATCACAAGTTACGCCATGTGTTTTCTTTGATTGGTGCTTTAGTTCCAAGTAGCTCTGGGAGTACTGGTGAATTCATATTGATACTCCTCCTATGGGGCTTCAGACCCCTTCAGTTCCTCGGGTACTTTCTCTAGCTCCTTCATTGGGGACCTTGTGTTCTGTCCAATAGATGATTGTGAGCATCCACTTCTGTATTTGCCAGGCACTGGCAGAGGCTCTCAGGAGATAGCTTTATCAGGCTCCTGTCAGAAGGTTCTGTTGGCCTCTGCCATAGTGTCTGGGTTTGATGGTTGTTCAATGGGATGGATTCCCAAGTGGAGCAGTCTCTGGATGGTCATTTATTCAGTCTCTGCTCTGAACTTTGTGTCTGTAACTCCTTCCATGGGTATTTTGTTCCCCCTTCTAAGAATGATTCTGAGCTTCTGGGCTAATATCTACTTATCAGTGAGTGCATATCATGTGTGTTCTTTTGCTATTGGGTTACCTCACTCAAGATGATATCCTCCAGATCCATCCATTTGTCTAAGAGTTTCATAAATTCATTGTTTTTAATAGCTGATTAGTACTCCATTGTGTAAATGTACCACATTTTCTGTATCCATCCCTCTGTTGAGGGGCATCTGGGTTCTTTCCAGCTTCTGGCTAGTATAAATAAGGCTGCTGTGAACATAGTGGAGTATGTGTCCTTATTGCATGTTGGAACATCTTCTGGGTATATGTAGAAACTTCTTTAGAAGCAAAATGAAGTCACAACTCAGAGCTATAGTCCAATTAAATCATGAGGCTTTTCATTAACAAAAAGGTTTTTCCCTTACATAAACAAAAGGGCACATGTTCTAAATGGGAAAAAAATGATCATTTTTCTACCTGGAAAATGGCTGTTTTGTTGTTGTTGTTGATTGTTTCTTCATTTGTTTATCACAAGTATCTATCCTTTGCAGACTGAGAGATTAGAAATTAAGGGAAAATAAAGACAGGACATAGCTGGGCGAATGATTGCGTTACTGTACGGATTCCCATTCTCAAAACAAACCTCTCGATTTACTGGCAGAAGGCAGGATTTCAGTTTGTTCCAAAACTGACCTTGTGACATTTTTAATGCAGTGCTAATGGGGGTATTTTACAGGACTAAATTAAGGATTTTGCTATAGGACAGTCCCTTTCTATCTTGTTTGCTTGGTTCTAAGAGCCAGATATATGTTGTTTGTAATATCTCCCCCTCATCAGTTTCTCTTCTCTAGGGCATAAATATGATAGACAAAGCCATTGTGAATCCTTAAAAATCCCCAAAAGTGCAAGCATGAGACTTTTTAGCAGAATCTAGGAATTTCCTTCAGAACTGTGTCTTTAGGATTCTGTTCTGAGACCATAACCTTCTTTTCTTTTGATTTTTTTCCCCCTTAAGCCCCACCTCAGCCCTGAGCATATTTGTTCATCTTTGTTTTGTCTGAAAAGGCATCTGGGACCAGCAGTTTGGACTTGATGACAGATTGATAATTGAAACAAGTTTTTAAGAGTGACATTTTAGTTTAAAGTAACTACAGCAAAAGAGGGGAGAGCTTTTAAATAGTGTGTATTCTTCAAACTCCCAGAAATGCCCTGTTCCATCTTGTGCCTTGCCTTTGCCTCCCTCAGCCAGCTTGAGGAGAGTAAGGTGAGGAGAATAAGTCACATGACCAAATGCAGGATTCCCATTTGAGGTGAAACGGATGGAGAAGCTATCCTTGGCTGTGCCTGTGACTGTCTTGCTGTGTGAGGTTATAAGGGTAAGTGCACCAAAAACAGGACCCAGTGGTGACTCCCCACTTGTTTAAGCCCCCAGAGCTGCTTTCCTCACATGTGAAAGTCAACTATCAGAGCAAACAGCCTTCAGGTCTAGGGAACTGAAATATTCTCGAAAACCTTAAAAAACAAAAACAAAACCCACATCTTTACTTCCGGTCACTCTGAGGATAACATAAAATGTAAGGGAGGTTCTTTCTGAATTAAAATGAGCAAGGAATTTCCCTAAAGAACTTATCTTCTAGTCTCCCAGAAGTGTCAAAAGAGAAACCAGGCCTCCAGATCCATTGTGACCAGAAAACATATAGAACAACCGACAGCTACAAAGAGTACAAAGAGACTTGAACTTAGGAAGGAAAGATGAAAAGAACGAGTATGTGATAAAAGAAAAACTTGCAAGGCAGTGAAACAAGCAAAATGAAGAAAGGAAACAGAAAACTTGAGAGAACGCGAAGACAATTGCAAAGACAAGTTTCAGTTAGGCTGTGAGGTCCCAAAATGTGCCAGCGAGCTCCCTGAGTTCTGAGAAGTTCATTATCTGACGATGCCTTGCTCCCAGCTCCTCAGCAGCTTCCCATGCCTCCAAGCTTTGGAGAGTTTTATGGCTCAAAGGACTGCAGTAGTCACACGGGGAAGAAATTGTTTTTTGGGGTTGAAACATCAGTGGACAGAAATATGAGTACTTGGAGACTAAAGCAAGGCTTGTACTAGGCTCTTGGGTCATTAGTTCAATCCCTCTGTCTCTGCTCTGCCTAAGAAAGGGTTTCTCATGCCCCAGGTGAGGGCAATCCTTATCACCTCTTTACCCCAAGGCCACCAGGGGAATGTGGCCCCCATAGAGGCCTTACCTGAAAGGGTCATGGTTCTTCTCTAGTGCATTTGTTTTTTCCTGTTTAACAAGTTGACAGGAGCGATTACTCAAAGACCAGCAGCCAGCTCTCCAGGTCATCCAACACAAACAAAGCATCAGCACCCTGTCAGGGCCTCCACAGTGTCTGTCCCACTTAAACACTTCTCGAGTCTTTAGGAACCCATGGGATTCCTGGCTCTCCAACCCCACACTTATCAGCACGCAGTTACTTGCTGTGGTTTTATCTTAAAAGGTGGCATGAAGGGGTCTTTGCTTCAGAAGTGGGATGTCAAAAATATCGAGGGAAGCATGGAATACTAAAAGGTCTATGCCCTGTCCTCTATTTGCTTTCTGCCTTAGTATAATAAATGATCCTCCCCAAACCATGGAGTCTCCCAGAGAGATTTATCCACAGTGACGATGCCCAAGCTCCAAAGCTTTAGGTAGCTAGGAAAAGGAAGTTATATTGCAGTCCCAGCCAAGAACATTCTGGAACTGATCATTGGCGTATGTCACAGCCCCCTTCCACTCCCCAGGAGAGCATTGGCTGAACCAGAAAGCCATTTTAACCTTTAATTATTTATTATAGACCTTTCTTCAAAACCTGGTGTGGAACTCTTAACAGTATGTGACATGAGACAAAAAGGACACAGGGCTTGTGTGGCCACTCTATTCAAGAGCGTCTCTGGAGGGACATGTGTACCTTGTTATCTGTGACCAGAATGTGAGAGCCTGCCTTGATCAGCTCTCTCAGGCTCCTACCCTCCTGTATCCTTGCCCTCTGTTCCTGTGAAACTCCAGCCCAAGTCCCTAGCCCCTGTCCGTGGGACACAGCATTCTGTCTTCTCAGCTACCACCATATGCTCAGGTTGTCACATGGTTTACAGATTAGGGGGAGTCACTCTTGGCTAGCATATGACAAGAGGCAGTTGTCATTAGCACACTAAACTCTGTGGACCCAAACCTGCTCTATCCCCAGTGAGCACCTAGCCAAGCCTGATCCCCGATTCTGATTAATGGGATTGGCAATTAAGAGAACAGCGGACGATGGAACAACTGCCTCACCCTTCAAAGCAATTTTGCCTTTGCTCTGAGGTAATGAAGAGTAAACAGAAGGCTGTGATAAACTCAAACAGACAAGAGTCACATGCCCTCCCCATCAGCACCATTTTTCATTGCTGCAATTCTGAGACCTCGAACCACCAGAGGAGCCCAGTGGCTGCTGGGTGCAAGCACTGATTAATAATTCTGCACTTTCGACTCCATAAGACACGGTCTTTGCATTTCTCCAGGTGTCGGGAGAAAAATTAAACAACAGCTTAAAAGGCATTAAGTGGATATTTCCACTAGCATGCTCCGTCCTGTCCACCTTGGGTATCCTTTGGATTGGCAGGTGTCAAGATAAAGGCAGCAGATGACATGGTTTACATTTCAAAACCTGTCTTTCAATCATCTTGGTGTGTTAAATTATTTCATTGAATTAGTGCCTCAGACTCTGGTGAAGGAAAAAAATTAAATGTTCACCAGCACCAGCAGTCAGGTGGGTGTGCTGTGCCTTTAATTGCTCATTCACTCGGGGGTCAGCAGAATAAATTTCATCTGTCTCAGTTAAAGTCAGACACCTCCCCCTTGTGGTTCAGTGCAACCCATTCAATCCTCTTATAACCTTTGTTCAGGTGTTCTGACTGCTGCTACAGGCAGGATGCTTTCGAGAGCACTCAATGATTCTGGTCTGATTATCTAAGTAGTGATCTGGTCCTCCACTAGCAGATCGCCTTGAGTCTGATTTAAAAAAAAAAAAAAAAGCTAAGAATATAAAGAGACCTATACTTTAGGCATATAGTTAATTTGTCCCAGAAATGTTAGTTTCCTAAATGAAGTATTTTACATGCTTAGCTACATGCTATGAGTTGTTTTGTCAACAACATGCTATTTGAATGACTGAAAACTATGTATCTGTTCTACACATTAAAAACTTGTATCAAGAATATATAAAGAGTATCTACAAACAAACAAACATTTACAAAGCTCTGCCCTGAGCCTTCTGCAACTCATTCCCTAGGCTAGAGCTTGCCTGGTAGCCCTGAAGGCCTGCTGCCACCTGGGACAACAAGAAGCCTGAAGCCATTAGGGACTACTAGTTCTGCCTGTAGCCCTGGAAGCTGCTGCCAGCCAGGACAGTCAGCTCTACATGCAATCCTGCCATCAGGGACTACAAGGTCTGCCTGCATCCCCAGATGCCTCTTGCAGCCAGGGACCACCAGGCCTGCCAACACCAAGGACAGTCACAGAGCTAAAGGCCAGTATAAAGACACAATCAATAAAAGCCAGGGCAATATTGGAGCACTAGAACCCATTCTAATACAGCAAGCCCTGGATATCCTAACACACCTGAAGCAAAAGAAAATGACCTTAAATTTAATCTTCTGAAGATGACAGAAGCTTTTAAAGAGAAAATAGTAAATCCTTTAAAGAAATATAGAAAAATTACAATCAAGCAGCTAAAGAGGTCTTCAAAGAGGAAAGAAAGAAATGTAAGGAAATATAGGAAAGTACAACCAAATAGGTGAGGGATATGAATAAAAATGTTCAAGACCTGAAAATGGAAATAGAAACAATAAAGAAAAGACAATCTAAGGGAATCCTGGAGATGAAAAACCTAGGACAGAGAACAGGAACAACAGATGCAAGCATCACCAACAGAATACAGGGTAGGAAGGGAAAATATTAGTCATAAAAGATATGATAGAGGAAACGGATACATCAGGCAAAGAAAGTGTTAAATCTAAAAAATGCCTGACACAAAACATCCAGGAAATCTGGGATACTATGAAAATACCTAACCTAAGAATAATAAGAATAGAAGAAGATGAAGAGCCTCAGATCCAAGGACCAGAAAATATTTTCAACAAAATTATAGAAGAAAATTTTCCCAACCTAAAGAAAGAGATGCCTATAAATGTACATGAAGCTTCCAGAACACCAAATGGATTGGACCAAAAGAGAAAATCCTCCTGCCACATAATAAAGTGCTAAATGTACAGAACAAAGAAAGACTATTAAAAGCTGCAGGGATAGAGGGAAAGCACCATATAAAGGCAGAACTATCATAATTATATTTGATTTCTCAACTTCTGTCTTAGTTAGGGTTTTACTGCTGTGAACAGACACCATGACCAAGGCAAGTCTTATAAAAAACATTTAATTAGGGCTGGCTTACAGGTTTCAGAGGTTCAGTCCATTATCATCAAGGTAGGAGCATGGCAGTATCCAGGCAGGCATGGCGCAGGAGGAGCTGAGAGTTCTATGTTTTCATCCCAAGGCTGCTAGTGGAAGAAGGGCCTGGGCAGGTGTCTGGCAGACCCTAAGAAATCATAGATGTCAGCCCAGACTACTATATCCAGAAAAACCTTAATTCACCATTAGATGGAGAAAACAAGATTATTTTATGTCAAAACCAAATGTAAATAATAACTTTCCCTCTCCAGCCCTACAAAGAATACTAGAAGGAAAACTTCAACAAAAGGACGGTAACTACATCCAAGTAACCACAAGAAATAAATAATCACACTCAGTGATTATTTATACTCACTCATAAAGCAAGACTCAACAGATATAAGAAGATTGAAATAACTCGTTGTATTTTATCAGATCACCATGGAATAAGGCTGGACATCAACAATGACAGAAAAAACAGAAAGCCTATAAACTCATGGAAACTGAACATCTTGATTCAATGACCACTGGGTCAAAGAAGAAATAATGAAAGAAATTAAAGACTTTTAAAAATTCAATGAAAATAAAGGCACAACCCACCCAAGCATATAAGATACAATGAAATCAGTACTTAGAAGAAAGTCTACAGTACTAAGTGCCTTCATTAGAAATTGCAGAGATCTCATGCTAGCACATCTGAAAGCTCTAGAGCAAAAAGCAGCAAATACATGCAAGAGGAGTAAACCACAGGACATAATTAAACTCAGGACTAAAATCAATGAATTAGAAACAAACAGAACAATACAAAGAATCAATTAAACCAAGAGCTGGTCTTTGAGAAAATCAACAAGATAGACAAACCCTTAACCCAACTAAAAGGCAGAGAGACAATACCCACATTAACAAAATCAGAAAAGAAAAGAAGCACATAACAAACAACAGACACAGAGAAAATCCAAAGAATAATTAGGTCTTACTTTAAAGTCTATATAGTATACAAAATTGGAAAATCTAAATGAAATGGGTGGTTTTCTAGACAGATTCCACTTACCAAAGTTAAGTCAACATCAAGTAAACAATCTAAACACTCTTATAACCTCTAAGGAAATAGAATCAGTCATTAAAAATCTCCCAACCAAAAATGTCCAGGGCCAGATGATTTTAGTACAAAATTCTGCCAGACTTTCAAAGAGCTAATACCAATACTCCTCAAACTATTCCACAAAATAGAAACAGAAGGAATATCCTTGAATGCATTGATATAGGAAACAACTTTCTGAACAGAACACCAATTGCTCAGGGACTAAGATTGGCAATTAATAAATGAGACCTGGTGAATCTGAAAAGCTTCTGTAAGGCAAAGGACACCATTGGCAGGACAAAATTGAAGCCTACAGAATTATAACAGATCTTCATCAGTCCTACATCCAACAGAGGGCTAATATCAAAAATTTATAAGGAACTCAAGAAGTTAGACACAAACAAACCAAATAACACAAATAAAAAGTGGGATACAGAGCTAAACAGAGAATTCTGAACAGTGGAATCTCTAATATCCTATAAACACTATTGTGGATGTCCAGAAGTACAGGAGCTGACAGGAACCTGATATAGCTGTCTCCTGAGAGGTTCTACCAGAGCCTGACTAATACAGATGTGGATACAAGCAGCCAACCATCAGATTGAGCACTGAGATCCCAATGGAATAGTTAGAGAAAGAACTGAAGGAGCTGAAGGGATTTACAACCCCATAGGAAGAACAATACCAACCAACCAGACCCCTGCAGAGCTCCCAAAGACTAAACCATAAACCAAAGAATACACATGTAGGGACCCATGGATCTAGCTGCATATGTAGCAGAGGATGGGTTTATCTAGCATCAGTGGGAGGAGAGGCCCTTGGTCCTGTGCCATTGTAGGGGAATGCTAGGGCAGAGAGGTGGGAGTGGGTGAATAGGTAGGGGAGCACCCTCATAGAAGCAGGAGGGAGAATGGGATAGGGAGTTTGCAGAGGAGAAACAAGGGAAAAGGATATCATTTGAAATGTAAATAAATAAAATATCCAATAAAAGATGTGCTTAAAAAAAGAAATGTTCAACTTCCTTACTCATCAGAGAAATGCAAATCAAAATAACTGAGATTCCATCTTATACCCATTAGAATGGCTAAGACCAAATACTCAAGTAATAGAACAGGCTGGCAAGGACATGGGACAAGGGGAAGATTCCCCATTGCTGGAACTCAATTTGGTGGTTTCTCCGAAAATTGGAAATAATTCTTGTAACTTTAATTTTTGAAATCCTATTTTTAAAGATGGTTCTTAAATGCTCTAACCTATGTTGTAGCCCACTACCCACTTGAGGTAGTGGAAAAGAATCAATATCAGGGGAGTAGACCTGTTTGGAAAGGTTATTTTAAGCAACTGTCTGTGTTGTCTGGAAATTGGCAGTTCAGTCCACAGGTTAGCCATAGCAGCTAGATCCACTCACAAACACGTCACAGATACACCAGAAGTTCATTTCAGTAGAGTCATGTAAACAACAGTGGTGATAGGACCTAGCAGAGACTGCTGGGCCTTAGCCTTGGCTCAAGTCAGCGGAAGGAACCAACAGGAACAGTAGAAGAAATTCTTGCCTGTGCCTCTCTCAGGGAAGCAAAGATCAGTGAAAACAGGAGACCCACATGTATTGCACAGCTAGCTGGACCAGCAAGCCAGGATCTCTCTCCATCACTCCGTGGAATCTTATTTATACCCTCCAAATATCATGCATCCTCCATGTATCTTGTGTCAGCATGATTCTTGCTTTAGCACTTGTCTTGCCTTAGCAGGTGTAGCCAATCAGCCCAAGTCCATGGAAGTGGCTAGAAGCTGCAGCATACTTCAAAAGTTTTTTTGGTGCATTTCTCTCTATGGAGTCTCAACAAAAGCAGCTCAACTATACAATACAAGGCAGACCAATCCATATGTGTTGTATTGGTGATGAATCCTTCATCAAGTCCTTTTATGTGCTTGTCTTAGCAGAAGATTCTCTCTCCTGTGTCTGCTTCAGTGAAAGGTTCCTTCACGAGTCTGTCTTAGCCTTTGACCTGTGTCCACTTCAGGAAAACATTCATATGTTTGCCCAGCAAAACAACATCCAACACAACTGACTCTCCTAGGAATTCTTAAGTTCCCACTTCAAGTTCTACCTGAAGATCCAGCTATACCACTCCCAGGCATATACCCAAAAGATACTCTCCAGCATACCACAAGGACATTTGTTCTACTATGTTCATAACAACTTTATGCATAATAACCAGAAACGGGAACCAACCCAGATGTCCCTCAACAGATGAATGGGTACAGAAAATGTGGTTCATTTACACAATGAAATACAGTTATTAAAAACAAGGACATCATGAAACTTGCAGGCAAATGGATGGAACTAGAAAATATCCTGAGTGAGGTAACCCAGACCCCAAAGGGCATGAATGATATGTACTTACTAGTGGATATCATGCATAAAATATAGGATACTCATCCTACAATCCAAAGAGCCAGAAAAGCTAAATAAGGATGGCCCAAGGGAGGATGCTTGAACTTCACCCAGAAGGGAAAATAAAATAGACATGGAAGTGGATGGATGGAAGGGATGCAGAGGGGAATGGGTGGAAATCAAGTGTAGGGAGAGCCAAGGAGAAAGGACTTGAAGAATAGATGGTAATAGGTGGTAGGTGTATGTGTGTGGCATCTCTAGGATGTGCCAGAAACCTGGGATTGGAGAGGGCTCCAGGGAGTCTATGAGAGGGACTCTAGCTGAGATTCCTAGCAGTGGGGCATATGGAACAGGAAGTGAATACCTTCTCTAGTCACTCAAGACTCCACATGGCTACACCCATCATCCACCCACAAAATCTTCAACCCAAAATTTGTCCTCCCTACAGGAAGTACAGGGGGAAAAATGGAGCAAAGACTGAAGCAATGGCTATTCAGTGACTGGACTATCTTGAGACCACTCCATAGCTAAGAGTAAATCCCTGACATTATTAATGATATCCTATTATGCTTACAGAGAGAAACCTAGCATAGCTGTTCTCTGAGAGGCTCGACCTATCAGGTGACCAAAATAGACACAGAGATCCACAGCCAAACATTAGAAGGAGTCCGGGGAGTCTTGTGCAAGAGTTGGGGGAAGGATTGAGGGACTTGTAGGAGATAGAGACTCCACAGGAGGACCAACAGGGTCAACTAACTTGGACCTTTGAAGGCTCCCAGAGACTGAGCCACTAACTATCAAGCGCACATGGGCTAGACCTAGCCTGCCCCCAGACACATGTGGGTCCCTTAACAATGGGACTGAGGATTGTCCCTGACTCTGTTGCCTCCCAGTGGATTCTGTTCCCCTAATTGGGCTGCCATGTCTGCTCTCAGTGGGTGAGGATGTGCCTAGGTCTGCAGGGAATTGATATGCCAGGGTGGGTTTGTACCCAGGTGGGGACTCACCCTTCTCGGAGGAGAAGGAGAGGGAACATGGGGGGAGGCCTTGTCAAAGAGGGGGGGCTTGGAAGCAGGGGACTGGGAGGATGGGGCCTGTAATCAGGATGTGAAGTGAATAAATAAATAAAAAAATAAATGGATAAATAATAAATAAATAAATTTGCAGCATGTGCAATTAATTTTGCCAAGCCAGGTACAGTGGCACTGCCCCTATAATCCCAATGCTAAAGAACCAGACACAAACCCAGAACTCATTGGCCAGCCGGGCTAGTCAAACAGGGAGTTCCAGGTTCAGTGAATGCCCCTGTCTCAGAATGCAAGATAGAGAGCAATCAAAAAAGATAGTCAACATGCACACCTACACACACGTGTGCACGCAGAAAGAGAGGAAGGAAATGGTATAATGAAGCACAATGCATACTCACCCAGAACTTATGAAATACACTGCGAAAAAAAAAAAAACTTTAAATTTAAAATTGGAAAGCATCTAAAGAAATTCTATAAAGAACCTGTTAACACAAACTGAAAGATGAACACATCCTACAGTAGGGATGCAAGTTTCTTGAGGCTGTGGTAGCATGTGAGCATGAAGCTTCTAGCTGAAAAGGAAAAGAGATCAGAAGTCTGAAATTCGCTGGTGTGGTCAGAGCTGAGCATCCTCCGAGACTGCTCTAAGACAAATCAGTTTCTACCTCCTCCAGCTTCTGCACTAGTAGCACCCTTTGAGCTCCATTCTCTATGTGTTTGTTTACATGAGAATGGACTTCATAGACTCATATGCTTGAATATGTGGTCCTCAGATGGTGGAACTGTTTGGGAAGGATTAGAAGGGGTGGCCTTGTTGGAGAAGGTGTGTCATTTGGGATGAGTGTTGATGTTTCAAAAGTCTCTTGTCATCTTCAGTGCATTTCTCCTACTTGTAGTTTGAGATGTGAGCTCTCTGCTGTTCATATTGCCATGCCTTAGCTCTGCCATCATGGATGATAACCCTCCTAAATAGTAAACCTGATTTGATACTGTCTTTTATAAGTTTGGTTGAAGATTGTGTTTTATCACACCACTCAGAAAGAGACTAAGATACCCCACCTAAGCCTTCACCTAACCTCCCCTCTGTGGCTTCTCTTTTGTTGCTCACCTGACGACTTGTTTTCAGCCAGATTAGATATTACAAGTCCATCTCAGTATCTTTAACTCTTCTATGTTAACAAAGACCAAACAAGGATTTTTCCATATAACCTTTCCCATATGCTGAGGTCTGGGCCTTGATTTTGAGTGGGAAATATCTCCCATATGTTCCTGTGTTTGAACGTAACCCTTGGATACTGATTGCTTGAAGAGTTGAGAATATTTGAGAGAGCTGGGGTAAGAAGCACATTGGGATCTGATCTGCAGGGTGCAGCCTAGGACAGATTTCAGCCCAGGACTCTGTTCTCACTCCATTTTATGCCTTTCGGTGACTGGCTACAACTTCCCACTTCCAGTGCTTAAGGCCCTATCTGACATGTTTCCCTTGAAGTGAACCTAAATACATTCTAAAGTTGCTTCTGTGAGATATAGTGTCACAGTGAGAAGAAATGCAAATTCGAGTCATTCCACACAACACTGAGGGTGAGACTACAATGCTGATCTGTGTAACTGTAGAGGGGACCTTGGTGAAGAGCTCACGTGTGTGGTAGAGCTCAAAAGAGCACAACATGGCAGAGGCGGCAAGGAGAGAAAAGCAGAAAAGATACACACCAGGAAGTTGCTGCATCCAGAAGAAAGAGAGCGAGCTTGTCTGGGGAGGAAGATGCTGATAAGGCAAGAGATGTGAGACATTGTGCAGTCTGCCTTCCTAATGCTTAAAGATTCAGTGGTAGAAAGAAGATGGAGCCATAATTGGTCCCAAGTTTCTGGCCTGGGCTGACAGCCTACAGGAGGCAGGAAAGCAAAGCATTTTAGGGAAGCAAAGCCTGAGGACTCCAAAGCTCAAACTGGACATCAAAACAGGAAGATTAGCCTTAGCAAACCAATTAAGGTAAGGGAGCCAGTGAGGATCAGAATAATCCAAACACTTCGATGAATTCTTAAGTCTTCACATGGTTATCGAGTGAAACATAGTAACAGATACTCAAACAGCCAAAGTAAAAGCTAGGGCACATTGGTCACACTTTTGATTATCATAACAAACACACACTAGAACAATTTAAAAGAAGGAAAGTTTAGATTCCGGGTTCCATCGTTTCTGGGTCTGTGGTAAGACAGAGAATCAGGGCTTGCAGGGGCAGAGCTGCTCCTGGAAGCAGGGAGAAAAAAACAAGAATGGTACATGGGTTAATAAGTAAGTTCCTCATTTCTCTCTGCTTTCTGATTCGGATGTCTCATGCCTGCCAACATGTCTTCTCTGTCATAACAGACTGTGCCCTCAAACTGTTAGACAGTAAACTCTTCATTGGTCACCTTTTATCAAGTCTTTTGTCACAACAAGAGAAAATGAACCACTTTACAGTCTATAAACACATGAGACTCAGGAGACATTTCAGTTCCAAACATGGGACACATGTTTAACTTCAATACTAACATAGAAGTTAAAATATTTCATTTTCTCTTTTTCATCGGCAAGAACTTTTAGCACACACATATACCTACAGAGATGATTAGCATGTGACAAAAACTGTGCTCACCTGTAGGCACTGAACTTTTGTGACATTTGGCATATTTTTCTAAAGGCATTGTCCCAATGATTCTTCCTTCTCAATTTCTCTCCCAGTAAATATTCCAAAGTACCATTAAGAATTTTCCAGCCCACTTTCTTCCTTAATGCTGTGAAGAAGCAAAACCCTCTGTACTTAAATCAAGAAATTAAATAAAACAAAAAGTGGCAAAACCTAGAATAACATGTATGATGACATAGGTAGTAAAATATTTTAAGTGGTTTGGGAGAGTATTACAAGGTTTAGGGAAGAAAAATAAAAAATGGAAGGATATAATGTTCTGCATGTGAAATGTACCTCTGGTGTAAAGGTACCATGGTATGCAGGAAAATACCCCACCCCCCAAGTGATGGGAAATACACTGTACTATGTCAACATCACCTTAGTCCTCTTTTAAAGTACTTTTATAGTTTTCCTCAATGATAAGTGAGAGAAATCAAATAGGCTAGGGTGGTCTCTCACCTATGTGATCTCTATTTTTGTTTTTCTCAGACTTATTTGAGGAACTCCTCAGTGCCCACCTTCTTCCCTACTTTTCCTGGCCTTCCAGACAAACCACATCCTCGTCAGAATGTTGAAGACACCCCAGGGGCATTAGTTCATAAACAAAGCAAAACCAAAGACAAATGTCCAGTTTAGCTCTTCTTCACTTTGCAATGTGGACCACTGTTAAGTGACACCATTTAAAGAAGAGTTTTGTCATACAGAAACACATGGAGTCCCCTTGTGTGAATGAGATGGGGCAAGGCTAGGAAAACACCAATGTGACTGTGGCTGAAGACTTATCAGAGGGAAATAATGGACTCTTCCCCCAGTACTATCCTCATGGGGTTTTGTGGTACTGATGTTATAGCATGTATATACTACTGAATGGTTTCCTATTCTCATATCATGGACCTCACACCTCCTCTGCCTGCTGGCTCAGTATTCAATGTTTCTTCATTGACTGCTCTTCACTATACTGAACTTGGTTGACCTCTGGCTTCTCCTCCCACTCACATCTGGAAGAGATTTGTCAGGCCCTCTGCCCTCTGCCCAGGATCCCTCTTCACCCTTAGCCCAGATACTGCAATCGACCATCTGGGTCCTGACATCTAGGTGCTAGAGCCATCCTGTTTCTGTCTGCAAGTTTATCTTAGAGAGTTTACACCATTGTGGAAATCCCTAACACCTAGCATTCCTGGAGACAGCTTTATTCTGTCCACATACCTGACAGATGTTCTTGCTCAGTGATGAACATAAACTTAGCAGTTTTCTGAGAACTGTTTTTTGTTATTTGTTATTGCTGGTATAAATTCTAATGGTACTCTGAATCCAGGAGTATTTAAGCAGCTTTTTTTCTGTGCTTGGGGAATGTGTACAACTGTTACAGTAGTGCCAGACACACTCTGATAATCTGGTTCAGCATGGGAGCATTTTCTTCAGTTTCAAAAACTGTTGGCCTGTGCCTCAGAGAAATGTTGAGGTGTTTCAAAGGCATTGCCTTTTGTTCTGTATGAATGCCCCGTCGCTTACTTCAAGGCTGTCTCATTAGCTTTAACTCTAACTTTATCAAATTTTCCATCATCAATCTCAATGTGATTTTGTTCAGCTTTCTAGCAAGTGCATTCAATTTTTTTCCCTTCTATTCCTTCTATTAAATTTCTGCTTTTCTTTCAAAGCTTTGCTGCCATGTTCTTCGTGCTGCTTCACATGTTGGTTCTAGTTTTTGGAAACAAAGAGTGAGCAGTTACCTTGGGAGAACTACCATCATTCCTCAGCAGAAGTTACTTTGTGTTTCACCCAGGGACAGTGGTGCATGATTCTAGAAATCATTTGCTACCAATTCTTGTGCCAAACAAAGCATTTCCATAACAATGCTTTAAGATTTGTTTTTCTTGATGTTGTGATAAAATGTCTGACAAAGCAACTCAAGAGAAGAGGTGTTGATTTTGGCTCTCAATTTGAGGGTATAGTCTATCATGGAAGTTAAACCATGGCATCAGGGGCATGAGGCAGCTGGTCATGTTACATCTTCAATCAGGAAAAAGAGACGGGAGAGGAGAGAGAGCTCTTCTCAGCTACATTTCTTCCTTTTGTACAGTATAGGACTCCTTTCTAGGGAATAGTACCACCCAAATTTACAGTGGGTCTTCCTCAGTTAACCCAACCAATAGTATATACATATATACACACAGACATACAGGCATACATACATATACTTATATGTATATACATATATACTTATATGTATATATGTATGTATGTATATATGTATGTATGTATATATGTGTGTGTGTATGTATATATATATGTACATATACCACTGATCTGAATGAGCAGAAATTGGACTGAAAGGACTTATAGCTGTGTAAAGAAAACCAGAGGCTGGGTGATGACTCTACCTGAAAAGTGCTTGATGTGCAATACTAAGTACCAGAGTTTGATCCCCAGTACCCATATAAAAAGCCAAGAAAGAATTTATGATCCCAGCAAGAACCAAGGACTTTCAGACGCTCATGATGAATCCTATCTATCTATCTATCTATTATCTATCTATCTATTATCTATCTATCTATCTATCTATCTATCTATCTATCTATCTATCTATCTTTACTTGTGGGAATACAAGTACACAAACCAGCCAGTCTTGTCTAATCGATGAGACTCAGGTCTCAGCAAAGATCTTGTCTCCAAAAACAAGATTTAAAACAACTGGAGAATGGCACCAAGCTTGAACTCTGGCTGCCATGTGCACCTGTATGCACACAACTGCACATAAATAAATAAAGGAATACATTATTCACAATGGGCCTCTAAAACTTCACAGTCCCCAGTAGTAATGAGTGGCCAATGAGTTCATGACTAAACTAGGAATGGGTCATGCAACTGTTTCCACTCTCTGAACTTCAAATCTCTTCTTGGACTGGTACTGGGTAGATAAATCCACTTGGCTGACTATGGGAACTAAATCCATCTTACTTGTTTAATCCATTTCATTGGCTGTCCAGATGATATTGGGGTCTTCATAGTGTATACAATACTTATGCTAATGGAAGGCACTAAGTGAGCACTATATATTAGCCAGGTTTCTTGAGCATACGGAGTCAGAAGTGTGTTTGTGTCATTTGCCAATGTCAGAGATCCTGGAATAACGAATAACAAATCTAGTAACAAACCACAAGTTACATGGGCTCCTTAGCTACAGTTACAGAAGTCCTTCTGACTTGACCCAGCACAGTTTCTTTTAGTCCGTTCTTTTCTAATATCATTTCTTGATCACTTGTTATACTTCACAGGATGATTCATTGGTTCTAGGATGGCTAAAAGGACTTAAACAGTTAAGGAAATGAGGGCAGAGCTGATGCAGGAGAAGCCCTCCAGGTGTTTAGGCAAGACACTAACAAGCTCATCAACGAGATAATGGAGTGGGAGAGTATGAGGATGGGGCAGAGATGGCTAAGGCTGAGTAAAGGTACAAGATCACTGGATCTGATCGCTGGTCATAAGGGATAACGAATCTCCTAAAGCAGCAGGGTCTCTGCTGAGCCAAAGTCCTGGGGACAGTTGGTTGTCACTTCTGGCTCCTGCTACTTGGCACCACAAGGCCCGATGATGAGTAGTGAAGGCTGATGGGCTTTTCCCTTAAGACATCTTTGGGTTTCTATGGTAGAGGTGAGGGAATTTGGAGAGATTGTTGACTCCAGTACCTGGTTCTCCTGATACAGTTTTATAGGCCCAAGCGTTGCTGATTTATTCTGATTAAACTCCTCAGTGGCAATGTATGACTTCCATGGAGAAAAGACTTATCAGTGTATGCATGAGGGTCCACGGGCCCCCAGCTTTTGGCTTCTCTCTGGCAGAGACAGGTTGTGCTAAAATTGTAGCCTGGGCAATTCCACTCAGAATGGAGCAGACTGTGTTCTGCCAGATGGAGTCACTTGGTGTCTTGGAAATCTCCGTTTTGCACACTGTACAGTAAGTTAGAACAGGGTGTGGCTGGCTCGCACGAGGTACAATGGAATCGCTGAAATGACGGAACGTGGTCACACTCTGTCTTGTGAAGAAGCTTTCTGCGCACTCAGAGCCCGCCCTTTTCTATTTTCAAACCCTCAGCTCTGCGTGTAATTGACAGATGATGATACAGATGAATGGGAAACAATGGACTCGATATAGAGAAAATTCAGCGGAGACTAGAGGCAGAGTCTTTTCAAAGATCAGAACATGCCTCCCTTTTCTGAGGAGATAGTATCATTCTCAGTTGGGCCCTTGTTTTTAAGGCTCTTGTTGAAGTAAAAAGCCCAGAACTGGCCTTGCAGATTAGTCAAAGCGATAGCTCCCTATAGACTTGAAAGCCTCCTTTATTGGAAGAAATAAAAGGAAAATGTCCCCAAATCACAACCCCAGAATTATAACCTTATTCAAAAACCATAAAGCAGAGGCCGTTATCTATAAAATTCACGCATACTTAAAAATTCAATAATGACCGTGTCACGAATACTAACTTCAAAAATGAACAGACTTATGCATAATGAATGTTATTTTATGAAAGGGGAAAATAAACACCCTTCTGTGGTAGGATGGGGGCTGATTCCTTTCTTCAAAGTATTTGTGATTTAAAGCACTTCGTCCTGCTAGGGTGTATGCCAGGCTTTAGATGAAAATGGTCAAAGCCTCTGAATAAAGAGGCCACGAGCACTATAGAATAACTCACCACTGATGTTTAACCCAATGGGTATGCAATTAAACTGCCTTCTAACATTTATGTCTATATCCATACATTACCTTGATCTAAGAAGCCGTTTTACCGGTAAGCCATGGTCGAAGCAGGGACTGCTCAAAGGGTTAAGGATAAGTGTAAGTGGCTGGTGGGAAAATTTGCTGCACATTTATGGGGATCTGATTTTAATCCCCAGAATCCAGCTCACACTGTCAGGCACAGTGGCAAAGGATTGTAATCCCAATGCTGGGAAGGTAGAGTCAGACAGATTCCTGGGATGCCCTAACCTGGCAGTCTAGCTTACATGGTGAATGCCGGTAAGAAATCCTTTCTCAAATCAGGAAGTTTCCTAAGGAATGACAACCTGACCTTGACCTGTGGCCTCTAAACATGGGCACATGTACCTCCACATACTTGTGGACCTGCACAAGCTTGAACACACACACACACACACTCACACACACACACACACATACACACACACACACCACTAATTAAGGAAAAGTTAATCCACGGGGACCTAGAGCAGAGAATGGCCAGCTCAGCCACAGCCTTTACTGAACACCAGTTAGAACCCACAGTGCATTTGAGTGAGTAGAACCCACTCACATTTCCTGAGTGAAAGAAATGACTCACTGCCCTAACCCTGCTTCCTTGGAGGAAGGATGGGGTTCAGACAGAAAGCAAAGTGCGTTTTCTTTTTTATTCTGGTCACCTTAGGACTCCAAAGCAGGGAGTGACCAAATGTACTTAAGAACCTTAAGGCTCAAAATGAGTGAATTTGTTATTTGAGAATTTTAATAAGCAGTAAATTATGCAGTGACCCTTAATGCTGCCTGTGGCAGGTTGAGCATTGGAAGACAGGTCTCTAACAATGTCTGCCTAAGTATCTCCATCTGGCCTTCTGTCACTTATCACATGGTTAAGTAGCTCAGACTTCTCAAATTTTTTAACATAAAACAGAAACTTGGGGTACCTATGTTTAGAAGTTTACCTTGTCTGAGGTCCTAATGATATTTCTAAGCTAAGCATGCCCCCAACTGAAATCAATCTGCAATTTGGGCAGGTATAAAAGGTGAACCACATTTCCTATGACAAAATATTTGAACCCAGAACTGCAGGCAAATAGATCCTTGTCTCAGGAGCCCATGGATTCAATCTCATGAGGAGCCCATGGATTCAGTCTTTGCACTACGTATGCTTACCTACATTGAAATCAAAACAGAGGCTGTTTTTGTGTGCTAACTATGACACCACAGAGTTACTGGTAATTGGAACCACAGGCTTACTGTGTACAAGGAAGAGAGCATAGAAACATGCAAATTTGTCCCCCCTGGTTCTTCAGCTCTGATCTCATCCCTGCCAGAGAAAAATATATGGTTGTACCGGCAGTGTTTTCCTAGAGACCTTATGATTAAATATTCACGTGGTGTTTACCCCAGCCTGCCCTGCCTAAGGTGTTTTCTCTCATATCAGTCAGCACATAAGTTGTAGCCCTTCCATTTCTCTCTTTCCTTCCTTCCTTCCTTCCTTCCCTCCTTCCTTCCTTCCTTCCTTCCTTCCTTCCTTCCCTCCCTCCCTCCCTCCCTCCCTCCCTCCCTCCCTCCCTCCCTCCCTCCAAAGATGGTACCTTTAAATGTGACTCTAGATGCTAAAAACGTTACTCATACCTAGGATTTTAAAGTAGAGTTCTACTCAACAGAGGTTTGGGAGGGTAGAAAAGAAAGGGGTGAGGAGAAGTTGGTTCATTCTCATGGTAGACCTTCCCGGAACATGGGCAGCACAGTCCAAGCAGCCAGAGTCTCACACAGAATGAGGATCGTCTGCATTCATCTCTCACTGCTTCCCGGTTGGTTCAGAAGTGGTTACCTATCCCGTGCCCCCCCCCCCCCCCGTATAGGTGCTGTCACAGTTAAGTGGGAGCAGGGCTATTGCACAGTGGGTGACCACAACGACAGCAGGCTGTGCACTTCACAACTCCAGGAGAAAGATTTGGAGGTTCTTGCCATAGCCAAATAATAATGTTTGAGGAGACAGGACTTTGAAACCAGGTGCAAATGGCACAAAGCACGTGTGGCATAGAATATCATGGGAGCCCACTAAAGCGCACAGCATTCTATGCTGCTGTCAGTTAAAATGTATTTAAATTTAAAAGTAAAGTAACAGGCTATGGAACAAAAATAAAAAGGTATAAAAAGCAGTATAGTGCTCTAGGGCCACCCCATGTGAACCGAGGCCAGAGGCATGGGAAGACTGTCTTTCACTCAGGGTGTGCTTCAGTTTTCATCCTGAGGCAGCTGCCTTACGTAAGTGACAACGGGTGTCTGTTTATCACTGATCAGAGGGGCAGTGCTCCCCTGCTCTGATCACCGCAGGCAGGAGCCCTGGCCTTTCCCTAGGGTGGACACACAGATAACCAAAGCCTGGGCAAGAAGAAGGTCAAGTCGCTGCCCTCATTTTCCAGATACTATGGAGGCACCCTACTGCTTGTGAACCATTGAGGGCTTCTATAGCAGGCTTCTACAGCAAGCATAAGGGCCATGGATCTGGGACCACAGACCACAGCAGCCTAACCATGTGGAAGTTTACACGTCAACATTCCCAGATCTCTCTGGAACTGCCAAAACAAAACAAAGCAAGCAAGCAAGCAAACAAACAAACAAACAAAACACCCCACACATGTGGTTTGGTTATTGAAATGAGCTTTGTACTTGGCCCATATAATGATGACATGGTCATGCAACCCTGCTTGTAGTATGTATATGTTTTTCATTAACAAGGCACAACTGAAAGTCACCCTTTTCTCTTTTTTACACGTGTTTTTTTTCTCCTTATCACTAAAATAGTTAAATTTATTGATATATTTATAGGACCCATCTGAGAACTCACAATTTTTAAAGGAATATTAAGCAAGAGTCTATTAAATAAAGTCAATTTCCCCCCTTGTAAAACTGTGGAGTTTAAAGGCTTTTAAAAGGCAACCAAATATAGCAGTGGAGCATCTCTGAGAATTGGGGAGGATCTGTTAGCCGCGCATCCTGGTTTCCAGAGGCAGAGATTGGTTTCTGCTCATTTACACAGCCCACCAATCAGGCTGCTGTGCCAGGGACTCAGCTCCCCTGCTTCGGGGCTGCTGGAGGTACATTGCAAATGGAGCAGGGCTGGCTGACCCTGAAGCTCATGTAGAGAAGCCACCAAGTCCTTCTCTTTTCCCAGCTTCACCAGGGGACAGCCTCCCTCACCACACATCAGCCCTCTCTTACAGCACGAGTGCCCTGGCCCATTCCAGCTGGACTTGTGACTGAAGATATTCTGGAAAACATCATGTATGTGTCTCTTTCAAAACTCTGCCCACGTAAAGCAATTAATAAGTCAGAAGCTGAGTGCCGGGCAATAGCACGCAGAAGGTAAACGTGAAAACTCAGACCAGGACAGTAAGTGTTATACACTCTATACATATCACAGACATACACCAAGCACACACATGCAGAAATGTACAGAATACACATGTGCAGAAAAACACAGGCCACACACATGCAGATATACATAGACCATACAATCGAGACATACACAGACCACACACATGCAGAAATACACAGACCACACACATGCAGAAATATACAGACCACAAACATGCATACATACATAGACCACACACATACAGACCATACACACATGCAGAAATACACAGACCACACACAAACACTTAACTACCACATGTATTTAATATGTACTCAACACTGATACACAGAGCTACCCATCGCACACATCAAACAAGCACGGGCACCATGAACATATCACAAGCACATATAACTACATAAACTACACACAAAACACACTCCTACAGAGTCACTTTCTAGCGTAGAATATTATTGCAAAACTGTAATAAACAAGAGAAAAATATCTTAATTATGTTAAGAGGCTCTAGTTTTGTTGCATGTGAAGTTTAACTTATACGTATTCTGTTATGATACATCATACATATCTGTAATTATAAAGGAAGCTGAGCTTACAAAGGCTGTGTGGCTCTTTCAAGGTTCTGCAGAAGTGTAAGGTCTTTCCAACAAACCCTCAGAGTTTAAACATACTTAAATTAAATGGAAACTAAAGAAAAAAAAGCTTAGCTAGTTACTATTTAAATATTTTCATTTAATAAATATAATATATGTGTGTAGGTGTAAGCCATGCTGCTTACATAAATTAATTTGCATAAGAAAAATTTTTATTAAGGAAGTGCTAGAATTACTTGCACATTAACATGCTGATTTGTCAAGAAGACAAGTGTTCTTGTGGGAGCAGGGGTGGGTATTAGGTACAAACTTGTAACTCTTGGGAGACTGGACCATTATAGATACAATTCTCAATGCTTCTAACTACAGCCACTAACATTTTTAAGTATACAGGAACTGGCTTCTAAGGTCCAGAAGCTGCAGATGGAATTGGACAGGGGAAAGGCGATTTTCTACCTATAGCCCCTTGTATTTCTCCTCCGTCCTTCCCTCCCTCCCTCCCTCCCTCTCTCCCCTATCTCTCCCTTCCTCTCTGCCTTCCTAACTTTCTTCCTTACCCTGATTCCTCATAAAAAGAATGTACTCATTACATTAGCTGAGTGAGAATATCATGCCAGGAATGTATTGATTCCCCCACACAACTACCTGACCAATCACTTTTGAGAGAAATCCTTCACTACTCTGTTACAAGGACATAGAGATAGCCTCAGACCTGGCCCCTGTTTTCTATAGATGTGCAGGTAGACTATGAGGCAGATAGGCTCCCGCTACCTACTATGTCAAAGGCCTGAGGTAGGTAATTTCCTAATACACTCTTCCCCTTCACAGCAAGCTCATCTGTTGGTAATCAGCGATGCTCACTACTCTCTTGGTTTGGTCATTAGAGTATTTTAAACTAACACTTGTTAGATGTATTAGCTACCCCGTTCTTCTTGTTGTAACTAAACTCCTGATGAGATACAGCTCAACGGAGGAGGACTTTATCATAGCTTACATCTTGAGGGGATATTGTCTACCAAGGCAGAAAAGGGTGGGACTGCAGGAAGCCATGGCAGCTGATCATGTTGCATCCACACTTAGGAAGCTGGGAGTAAAAGGAAAGTTTCACAACCTTCCCAAAGGGCATCATCAGCTGCAGAGCAATGTGTTCAAACCAGTGAGCCTGTGATGAGCAAACCACACTCAAACCACAAGGCCCGTTAGTTAAAGCATCAGGAAAACCTCCCCTGTTGCATACAGTTTCTGGATTTGTGAATGAGTTGCATGATGAATGAAAACAACATGCCTTGAAGCTTGCCGCCCACCACTATTTTAGACTTCACAAAACACATCCTCCACGCAGCCAGCAGGGAAGCTGGGGTGTAAGTGAGTCTGTGGAGCACAGGGGACAACGGATGATGCAAACAGTAGAGAAAGTGAGGACCCAGCTCCATGGCACTGAGAATTTACTCCCAGGAGCAGGCCGAGTGGCTGTGTCTCTGATGATGGGAAAAAAACTACACAGCTGAGAGTCCTTCAACCTAAGTTCCAAGGAGGATTCTAGTGGCTATTGTGTGCTGCTGTCTTTATTATTTAGTAAAAATATTTTAGTATCAAGATGGTTAGTCTTTACTGCCAGCTTGACTAGATTAAAAATCAATCACCCCAACTCAAATCAATGGCTTAATCTATTGACATGCAGAATGCAAATAAATTCTGGAAGGCAGTAGAACTGTGAAATATAGGCCTGTTTGGAAGAAGTACCTCATATGAGTCATGCCCTTTTGGGGGAACACTTCTAATCTTGGTTCATTCCTGTGTGGCTCCACTTGTTTCCTTTACCTACTAGGAAAAGGCCCCATATAATTGTTCCTGTCAATGTGCTATTGTGTCTGAGCACATGGCACTAAGAAACTGTGGCTCTAACCCTCAGAAAGCCTGAGGCAAAATTTCTTCTTCCCTTCAGTTGTTTCACTAAGATATTTTATTATGGCTACAAACAGAATGATAATCTAAGTGCATTCTAAAACTGTGCTAATTTGTAGGTGACACATTACATTGCATGTCAAAAAAAAGAGCAATTGCTTAGAACTTATGTTAATAAAATCCTACTGCAGAGAAAGATGTATTCTATCCCTGACATCACGTAGAATGCTGATAATTGTCTTAGTGCTTTATTGTTGGGCAGAGACGCTATAATCCCAGCAACTTTTGAAAGGAAAGTCATTTAATTGGGGCTGGTTTACAGCATCAGATGATTAGTCCATTATCATGATGGAGAGGATACCAGCACACAAACAGAATTTGGGTTGAAGAATTAGATGCATGCCCTACATCTGGATCCACAGGCTGCAGGAAGAGAGAGATGCTGGGTGTGGCTTAGGCCACTGAAACCTCAAAGCCCACCCATAGTGCCACACTTTCTCCAATAAGGTCATACCTCATAGTCTCTCTCAAGTACTGCCATGCCTGGATGATCAAGTATCCAATACGAGCCTATGATGGCCATTCTCATTCAAGCCACCACAATAATGAAAAAGAAAAAGGCAGTCGATTTTGTTGCTACCTTCACACCATTTGTACTGGCTGGTTTTGTGTGTCAACTTGACACAAGGTAGAGTCATCAGAGAGGAAGGAGCTTCAATTGAGGAAATGCTTCAATGACATCCAGCTGTGAGACATTTTCTCAATTAGTAGTCAATGGGAGAGGGCCCAGCCCATTTGTGTGTGGTGCCCCACCTGGGATGGTGGTTCTGGATTCCAAAAGAAATCAGACTGAGCAAGCACTGTTAAACATGCCAGTAAGCAGCACTCTCCATGACCACTGTATCAGCTCCTGCAGCCAGGTTCCTGCCCTGCTTGAGTTCCTGTCCTGGGTTCCTTTGGTGATAAACAGTGATGTGGAAGTGTAAGTCAAATGAACCCTTTTCTCCCCAACTTGCTTTTTCAGTCATGGTGTTTTGTCACAGCAATAAAAACCCTAAGACACCATTATCACTGATTCAATCTTGTAATCACTCCACACATCTACATTATGGAGTCACACATCTACATTATGGATTTCTAGGTGGGATCACTTCCTTTTTAGAGGGATGACCATCTGTATGTAGTGTGTGAGCCTGGAGACAAGAATACAAGGAAAGATTTTGTGGCCCGGCCTCAAGGACAGAAGTAGTCGTGAGGCCTTGCCCTACAACATTTTCCCAGCCATGTTGCCCCTGGATTGTCTCAACTCTTCATTCGCTTGGGAAGGCAGGGATAGTGTCAGTTGCAGGGTTCCTTGTGGCTGAAGTCCAGCTTATTACAGAGAGAATCTGCCACTCAATTCCCTGTGACCAAATGACATGTTCACTCATTGTTGGGGACTTCCATAAAACTATTGAAAATAGTTTGCTCCACGTACCCAGAAATGCTCAAGCAACTCTCAGATAGCAGTGCTACCATGTGTCTGCTGGCCCATACCCAAGTGTAGTCTAACAACCACGTTAAACTAAAGGATGGGACAATCACAGTGGGCTGAAGTATACTCACTTTTTACAGATGCCACAGGTGTCTCACATTCAATGTTCTTGACTCTTAGTAAACCCAAGAGCTAACCATTAACCATAGTCCTGACTACAGCAGAGACCATGGGAGCTCATAGATACCAAACTTGTTCAGCATCACACAGCAAATGAGTGTTGGAGTAGAATTCAAATTCAGGAATCTAATGCAAAAGCTTTCTATCAGCCCACCCTACCATTTCTCTAACATGTTTGCTTGCACAATCAGATTTTACCCAGAAGAGTTGCCAAGAGGGATCAGAGGATATAACTCCACCCACAGGAAAGAAAACCTACATCTGTGGTAATCTCTCTATGTTTACAGATTTATTTGTTCTTTTATGTCTAGTGCTGGCATAAAATCCTCATTAACCACACAAAGGAGCACTGGAAAAAGATTTTTCTTTAAGAGAAGAATGAGGCATTTCTGAGTGCTTAAGAGTTGTCACATGCTTAGCCCAAGGCACACAAGTATTATGTCATGTGATTATAACAGTGTTCATAAAGGCTTGGAGCTCTGAATGCTTCTGCTCCCTCTTCAACCATTAGGAAAAATCAAAAGACAAAACCCTAAGTAATTAGTAGGTATTTTTGTACCTAATAGAAAAGACAGGGGCAACAAGATCAGATCCTTCTGGGTAAAAATACCTAAGTTGCTCTGGTGTCAATGTTCTGAAGTCAGACAGCATGGATGGGAGCCACACGCCTCCAGATCTTCAGCTGTTTCCAAGGCCTTGAAGCCTGATCTCTGCACCCACATCCCCCTGTCAAAGAAACAGCTACAGGATGTAAGCATTGCTCAGAGGACCCAACATTGGGTGACCTAACTTCAGACTGACAGAGGACCCACGAGAAGGTTTAACCCACGAGCTTGTGTCTCACTGTACTCAGTGAAGCAAAGTCACAGAAAGTTTCTCCAATTCACACTGAAGAACAAGAGCAATGGACACCAAGTCACAGCAGGAGGCATGTAGTAGCTGAGAGTGGGTAAGTAAAAGGGAAATCAAGAGATAAAAGGAAGGTTCCAGGCTGCCTAAAGGTTGGGATGTTTTTCCTTTCCTAATTCCCCACACAGGTAATCTCACTCTTACATGCAATGAGAAATTACCATACTCTTGGGAATTTTATAAACAGAGAAAAACATCTATGTCAAACAAGCATTTTACAACTTTCACAGTGTTTACTTAATAATAATAATTGCTAATCAGTGTTTAAATCACCATGCACTTAAAAGTAACATTCTCTTATATGATGTTCATCCTATGATTCTCTTTCAGCCTCACCACAGCATATGTGTACACTAAAATTGAAACCTTTTTTTTGAACCCCAGAACCTGTGAATTCAGTGTCATCTCTGTATCTTCCACTTGGGCAGAACAGTGGAGAAAATACCTGTACATTTTCTCAGCTACAGGAAGGACATGATACAGCTCTTCCCAACACAGAACTGAACCACAGCTGTGGAAATGGGTGTAAACACTATTCCTAAATGCTGAAACATCAAAATATAAGTTTGTTTAATCATATAAGAAGAAGAAGAAGGAGCCGGATGTCAGAAGACTGACTGGGACAAGCAAAATGGCTCAGAGATTCAGGGGACCCATCCCTAATCAACACAGCTCTTCAGTAAAAAGTGAAGGGCAAGTGTCTAGCAGAAAGGTAAGGAAGGAATTCCAGGCAAATGCATCCAAGAAGTCAAGCTTGACATCAGCTACAAATGTCTTACAAGAGGCCATGGTTAAATCCTCAGCCATTCTGCAAGCCAGATGTCAAGGGCTGTCATTTAAAAAATGATGATAATTAAATATGTTTGTAATATATTTAGCAACATGTTCAGCTGCAATTAAATAAATCATATTAGCAACAAAGGTAATAAATACTTAACACTCACTCTCCAATTATTTTCCTAGAATCCATTTCTGTCTGGGATTCTTATATTACTTCTGTTGTGGCTCATGATGAAAATAGTCCACATCATGTTACTTACAGTATTTCCTTTCCCAGTTCCACATTAAACAGTGTCACATGGAAGTGTTAAATGAGCCAAATTGGGAATGTCTATACCATGAACATAAGCTAACTTCACAAATGAGGACTTGTTTTATGGGTCTGTTGATGACATAGATTTAAAGTGATAGGTAAAAATTAAAATAATACTGATCATTCCTAATGTTTATAAGTTGATAGCTGTCATGTGGACATACATATACAGACAAACAGATATACAGACACACACAGATGCATACACATAGATAGACAGAGATTGACACAAATAGACACACACAGAAACACAGATATACACAGGCACACAGATATGCACAGACACAGACAAACACACACATATGCACACATAGATATACACAGATACACACAGAGATATAAAGATAGAGATAGATATATAAACATCCAGAAACACATAGACAGAAACACAAACACAAGGCCACAAAGACACAAATCAATATTTCTCCAGTAATGAAAAACTCATCACATAAAGTAGTCATCTCCTTGACAAACTAGTAGAATTCCCATATATCTATCTCATCTATATCTATATACCTATATCTTAATTGATTCTTATCTTCCTTGTTCTCTAGATTACCATATCCTGCTGGAGATGTATTCATTTGTGGGTGCTTTAATTTCACTATGGAATCAAGATAGTAATCTGACATTTACTTGTAGTCTGATTTGCTCAAATCATCATTTGATTGCACCTATGATTTGGTGGCCAAAAGTTTATGTAATGCAACAAAAACATTCTGGGAAGATGAATTGGCAAAACAGGAGTTATAAATTATATTTTGGTTACATCTCAAAGTGGAAGGTAAGTCCCTGTTTCTAAAAGCACCATGCACTTTAGAAACAATCTTTAAAGACCCCTGAACTAGAGCTATCCTGAAAAACCCTTCCCTAGGACTAGCATTCATCACATCAGAAAATGCCATGCAAACTTTCAAAGGAGGAAGGCAACCGACAGTGCTACCCAGCTGTGAACCTTTGAACCACATCAACACTGGCATGGCACAGTGACCCTAAGTGTTCAGTACTTTCAGTAAACAACAGCTCTCTAACTGGACCTAAGACCTGCATAACAACAGGGAGACTATGCCTGGTACTAGTGACGTCATGGTTATTGGAGGAGAATGTGCAACCACTACTTTACTAAACCAGCATAAATCCCCAACAACGATCTACAAACATTTGTACTTATAAGTATGGAGCATGCAGGCGCTGTAAAAAAAAAAATGGGTCTGAAACTACATGTTGGGTAATTAAACCAGAGGCTTGCTCCCCACAGACTAATACACTTGAAATACATTAGAAGAGTTAGCAAGCCTTTTAAATGTTTTTTGTTAATTTACCTATACATCAGTATGTATGTATATGTGTGTGACTGTACACATGTCATAATATTCATGTGAGGTCCATGGGCAACTCTCAGAAGTCTTCATCTCCTATGGGTCTTAGCAATCAAGTCCAGACTGTCGGGCTTGGTGGCAAGTGGCACTACCCACTGAGCCATCTTGCTACCTAGTGTAAATGCTACATGTGGGGACCTAAAATTTCAAGAGACTGTCTTAAGGAAACTCTAAATACACTGGATGGGATGAAGTCATGCATTAATAATAATGTAAGATCACTGTGTTGTGTTTCTTTAGAAATATACTTCTTGTTCTGCTGAAGCAAAAACCAAAGTAAGGCATTCTTTTTCTTACCCAGTAGGAGGACATTGCAAGGATGTGCCTGCTCTGCTGTTACTCTGTTGTGCCAGCTACCTGCTTCCAGGGCTAGTTGCTAGCTACATATTACAAATGACTAACACAACAGTTAGAACCTCACTATACTGAAAAAATGCATTAGTACATATTTTTAGGTAGCACTTGTAGACTTTCTAGTGATGGACAGAGTAATGAAGAGGCAAGTAGGATTGATTTTTAAATTTATTCCAAGAAGCATAAAATTTAGTTGACAATATCTTTATCCAATTGTAAAAAATATACATCAGAGAATGGGTCTTAAAAAGTCAACAGCGAGAACTGGGATCTTGGCTCAGTCTGTGAAGTACTCAACTCATAAACATGAAGACTTGAGTTCCATCCCCACCATCCATGTTAAAAAGAACAAGCAGAGCCAGGGTGACAACATGTATCTTTAATACCAACACATGGGAGACAGAGGTGGGAGGATTTCTTTCAGTTTAAAGATATCCTGGTCTACTGAGTGAGTTCCATGCCACTCAGAGCCATTCAGGGTCTCATTGTAGTGAGACCCTGTATCAAAACAAAACAAAATACACAAGAGGTACAAGCCAGCAATCTCAGGGATGAGTAGGCAGAGGAAGAAATTCTGTATCTTGCTGGTGATCCAGTCTAATCAAATCGACGATCTTCAGATACAATGGGACTCCATCTGTGTTAAAATAAAATAAAGTCAGATATTGATTGAGAATGACACCCAAGGCTGTCCTATGACCTTCCCCTACACACACACACACACACACACACACACACACACACACACTAGTAACTTCTGGCTACATCAAAAGAGACACACTATTACATGTTCTTTATGCTCCACCCCACGAAATAGAAACATTTTGAATTCCCATAGTCATCAATATCAAAAGCATTTTCCTCCATGCATATTCTACAAGTCTATATTCTCATCTACTTTAAGGATGCTTACTCTACAAACTAAATTTAGACTGATCTTTATCCCAACTGCCCCACAAAATGATGTTCCCAATATAAAACTTTGACACCCTCAATTTTGATTTCAAGTAGAGGCTTTGCTTGTTCCCTTGAATCTGTAATATAGCAAAGCCCCATTTGTGCCTCCTCCTGTGTTCAGATTGTTTGTGCCCAATCAACATGCATGTTTAAATGATCAAGACCCGAAGTGAGGGTATTAGGAAGCAGGGCCTCTGAAATGAGATGAGATCATTATATAGCAGCCCTCTGAGTGGAAAGATAGCTACAGGGACCTAGTTGCATTTCCCCTCCTATTCAGGGAGGATGGGGAGAAGGTGTTGTCTGAGAACCAGAAAGAGGCCCCTCATGAAAAGTAATTCTGCTTTGATCTTTTATTTCCCAGCCTTCAGATTGAGAGGAATGCCTTTCTGTTTGCAGTTCCTGGTAGTGTGTTATTCTAATGGATCAAGACAGCCTGCCGAGGCCCTTCTGGCTGCAGCCTGTTCTCATTGTCTCCTCCCATAGTGGCAATTCAGCAGGAATATTTTTCACAGTAGCATAAGTCCCATTTGGGAACTCATACCTTGACAGACTTACTGCATCCCAAAGGCTTCATTCACCTCAACTCCTCACACCAGGAATACAAACTTGTTTGTAGGGAGTTGAGGTTTCATAGACATTCAGACCAATTCAGACCAATTCAGCTACACATCCAAGAACTGTGAGAAACCAAAGCCACAGATCTCCCTACCATTGATTCCAATTTCTTCTTTTTCCTTCCTTCTATGTTCTGAAAATTGACATAGTTGTTATTGGTTTATGCAATGGCCAACAGATCACCATTTTTTTTTACCACCAAATACATCTTTTCTCCCTGTGACAATGTTTACTCAAATGCTGTATAAGCAGCCCACCCTGACTCTCTGTAGAGCCTCCACCCAGGTTTCTAAAGACCTCGTGTGTTTCTCCAGGCTGAACAATAATAAAAATAATGTTCTTCTAATATTTCTTCATCTGCATTGTGGATATGAACCCCAAATTGAGCACCAACCACACACAATGCCACAGATGATGTGCTAGGCAAAGATTGTCTGTCAATTCTAGGCTTATTTTTAACTACAGTTTCTGTGACATTTAGAGCACACAGTATACATACATTCATGATGTTCTTGGCAGGAAGAATCAAGATTCATCTTTGATGTACAAACCACGCATGAATGTCCAGCCCTATTGGGTGTCTCACCAGACCTAAAATTCACTTATAATCTGGGTATCAACTGCTTCAGTGTGGATCCCATGTTAGACAACTCAGTCTGTTTTCATGCTGTACTACCATGGCTACTGAATTCAGCTGCACTGAAGTTTTAATAAATGATCAACTTACCACAGTTAGCCAGTGCTTTAAACTTTATCAGACACTCTGTAGGAATGGCTCCAGGCAGGTATACTCAAAAGAGTTCTAAATGATTTTTAAGCCTAAATTTTATTTCATCCAAATTCCCAAGTACCTTCTGTCATGTCTAGCTTTCCCCCAGTATACGTACCTTAGTCCCTTCTGTTGTGTCTAGCTTTTCCCCAATATACATACCAAAAGAAACTTGAAAAGTGTTTGCTCTTCTGGCTTAGATTTGTGTGTGTGTGTGTGTGTGTGTGTGTGTGCGCGCGCGTCTATAGTGATTGTTTGCCACTGTTAGTGTGTGACTGAGTTTCCCAAACTGAGACACTCATCACTGAAGTCAGCAAGACTCAGACAAATTGGGATTAGTTGGTTGCCTGGTATGGCTCTCCAAGAAGCAAACATTAAGGTGGGATGCATACTCAAGGAGGTACTACAGAGACGACTGGGACCAAAGAGTATGGTGTCAATACTGAAACAGGATGGAGCATGGTGGGGAGTGATGGAGTCTGCTCTCAGAGATGATAAAGGGAGTTGAATGGAAGCAGCCTCAACTTCTGAGAGGGTAAGGAGACTTTTGAAAGAGTTGAAGAGACCAGACTAGGGATCTGTACTTTCTTGGGCTCTACATGAAGAGTCTGCCAATGGCATCCTGCTAAACCAACCGCTGTATGGGTAGGACTATGGCAAGTAGGACTTAGAAGTGATAGGTTTAAGGACAGGTCCTTGGTACATAAACCTTTTGGCTACATTCTCACAGCTGCCATATCCAACACCTAAAAAACTACTTGGTTCTTTGCAAGTCTCCCTCAACACAAGCCCTGTTCTAGATTAGACATTCATACAAACAGGTTGAAGAACATAGGTAAGAATGTGGGCATGCTCCCTGGGGCCTACCTCCTCAAGAATAGAGTGAGTGTTTTTTTCCTAGAGTGATAACATCATCTTCAGATTTTCATCCTTTGAGTCCTTTGACCATCTGAAAATACTCAGGGCTTTTAAAATGCAGAGCACTGAAAACACATGTGGAAACCTGAGTGACTGACAGGATCTACACTCACAAGATGTCAGCCTTCTGAAGGAGGGTTCTCTGGAAGTCCCCACTCTTACCACTTGAAAAGTACCCACAAATTATGTCTAGCAGCCATGCTCAGGTTAACTAGGCTTTATGTTCACTCTTCAAGTTTTCCTTTCTCTTCATTCTGTCTGCCTTTCCTTTTTCTTCCTCTTTCTTCTCCTTCCTATATTCCTCTTCCCCCATCTTCTTCTCCACTATTTTCTTCCTAAAACACGATTGTTAAATAATAGACATGTTTTCATCTTCTAAGAATCCTTTGGGGTGGTGATTCTTTTCTTTCAGCTGAGGATTTCATACATACACATAACATACTATAATTAAACTTCTAATTCCTCCTCTCCCCACTACCACCTTTTAGTACCAACCACATGTGCACTCACAGTCTTTATTTTAGAATTCCACTGAGTCCATGTAGTCATGCCTATACGTTTACATGGTAGGACTGGTAATTTGTTTCCCTATTTCCAAGGAGACAGATCAGTTCTTCAGAAGGGAAGCACATATAATGTGACACTGCACACCAGGCTCTTTCTTGGTGGGAACTCTCTACTGGATGTCTGCATATGTTGTTGTTAAAACAGCTTGGGGCCACCAGAGGGATGAACTTGGGAAGGAGGAAATGGAAAAAGGAGGATGGCGCATGGAAGATTTTCTACAACAGATTCTTGCTTTCTTCTACACTCAATCTCCCAGATGATGACCCCCATTAAAAGATAGGCACAGGGCACTCAAATAAATTCCTGCCCAGAGCTGTCTTGGACTCATCTTCTGGGCTCTCTGTAGTAGGATAAAAACCCAGGTCTGGAGACGATCTCCAGGAAAATAATCATAACTGATTTTAAACCATTTTGATGCTAAAGAAAAAACCAAGACTGTGGGAAAGCAGATGCTATTCCAGAATGTTCTCCAAAAGAGTTACCATAGCAAGATAAACTCTAATGGTGCAAAACCAGCACTCATCTGTTGGTTGTAGGCAGCAGCTATGTAACTCGAACTTATAGTTCACTCTACAGGAGGGAAATCATTTCAGGTACTGGAAACGTGGGTCTCATGAGATAGTGGGTCTTACAGGAGAACCTACAACCACCACTTTACTTAACCAGTATAATATCTAACTATATTCTAAATACTTATTCTTATATCTAAGATAAATATACTTCTCACTTCTCATCAAAGATGCTTCTCTCTATAGCAGATAGAGACTATTAGAGAAAACTACAACTGGTACAGAGCACAACTCATCAATGGATACAACTATTTAAAATGATCTTTAAAACAAAGGTATTTCCAAATGGTTTCCTCAAATTGCTAAAAATCTACCCTCAGGGCATTTTGGGTAAGGCAGCTAGGGAATCTGTGGTTTTAGATACTCAGCCTGCAGCTTCAGCAAGTGGTTCTGTACCACCAGGGTGAGAGTGTACTTTTCTGAGTCTTCCAGTCCCACAGCCTGCAGGAAGCTCCTTGACAGCCAGAGGGATGGAATGAGATACCACCACGCTGTCAGGGAAGCAGAGAGCAAGCCCACATCTCTGCAAATGTGCTGGAGTTTATCTGGCACATGCTAGTAGAAATCTCTTGCTAAGAATCTCTGTTCAATGCCACCTTTGGAGCTCAATAGTCATCCATCAATCTTCTACATTGGGTTTAAGACACACAGTATACACATGAGGCCAAGCTGTACCCATGTACCTACCCTGTGCATTTAAGAGCACCAGGCAGAGTCCTGTGGTAAATGGCCTGTCCAAGCATTAGCAATTTTGCATTTTATTAGTATTTCTATCTTCCTGATTCAAAAACCTCTCAGAGACAGTCAAAATTCCAAACACCTGAATTTATGTTCTGGTCATGGGTCCGTGTACACAATGGTTTGCTTCGTATATTATCCAATCCACCTTCACACATTCTATTGTGCTATTCACAAAGTCATTTGCTGGAGCCATGGCTGGGCTACTGAGGGACAGTCTCAGAAGGTCATCACAAGCCCCCTAATATGGCTGCATGGGATTTTATAAAGGTTGTTTTGTTGGAGTGACAGGCAGATATTCAAGGAGACTAAGATTCCAGGATAGATAGGGAGGTGAAAGTTGCCTCAAAAATGACAACACTGGCCTAAAGAAATGGCTCAGTACCTCAAACTCATTGGAAAAGGGGTAATTTCCTGATCAGAACACCAGTGGTTCAAGTTCTAAGATCAATGATTGATAAATGGGACCTCACGAACCTGAAAAGCTTCTGTAAGGCAAAAGACACCATCATTAGGACAAATCGACAACCCACAGATTGGGGAAAAAACTTCACTAACTCTACATCTGACAGAAGCTAAAATCATAAGCATATATATATATATATATATATATATATATATATATATATAAGTTAACCTCCAAAAAACCCAAATAACCTAGTCTAAAAATGAGGTACATCCAGAGACTACCCTATCTGATGATCCATCCCATAAACAACCACCAAACCCAGACACTATTGCAGATGACAAGAAGATTTTGCTGATAGGAGCCTGATAAAGCTGTCTCCTGAGAGGCTTTGCCAGTGCCTGAAAAACACAGAAGTGGATGCTCACAGCCATCCATGGGACAAAGCACAGGATCCCCAATGAAGGAGCTAGGGAAAGTACCCAAGGAGCTGAAGGGGCTTGTAGCCCTATAGGAGGAACAGCAATATGAACTAACCAGTCCCCCCAGAGCTCCCTGGGACTAAACCACTAAATCAAAGAAAACACATGATGGGATTCGTGTCTCTAGCTGCATATGTAGCAGAGGATGGCCTAGTCAGTCATCAATGGGAAGAGAGGCCCTTGGTCTTGTGAAGGTGCTATGCCCCAGTATAGGGAATGCCAGGGCCAGGAAGAGGGAGTGGGAGGGTTGGTGAGCAGGGGAAGAGGGGAGGGGATAGGGGATTTTTGGAGGGGAAACTAGGAAATGGGATAACATTTGAAATGTAAATAAAGAAAATTTCTAATAAAAAATGTGATACAGACCTAAACAGAGGTTTCACAACAGAAGAGTCTTGAATGACCAAGAAGCACATAAATAAATGTTCAATGTCCTTAGTCATCAGAGAAAAGCAAATCAAAATGACCCTGAGATTCCATATTACACCAATCAGAATGGCTGAGATAAAAAACTCAAATGACAGCACATACTGGCAAGGATGTAGAGAAAGAGGAACACTCTTCCATTGCTGGTGGGATTGAAACCTGGTAAAACCACTCTGGAAATCAATCTGGTGGTTCTTCAGAAAATTAGAAATAGTTTTATCTGAAGACCCATTTATACCACTTCTGGGCATATACCCAAAAGATTCCTGACCATACTATAAGGACACTTGTTCCACTGTATTCATAGCAGTCTTATTTACAATAACCAGAAGCTGGAAAGAACCCAAATGTCCCTCAACGAAAGAATAAATGAAACAGAAAATATGGTTCATTTACACAATGGAATACTATCTAGCTATTGAAAATGAGGACATCATGAATTTTGCAGACAAATGTATGGAACTAGAAAATATCATCCTGAGTGAGGTAATCTAGACCCAAAAGGACATGCATGGTGTGTTCTCACTGATAAGTGGATATTAGCCAAAAAGTATAGAATACCTAGGATACAACCACAGACTGTATGAAGAGCAACAAGCAAAAAGGCCCAAGTGAGGAGGCTTCAATCCCACTTAGAAGGGGAAAGAAAATAATCACTGGAGGTGTGAGGAGGGAGTGATCTAGGTGGGAGAGCAAAGGGAGAAACAGGATCAGGTATGGGGAGGAGGGAATAAGAGATAAGCCCTGGGGGTCAGAAAAATGAATGGAAATGTTCAGCCTTAGGGATGGGGGTGGGGAGACCCTCTAGAAAGTACTAGAGACCTGGGAGGTGAAAGACTCTCAGGAATCAATAGGCATGACCTTAGCCAAATTGCCCAACAACTGGGAGAGGAAACTGGAAGAGTCTGCCTCCAGTAGATAGACAGGGCCTCAAGTGGAGGGACAGGGTTACTAACCCACAGTCAAAATTTCTAACCCAGAACTGTTCCTGTCTAAAAGAACTTCAGGGACAAAAATGGAGAAGAGACTGAAGGAAAGTTAGTCCAATGACAGGCCCAATTTGGGATCTATCTCATAGGGGTCATCAAGACCTGACACTATTACTGATACTATAATGTGCTTACAGAAAGAAGCCTAGCATGGCTGTCCTCTGAAAGGCCCAGCCAGCAGCTGACCGAGACAGACGCAGATACTTATGCACAGCCATTGGACTGAAGTTGGAGAACCCTATGGTTGAATTAGGAGAAGGACTGAAGAAGCTGAAGGAGAGGGTGATCCCATGGGATGACCAGAATATCAACTAACCCAGGCTCCAGGGAGATTGCAGAGACTGAGCCACCAACCAGGAAGCAAACAAGGGCTGGTTCAGGGGCCCTGGCACATATAAAGCAGAGGAAAGCCTGGCCTGACCTCAGTGGGAGAAGATGCACTTAATCCTGGAGATAAAAGGGAAGTCTGATGGTGGGGAGCACCCTTTGGGAGGCAAGAGGGAGGAGGAATGGGATGAGGAACTCTGGGAGAGAGGACTGGGAGGAGGGGCAATGGCTGAAATGTAAATAAATAAAACAATTGAAAGCAAGAAAGCAAGAAGGGAGGGAGGGAGGGAGGGCTCAGTCAATAGTAAAGGATTTGCTGCCCATATGCATAAGGATTAGAGTTCAGATCCCCAAAACTAAATCAAAGCTGAGTAGGCATGACAACTGTGATTCCAACTCTAGAGAAGCAGATACAGGAGATCCTTGGGGCAAGCTGAATATCTTGCCTATTCAAAAATGAAGAAGTTGTTGGTCTAGTAGGAGACCTTGCCTCAGTAAATAAAGTAGAGAGCAATTAAAGACAGTGCCTGATATCAACTTCAGGCCAGCACCCATACACATTCTGGTCAGTCAACACATATGAGCATATATGAAAAATGAACACACAGAGTAGATGCACACACATGCAATAAAAAAAAAAAAATCAGCACACATTAGCAGCTTGACCACATACCTAAAAGCACTAGAACAAAAGGAAGCAAATTCACCCAAGAGGAGTAGACGGCAGGAAATAATCAAACTCAGGGGCGAAATCAACCAAGTGGAAACAAGAAGAACTATTCAAAGAATCAACCAATCAAGGAGCTGGTTCTTTGAGAAAATCAACAAGATAGATAAACCCTTAGCCAGACTCACTAGAGGGCACAGGGAAAGCATCCTAATTAACAAAATCAGAAATGAAAAAGGAGACATAACAACAGATCCTGAAGACATCCAAAACACCATCAGATCCTTCTACCAAAGGCTATACTCAACAAAACTGGAGAACCTGGATGAAATGGAGAAGTTCCTAGACAGATACCAGGTACCAAAGTTGAATCAAGATCAGGTTAATGATCTAAACAGCCCTATATCCCCCAAAGAAATAGAAGCAGTCATTAATAGTCTCCCAACTAAAAAAAGCCCAGGACCAGATGGGTTTAGTGCAGAGTTCTATCAGACCTTCAAAGAAGATCTAATCCCAGTTCTTCACAAACTATTCCACAAAATAGAAACAGAAGGTACTCTACCCAACTCATTCTATGAAGCCACAATTACTCTGATACCTAAACCACAAAAAGACCCAACAAAGATAGAAAACTTCAGACCAATATCCCTTATGAATATTGATGCAAAAATCCTCAATAAAGTTCTTGCTAACCGAATCCAAGAACACATCAAAACAATCATCCATCCTGACCAAGTAGGTTTCATCCCAGGGAAGCAGGGATGGTTCAATATAAGGAAATCCATCAACGTAATCCAGTATATAAACAAACTCAAAGACAAAAACCACATGGTCATCTCGTTAGTTGCGGAAAAAGCATTTGACAAGATCCAACACCCATTCATGATAAAAGTCTTGGAAAGATCAGGAATTCAAGGCCCATACCTAAACATGATAAAAGCAATCTACAGCAAACCAGTAGCCAACATCAAAGTAAATGGTGAGAAGCTTGAAGCAATCCCTCTAAAATCAGGGACTAGACAAGGCTGTCCACTTTCTCCATACCTATTCAACATTGTACTTGAAGTCCTAGCCAGAGCAATTCGACAACAAAAGGAGATCAAAGGGATACAAATTGGAAAAGATGAAGTCAAAATATCACTTTTTGCAGATGATATGATAGTATATATAAGTGACCCTAAAAATTCCACCAGAGAACTCCTAAGCCTGATAAACAGCTTTGGTGAAGTAGCTGGATATAAAATTAACTCAAACAAATCAATGACCTTTCTCTACACAAAGAATAAACAGGCTGAGAAAGAAATTAGGGAAACAACACCCTTCTCAATAGTCACAAATAATATAAAATATCTTGGCGTGACTCTAACTAAGGAAGTGAAAGATCTGTATAATAAAAACTTCAAGTCTCTGAAGAAAGAAAATATAGAAGATCTCAGAAGATGGAAAGATCTCCCATGATCATGGATTGGCAGGATCAACATTGTAAAAATGGCTATCTTGCCAAAAGCAATCTACAGATTCAATGCAAATTTCATCAAAATTCCAACTCAATTCTTCAACGAATTAGAAAGTGCAATCTGCAAATTCATCTGGAATAACAAAAAACCTAGGATAGCAAAAACTCTTCTCAAGGATAAAAGAACCTCTGGTGGAATCACCATGCCGGACCTAAAGCTTTACTACAGAGCAATTGTGATAAAAACTGCATGGTACTGGTATAGTGACAGACAAATAGACCAATGGAATAGAATTGAAGACCCAGAAATGAACCCACACACCTACGGTCACTTGATCTTCGACAAGGGAGCTAAAAACATCCAGTGGAAGAAAGACAGCATTTTCAACAAATGGTGCTGGCACAACTGGTTGTTAACATGTAGAAGAATGCGAATCGATCCATTCCTATCTCCTTGTACTAAGGTCAAGTCTAAGTGGATCAAGGAACTTCACATAAAACCAGAGACACTGAAACTTATAGAGGAGAAAGTGGGGAAAAGCCTTGAAGATATGGGCACAGGGGAAAAATTCTTGAATAGAACAGTAATGGCTTGTGCTGTAAGATCGAGAATTGACAAGTGGGACCTCATGAAACTACAAAGCTTCTGCAAGGCTAAAGACACCATCAATAAGACAAAAAAACCACCAACAGATTGGGAAAGGATCTTCACCTATCCTAAATCAGATAAGGGACTAATATCCAATATATATAAAGAACTCAAGAAGGTGGACTCCAGAAAGTCAAATAACCCCATTAAAAAATGGGGCTCAGAACTGAACAAAGAATTCTCACCTGAGGAATACCGAATGGCAGAGAAGCACCTGAAAAAAATGTTCAACATCCTTAATCATCAGGGAAATGCAACTCAAAACAACCCTGAGATTCCACCTCACACCAGTCAGAATGGCTAAGATCAAAAATTCAGGTGACAGCAGATGCTGGCGAGGATGTGGAGAAAGAGGAACACTCCTCCATTGTTGGTGGGATTGCAAGCTTGTACAACCACTCTGGAAATCAGTCTGGCGGTTCCTCAGAAAATTGGACATAGTACTACTGGAGGATCCAGCAATACCTCTCCTGGGCATATATCCAGAAGATGTCCCAACCGGTAAAAAGGACACATGCTCCACTATGTTCATAGCAGCCCTATTTATAATAGCCAGAAGCTGGAAAGAACCCAGATGTCCCTCAACAGAGGAATGGATACAGAAATTATGGTACATTTACACAATGGAGTACTACTCAGCTATTAAAAGGAATGAATTTATGAAATTCCTAGCCAAATGGATGGACCTGGAGGGCATCATCTTGAGTGAAGTAACACAATCACAAAAGAACTCACACAATATGTATTCACTGATAAGTGGATATTAGCCCAAAACTTAGGATACCCAAGATATAAGATACAATTTACTAAACGCATGAAACTCAAGAAGAATGAAGACCAAAGTGTGGACACTGTGCCCCTTCTTAGAATTGGGAACAAAACACCCAGGGAAGGAGTTACAGAGACAAAGTTTGTAGCTGTGATGAAAGGATGGACCATTTAGAGACTGCCGTATCCAGGGATCCTTCCCATAAGCAGCTTCTAAACGCTGACACCATTGCATACACTAGCAAGATTTTGCTGAAAGGACCCAAATATAGCTGTCTCTTGTGAGACGATGCCGGGACCTAGCAAACACAGGAGTGGATGTTCACAGTCAGCTATTGGATGTATCACAGGGCTCCCAATGGAGAAGCTAGAGAAAGTACCCAAGGAGCTAAAGGGATCTGCAACCCTATTGTCGGAACAACATGATGTACTAACCAGAACCCCGGAGCTCTTGTCTCTAGCTGCATATGTATCGAAAGATGGCCTAGTAGGCCATCATTGGAAAGAGAGGCCCATTGGACTTGCAAACTTTATATGCCCCAATATAGGGGAATGCCAGGGCCAAAAGAATGGGAATGGGTGGGTAGGGAAGTGAGGGACGCTATGGGGGACTTTTGGGATAGCATTGGAAATGTAACTGAGGAAAATATGTAATAATGTAATAAAAATATTAAAAATTAAAAAAAATCACACACACACAGTAATTCTCTTGACTAGCAAAACCTTAACAGCATACAAGATACTGCATATGCAATATGACTGGTAGCTCAGTAATCTACAGTGAACTTTGAGAGAGTTTGGAGCCATCTGTCTGGGAGCTCCAGAGGTCAACTCCTGACTTCTGAAATTGCAGTCTGAAGTTTCCACACCCTCTGCCATTCAGGGATTACAGCCCCCTCCAACTGTGTCTGTTGGCTTTGTTCCATCAAACGTGTCACCATCCAAATGCGACAACCACACAGTAGATGCTGTGGAGACTGCCAGCCAAATATTTCTACAGAGCTGTGGTTGGCTGCTTGGGATGTGAATTTAACAGGCAGATGTTTTGCTTCAATGTCTTTGTGTCACCTCGGCTCTGAATCAGTGTAGTGTCTGGTTGACATTTCTACCTTTAAATTAGGAATGTGCACTTCTTTTCAATGCTGAGTTCTTTGTACTTTCTTAGGTCTCACAAACATATCTCTGTCCTGACAGTGTGAAATCTAGTATTTTGGAATACACAGGGAGGGGAGGGGAGAGGAGGGAAAAGGAGGGGAGAGAAGGGGCATGGAGGGTTAGTGAGAAGACCACAACAAATTGATAGTAAGAGAGGTGCATCCCAGGATGAATGAAGCATTCAACCCTCAGCAGACTTCAATAGAGCTCATGTAGATGTTCCAGCTGTCCCTCCTCCTCCCATCATGAGTGTGGCCCTATTACCAGAGTTGTTGGGGTCAGAGCCTATGATCTATCAGCCCAATAAATCAGTCTCAGCCACTCATGCTCAATAGACTAATTAAAGATACCAATAAATAATGAAATACAGAGAAAGGAGACTCATTCAATGTGGTCACATTGGGATGAGAACAAAGAGATCTAGGGATACCCACATGCCCCACATTCATCTTTAGAACCTGAACATAAGGATTGGGTTTAAACAGAAAGCCAGAGACATGCCTAACTAAGTAGGCCAGGTCAAAGTATTGCTCCACCCACCACCCTTGTCTAAACTCCAATATTTCCTATAAGGTAGCCAGAAATTTGTGTCATCTCTTCTAGGAAGACAAATTCTCTCTGGCTAACACCAAAGCCCTAACACTTTCCTTCTCCCAGCATGAGATTCCGGGGTAAATTACAGTTTCTGGAGACCATTGTTTTCAATAGTCCAATAACCCAAAGAAGGAATATAATGTCTCTTCAGGATATCTTTATTGCTGAAAGAATGATTATAGCCCCAACAGAAGGTTTGGGTTAGTAGACAGAGCACTTAACATGTATTCATGAAATCTAGCTGGGTGACTTTCCTAGTTAGCTTTAACATCAAGTCTAGCCAAGGTTCACATGAAATGAGACTCAAGATTGAGGAATTGCCAGGTCAGGTTGGCTTGTGGGCATGACTACATAGGATTGTCTTGATTGTTAATTGACGTAGGAAGACATAGCCCACTGTGAGCAACACCATTCCCTAAGCAGGTGGTTCTGGGTTGTAGAAGACATAGCTAAGTATGAGCATGTAAGTGATCCAGCAAGAATGTGTTCCTTTCCAGTTTCTTCAAAGTTCCAGCTTCCTCTCCTACCCTGACTCCCCACAGTGATTGACTGTAGCCTGGAAGTGCAAGGCAGATAAATCCTTCCTGCTTAAGTTGCCTTTTGTCATATCCGAAGAAAGAAAAGCAGAACAGTGAAATATTCAACATTAATTGGCCTTCCCATGGGAAGCAATGCAGGATGACACAGGAAACTGTGTGAGGCTTTTGGAAAGGGTCAAGTATATTTATATATTGGTGAATAGTTATGACATAATATAATAGACATGTAAATAGAATATGAAATCTGTAATGACAGTTTGCTACTTCTGTTGCTGACCAATGCACAGCTGCAGGGTTCTCCAGCACCAGCCACCTGCTCTTTTCCACTCAGACTTCCTTCCCTTTCTCCACCTATCCATTGCTCTTTTTATGCCACCACCCCACAATTCCTGCTAATAACATTTGGAGAAAATCTGAAGAAACATCTAGAATTTGAGTTCACCATTACTCATCTCTGTGAATCTAAAGATTCTAAATTAATACAGATTTCTGCAGAAACTCTAAAAATGTGGGTAAAAGGTCTAGAGTATGTAAGATTTTCACCCTTGGATAAAAGAATATGGACAGGGAGGGAATGATGACACCCAAAGAAAACACCAGGGATATGCAATCTAGGAGCAGCCCAACTCCCCAAGCTGTTGAGTATACCACACATAGAGTACAATGAAAGTTCTCAGTGCAGATAGCTGTGGTGCTGTTGATCCTGCTCTCTCTCTCTCTCTCTCTCTCTCTCTCTCTCTCTCTCTCTCTCTCTCTCTCTCTCTCTCCTTCCCTCTCTCACATTTTTCTCCATTCTTCTTTTCTATGCAATCTACAGCTACTTAACATGGGTTAGTTTTCAAGGCATCATTTCTATCATTCAGGCTAAAATTAGTGAGCACTGGGAGAAATCCATCCGATGAGCATCTCATCACAAGCAATCCCTGTGGTGTTGGGAAATGAGCTTTGAACTTGCCATTAGGTCTGATGTTCTTCTGAGAGCTGCTGTGATGCTGCTACATAGAGCAGAAACCCTTTCAAAGCCACTTGGGAAAATGACTTTCAGAGCAAGGACAAGGCAGTCACTGGGAGGGACAGAAAGGGACTTAGCATCCTTACCAGTGAAAATGGATGCAAACAGCCAGAGACGAGCTCAGGAATGAAAGCTGACCTTGAACATGTAGCAGAGCCCCTCAGGACACAGGGAGGCCATTCAACTATTTGTAAAATACAGGTGTAAGGCAACCCAACTGAAAACAAAAAAAGCTGTGATGAACTGGAAAAATGTCAGTCCTAACTTAACATGGTAAAATCAAGCACAGAGTGCACCCAACAGCTTACACCTACCTGTTTGAGGATGTTTCTCAAAGACTCATCCACCATCAGCATTTCTGGTTCTTTTCCACTTTTCTATCACCCATCCGCCTCCCCTGCTGATTTATAGGTTTTGACTCTTCCTAATCTTGCCTTCATACAAGACATTGTTTAAAATTTTTTATTAGATATTTTCTTTAGTTACCTTTCAAATGTTATCCCCTTTCCTGGTTTCCCTTCCAAAAACCACCTATCCTCTCCCCTTCTCCCTGCTTACCAACCCACCTACTCCTGCTTCCTGGGCCTGGCCTCTCCGTGCACTGGCGCATAGAGCCTGCACAGAACCATGGGCCTCTTCTCCCATTGATGACTGACTAGGCCATTCTCTACTACATATGCAGCTGGAGCCATGGGTCTCACCATACTCTTTGGTTGGTGGTTTAATCCCTGAATGTTCTGGGGGTACTGGTTAGTTCATATTGTTGTTCCTCCTATGGGGCTGCAAACCCCTTTAGCTCCTTGGTTCCTTTCTCTAGCTCCTTCATTGGGTACCCTATGCTCAGTCCAATGGATGGCTGTGAACACCCACTTCTGTATTTGCCAGGCACTTGCAGAGCCTCTCAGGAGATAGATAAATCAGGCTCCTGTCAGCATGTATTTGTTGGCATCCACCATAGTGTCTGGGCTTGGTGATTCATACAAGCCATTTAATCACTCCCTTCCTATTCCACATCAGGACATTCTTTTTCCAGCATACAATGTATGCTTGTATTTTTCATAACTTGCCTTAATAAGAGTTCAACCAGAGGTAAGGGGAAAGAAAGGTTATTAAGATATGAGGGAAGTGGACCAGTTTAGAAATAGTTCTTTGGGGTAATTCCAATCTTTGTTAATCCTAATCTAGTCCACTTGGCAGACACCACACAGGAATCAGCAACTGCAATCCAGTCTACTCAGTAGACACCACACACAAATTAGCAAGGGCAGTTCAAGCCACAAAAACACCACAATGCTCGCCCAATCAACTCAAGTATGTGGAATTGGCAAGAAGCCGCAGAAATCTAATGAGAAATTCTTTGGTATGTTTCTCTCTATGGAGTCACCACAAAGGAAGTTCAGCAATGTAATGTAAGGCAAACCAATACATGAGTGTCGTCAGTGAAGACTAGCAAGGTGGAGCAAAGTGAACCAGTGCGTTACTCCCACTCTTCGTGAAGTTATGTTTATATTCTTTCTACAAATCCTTTCAATTTGCTATAGTAAAACATACTTTCACCTTTATTTGCCTCAGCAAAACATTCTTTCACCTGTCTGCCCCTGAAAAGCATTATTATAAACTTAGTATCCAAAACGCAAACAAACAAAACCAAAAAACAATCATAAAAATATTGGAAATTCTCACCTTAACACAGTGTCTTCTTCTGCTTCTGTTATCACCAATAAGTACATCTTTCACTCAGCTCACAAGGGATCTAAGAAGTATTTTCTGTGGTAAAGTATAGCTTGCCATCTTAGTTTCTTTCCCTGATGAAAAGTGAGAAGATACCCTGATGAAAGTAACTTAGAGGGGAAACATTTACCTTGACTTATAGCTCCAGGGAGATTCTGTCTATCATGGTGTAGAATACATGCCAGTAGGCAGGGAAGGTTGGCAACAGTAACATGAAGCTTACTCATCACATTGCATTGGTATGGAGTCAGACTGGCTACATCCACATTCAGAAAGCAGAGTTTTCAAGGAATGATGTAGAGCTGTATATCTCCAGGGTCAACCACTAATGACTTACTTCTTTGAGTGAGGTTCAACTTCATATGGGCTCCAAGTGCAACCACTTGGGGACCAAAAGATCAAACATGTGAACCTATGAAGGTATTTAATATTCAGACCACCCTGTGGCTTGACTTTCTGAAAACCTCAGTCCTCAGCTCTTTCAAACACAGTAAAAAGAACTGAATGTCATTAAATACAAAAACAATTGCCCGAGACATTAAATAGAACAGAATCAAGGCACTCATGGATGGCTGCCCAACTGGAGAATGAATCTCTGAGAAGCATTACAGTATGAATGGTGTCTGTGGCCCATGCACAGGTATGCAGTGACTAGGCAGATCATTCATAATTATATGAAGAAGACATTCAGTGTTTGTTTCCAGTGTTGTTCGCTCTCACAGTTGGCATCACCTGTCACTGTGATACAAACCTAGAATCACCTGAGAAGAGGGACACTCAACTGGAGTATTTCCTTGTTCACATTAGCTTATGGTCATGTGTATTGGGTGTTGCAGGAGGACCAAACCCATTGTGGGTAAGTGATGCCATCCCTGGGCAGGTGGGCCTGTGCTGCATAGGAAATGCGGCTGTGCAAACTAGGAAGAGTAAGCCAGTAAACAGCGTTTCTCCATTGGTTTCCTTTTTGTACTAATGTCTTGAGTTCCTGCCTGAGCATCCATGGATGCTGTATTGTAAAAGTAATATGAAATAAACCCTTTCTTCTCCAGATTGATTTTGGTAGTGGTATTTATTACAGTGACAGGAAAGCAAGCTAGAACATCAACAAACTAAATTGGGATTTGATTCTGGATCTATTATTTGGTAAAGCATTCACAGTTCTGGATCTTATTTATTATTATTATTATTAGGTACTTATTTCACTTACATTTCCAATGCTATCCCAGAAGTCCCACACACACTCCCCCATCCACCCACTCCCACCTCTTGGCCCTGGCATTCCCCTGTACTGAGGCATATAAGGTCTGCACGACCAATGTGCCTCTCTTTCCATTGATGGCCGACCAGGCCATCTTCTGATACATATGCAGCTAGAGACACGAACTCTGGGGGGTACTGGTTAGTTCATATTGTTATTCCACCTATAGGGTTGCAGATCCCCCCAGCTCCCTGGGTACTCCCTCCAGCTCCTCCATTGGGGGCCCTGTGATCCATCCAATAGCTGACTGTGAGCATCCACTTCTGTGTTTGCTAGGCCCCGGCATAGTCTCACAAGAGACAGCTATATCAGGGTCCTATCAGCAAAATCTTGCTAGTGTATGCAATGGTGTCAGTGTTTGGAGGCTGATTATGGGATGGATCCCTGGGTATGGCAGTCTCTAGATGGTCCATCCTTTCAGATCTAATTTTTTTCTGCTTTAAAATAATGTAAACATGGGGGAAACTATATGATAATTTCAACCTGAGTCCTATCATCCTATAACAAACTGAGTGTATTGAGTCATGGTAAACGTTGAAAATTCAACGTATGTGTGTGACATTATAGAGATTACATAGACATACAGATTGCTACAAACAAGTTATCAGCATTAAAATGGGAAAGCTGCAGAGTTAATGCTTGTAGTCCTTTTTTTCCCTTTTATTGGATATTTTCTTAGTCATGGATCCCAGACCACAGATGACAGTAGTCTACTTCCAAGTTGTTTGTCTGTTTTTTCAGTCTAACTTACTGAAAATCTGACAGGCAGACCTCTTCTCTCTCCGTGTGTGTGTGTGTGTGTGTGTGTGTGTGTGTGTGTGTGTGTGTGTGAACCTCACTAAGTAGCTGTGAATTTGTTAAACCGCTTCAGCTCCTGGTGGGTCATGCCCTCTATGCACCCACCGAAGAGCTCTCAGGATTTGCTAATAAGACACACACACACACACACACACACACAATCACTCACCAGCTAATTTTGATATGCCTTGACTAACTCAATGGTTGAACACTTCTAAAACTCCTGTGGCTAGCAAAAACCCCTGAACCCCTGGGCCACTTTCCCTGATTCTCACATGCCGGCAGGCCTTTAACTTTCATCTTTCTGCTTCCCCGTCATGGTGATTCTCCATCTCTCCTCTCCATTCCTTGCATGCCCAGTCTAAAAGCCCTGCCCCATTTTTCTGCTCAGCCATTGGCTATATGGCAATTCTTTATTAACAACTGAAGCTAACTGGGGGCAGGGACCCTCTGGTCTGAAAGAGGCTTGTGGAAGACGAATTAAGGTAAAGCATTAGACCTGATTCCCAACATATACTACACAGTGTTCTCTAGAGGAACAGAACCAGTAGAACCAATTATTTAAATATGTAAATATAATACTTATACATAGGATACATATATATGTCTAGATGTATATAAATGCATAAACACACACATATATTATACATGCATATATACATAATACACATATACACATGCATATATACTCATATACGTCTATACATTTACACATATATATCCATATATATCCATATACATGTATATACATGTACATGTGTATATATGACTCATAGATTGCCTTAGAGAGTGGTGGCCTTGGTGACTGCATTGCTGCCTTCTGGAGAGGGCAAGAACACAGTAGCTGTGTTCTACAAACCTGGCTGCTTCCACAGTTCCAACCTAGCTCTGAAGGCCCAGAGCCCCCTGAGGAATTGCTGGTATAGGATCTGCATTGGAAAGATTAAAGAATTATTGTCTGATATTGGTGACGGAAAAAAGCAGCAGAGACGAATGTGCTGAGGCAGAATTGAAGGCAGACTGGTGACAGAGCCTTTTGTTGAGACCCCTCTATATAGGGGATGCCTATTGAAGGGTGTTACCCACTTTAGGATAGTTCCTCATTCTTCACACTCTCTGTAACGCCCTCAGAGGTGCAGCCAGAGGTGTGTCTTTCATGACTCTAAACCCGGCCAGATTGACAATTAAGACTAGTCCCCACCATATAACATGGTTCCAATGGTGCAGAAATGACAGAGTTAAGAAGACATGATTCAGAACATTATAATAATGTACTAGTCACAACAAGATCAAATAATCACTCAATAATAATTTTAGGTAACAGGTGCACTCTACTTCATTTACAACTTTGCAGTGACCTGCCCCCGCGTCCCCATACTTGAGATAACTTCAACATTTACTTTTTCTGTTCTGTCGTCACTCAATCCATCTTTACAGCGTGTGATAAACCCAAGAACTGAAAATACACGAGCATGCATCTGCCATGCAGCACAGATATAGATTTAAAATTCTAATACTGTAAATGGCATTTCACAAATTAATTCAAAAAGTCTGGAACTGTTTTCAATCAAGAGAAAATATACCTCTAACATTGAGAAAGCTTTGCTAAATTACCAATCAGAAAATAGATCCATGCTAATTTAAGATTAATATTCAAATGAGAGATATAATCAGCTCCAGGCTAAATTCTGTGTCAATCTGGATTAATCATCCTTCACGTCATGTTTTGAAAAGTTCTTTCATTTGATGTGTGTAGAGATTATGTACTCTGTCATGTCCATAATGACTGGGTTTATTGAAGCTGACAGGTATAATCAACTAATTTGATTTTAAGTTTTAAGAAGAAAACTGGGGTAAAGAATGTGTAACTCAAATGTGATCAGTCTTTAAGCTTGGCACTTGGCTTATAAAGCTCTGGAGAGATTATATCTCAAACTTCATTTTAGTTGGGTTATGGAACCACATTATGAATTGTAACAGTGTGAAATTTTTGGAAATCATGATACTTTAGACCAAACAACTAAAATGAAATAAAGAGAAATTAATTCTCTCAATTTATTTAGTTCATTTTGTTTACTTGGTATCTACTATATTGATACTAGGTATTAGAGAAGTGATTCTTTTAAATAGTCATTTTTATTAGGAACACAGATGTGTATGGCAAGAGCCAGAGAATAAATAAATGCATATGTAATACGTTGGGTGCTCTAAAGGATGAAGAACAACCAAGCAGAATAAAGAAGGCGTTCAGAGAGTGTCTTGTATTAGGGTTTTTTAAAGGCAAGGTTTGGACCCAGAGGTCATAGAAGGAAGCTTAGACTCAGGGAGTCATTTCTTGAGCCATTGGAAGAGAGCAACCTAGTTTGATATATGTGAGCAGAGTGTGACCAGGAAGAAATTGTGGGATGAGGATGCTCCAGCAGTCATCTAAGACTTAAGGGCAATTGGTGCAAGCTACTAGATAAGACATGCAAATGAGCATAAAAGACCATGATGTATTTTCCCTAGGGGAATATGATGTTGGAAGGAGACAATAGTGTAAGCTGAATCTAACTGATATTCCCCATCCCTCTCTCTTTTCCTTTTTAATAATCAGGATAAGGAGTAATGATTTTGAAGGAAGGTTTGCTCTCAAAGGGAATGATATATGACTAGAACTTGTATTTTGAAGATAAATATTTTCATGGTTTGACAGTAAGTGGGTTTTGTGAGAAAGGATTGAAGGGCAACCCCACCTTTCAGATTCTAAAGCTCTCATAAGGGGCAGACTGCAATACAGCAAAGGTAGCTTTTGGGTGGGAGATGGACTGCCAATCCCTTGAGCATATTTCCTGCTCAGGCTGATGAGCCAAGGGAAGGTATTTTAAGCTTCATTACAATCAGGCATGAGCTCAGAAGATATAATTAGGATATATAGTTGTGTGTATGTGTGTGTGTGTGTGTGTGTGTGTGCGTGTGTATTCATGATAACTTGTAATATTGGGATCCTTTAGACCAGATAGACAAACAGTGTTCCTTTAACTTCTGAATATGTTTCTGTATGAGACCTGCTGGGTGTGTTCACTGTAAGACATGTGTGCATAGAACTATAGCTTCAAAGATCACATTTTATTTTTCCCCAGTATTTCATTGTGCAAGGAACATTGAATTGGCACCAAAAGAAAAGACTCCTAAAATTAAAAGCAACAATAAAAATACAACTGTTTCCATTCATTTGTACTGCTAAGTTTTCTCACACATTCACTCAATGTGTTACCAGTTTTCAGAAGACATTGCTTATTTTGTTGTGGTTGTGTTCATTCATACCCTATGAGTGCCTGTAGTTACACAGCACTGCTTTCCTGCTACCACAATGGGCTTCCTGTGTCACAAGACACAGAATTCCACATTCTTTTCCTATCGGCCATTTCTGTGGAGACCCAAGACTAATGCAGGCTCTACTGAGAAGGGATGGAAATGGACCACATGTGTATACAGATAGTTTTCACCATGGGGAAACTGCACCAGAAGGAACAGCAGCTGCACCCCAAATATGAATTCAGCCACCCATGAGACCACCATCCCCACCCTTTCTCACTCTCTTCTTTTAAGAAGCAGAGCAATTATGTTGGTCCTTCTGTCTTTGAACTCTCAGGTTATTCTGACTGGGAAGCCACCACAGGTCTCTTTGTGAATAAGTTAGAGCCAAAGATTATTCAACAAATTCTAATTCAATTCAAAACTGCCCCACAATCTTCTTTACATAATCATGTCTGGTGCTTTCCATAGCTCTCCTCAAATCAGCTTCCTTCATCAAAGAGTATCATAGGATTCAACTCTAAGGAAACGTTTGGGGTGGGGTGAAAGAGGAGGAAGAATCCAAAATAAATGTACAATGAGTAATAATTACAGGAAAAGTAGACATATATATATATTTCAAAACCTGTACTTGCAAAATTTCATTTTGGAAAGAAAAGCCTATCAAAGCATATCATTTTAATTATACTTCTATTACCAGGGGACTATGAAAAGTGTATATTAAATTAATGAAATGGATTGCCTCGGTTCCACAGTGGTTATTAGCAGGAAGCGTTCCCAGTTTTCATATTATGTACATCACTAACTTTAATTGCATTAGGCTGAGCTGGGAGAGCTATTTTTAGGAAATATTTCATCCACAAAACAATTTCTGTTGGCTGTCTGCCTACTACAGCTCTGGGATGGAACTCTCTCATAAATGTTAACTTATTATTTCTGTCAGCCATGCTGAAGCATGTACGACCTTATTAAAACTACTCCAAGTAGCTCTGCTCTTAAGACCATTGGGTCAGCTTTCCAGGAGGGCACACGGTAGTGGCAGAAGAAGGCTGGGTAGCAAGCACACACTTGTGACCCAATGACAGCACATAGACAATCATGTGTGTAGGGGTCCTGCAGTGAAGAATCCAGTACCCGAACTGTTCAGAATATGAAGATCTGATGAGAGCAGATTCGTAAGTACTTGGTAAAAGAGTTCTCAGCTTTGCATGTCTGGTTGTTCACTGAGGTGTCTGAATCCAGATTCAAGTTGTAGCTGGACCCTGGCATAGAAATCTCCCAGCCTTATATTAATGCTATATATAACATTACTAAGGCAGTACCTTCATCTGAACCTAAGGACTGTAAAATTGGAAGATGATTTAAAAATCATGTGCCACAGGCTTTACTATGACAGACAAGCACACTTTGGAAAGCTGGCACAGCCTTTAAGGAGTGGGAACCTGGCAGTCTATTAACAAACATATAAAATATCCACAGTGCATCCCTGATGCATTGTCTGGTGAACATATACAAGATGTATGCTCATACTATGGACAAAGACATGATAGATAATGTGTTCTACCTTGAATTACTTTGATAACATCATAATTGAAGACAACTTAGAGGTAGAAAGGAATGCATTAGCTCATATGTCCAAATCATTGAGGGAAGTCATGGCTGAAACTCAAGACTGGATCTTAAAGCAGAAACCACAGAGGAACTTACTATTTACAGGCTTACTCTTAGACTCATGCTTACCTAGCTTTCTTATACAACCAAGGAGCGCCTTCCCTGGGAATTGTGCTACCCACAGTGAGCTGGGCTCTCCTACATTAAACAGCATTGGAGACAATTGTGTCACAAGCATGTCCATAGGACATTCTCAACTGGGCAAAGCCTCAATTGAGATTCCATTCTCAGGTGACTCCTGGCTTTGTCAAGCTAAAGACTAAAGCTTGAATACTCTCTAACAATGAGCATACAGATAAACTTTGTCCATTCATAGTGTAAAATATCCTGGCCTTCTTAAAAATATGAGATAGGCCAGGTGGGTATGGAACGGCTCCCCATATACCAATTGAGAAAAAAAAAATCACATACAAGATATAATAGCTCTCCATGTGTAAAAACAGGCTGCAATGTGATTGATAACTACAGTATACAGGAATGTACTAGTTACTTCTCTTGAGCTGTGACAAAATGTCTAACATAACTTTTCACTCTATCAACTAGGGTCTATCCCTAAATCTAGAGCTACCCAATTTGGTAGTATAGCCGACTTCCTTGTTCTGAGAATTGCCTGTTGTTGCTCAAGACTGGTAGGATTTCAAGTGGATCACCATGCTTGTCTGCCTTGTAGAGATCCGAACTCAGGTCCTCATAGTTTATCCACAGAGCTATCTCATCAGATCTTATATGGAATGATTGAATTCTTTCACCATGCTGGTCATTCTTGGACAGAACTGATCAGCAAAGGGGACAGTTTGCATTATCTGCAGATCCCTTTGTTCCATGACCCACATGGCAGTGTTTAAATATGGAAATATTTATGCTGTCCTTAGAGCTTCTAAAGACTGTGTAACCTAATCCGGTGTGCAGATGAACTTGACCCTTGCTCTGCACTTCTATTTTCCTTAAAGTGTGCCTTTATGTTTAATCCAGTTTAATGGCATCTTACTTGGCTTGGTTTACTTTGTGACAACTTTGTTGATCCCGTTCCTACCATGTTTCCCTGGATCATCACTTAAAGTTGATTAGATAAAATCATGGGACAATATGTGGCTAGAGAGATGACTCAGCAGCAATGCACATTTGCTGCTCTTGCAGAGGACTGGAGTTTGGTTGCCAGCATTCATGTTGGGTGGCTTATACCCACTGTCACCCATACACACAGGCATACAGACACACATGTATATACATGAGTAAAAATTAAGTCTTTTTTTAATGCATGGGGCTTGGCTTGATTTGAGACTGTAAGGGAACACATCCCCAATATCCCAGGCTGCATCACTAGAGGCAACATGGACATCTAGCCTCAGTGGCCTCATTTCCCCTCTCTGAACCATCAGCCCATCAGCATAGCAGATCTCTAGATTACACTTCTAAAGAGTTTTCTTTCTTTGTTTTCCTGCTAGATACAATGTCATCAAATTGTGTTTTATAACAGAAAAGCTACCAGGGATTTGGAGAATACTTTACTAGATAAAGAAATTCTCACTAGACAAGCCCATAAACTCAGTAGAGAACACGCTCCATTTTCATTACAGACAATAGGATGTTACAGTTGCCACAGCATAGTAGTTTCACTGTCTAAGGAGCATAGTATCATTTGGCAGTGTGGGCCACTGCTCTAACCTTCATGCATGCTCCTTAGTCGTCATGTAAAATTGAAGAAGTAGAAGGCCACCTAGTTGTAGCTTTAACTCTGGTTATACCTCTCTAGTTCACACTCTCAGATGAAACAGATAGATGTGAGATTAAACACTCAAAATGGTAATTAAGTTCCAAGGAAACATCAGGGATGCTGCTCTGAAGGATGGGTGTTAAAAATCACTTGTTACTTAAAAGAAACCCCTTTAAATATTAAAGGAGATAAAAGTTGAAACTGGAACAGAAAAAGGGACAGCACACACACTAAATTACTAAATATAATAAAATTAAAACTAAGGAATTATGAAAGCAATAAGCTCACAAAGTGACAAAATGCAAACATGTTCACTAGCTAAACCCAAGTACAGCTATAGCAAAACTCACTACAAAGTGTGTGGAGGATCTTCCAAGATAGAGCAGGAAATCCGGGTGAGACAGAATGAATACTTACAAATTCAGTCTCAAGACACGTATCAGGAAAGGTGATGAAGTACTAGTGAGTGAACAGATAAAAGTTCACCATAAGAATTTTAAATCTTTCTCAGTGTGAGTTGACACACTTCTTTCATTTGCAATGACACTGGGGACACTCAGAAACCTGGTACGTAGTACATAAAGATAGGCATGTGTGTGAAAACAGTGAGTGACACCTTTAAGTAAAGTCTAAGAAAATCGATGCTGGTCAGGGTCTGGACTATGGTTGCTCCTGAGGGAGGAACCAGGCAGGGACTGGAAGACAGCTAGATAGAAGATCTTCAGCTCTCTTAGCTTTAAATTTATGGACCTGGCATCAATCAAACTGTATTCTCACCAATCTCCACACAGCCCTTATACGTTTATGAGTGTCACAAGTAAGGAAAATTATTTCACCAATCTCTCAAGTTTCCCCCATAAACACTGAATTTATTCGAAGCAGTGGGTGGTGATTCTAGTGTCCCAAACTGACAGCTCTCATTTCAGTGATACAATGATTCATCTGATTGACAGTTGTGATCAAATTCATCTCCTCACCCACACTGATCTCTAGTCAGTCTCTAGGCAAGTCAAAGCAACTCCCTACTTAGAATATGTACCTATGCTTTCTCCTGAGAAGGCTCTTTCTCAGACACCTTGCTCTCTTCCTCCTTTAGGCCACTAATGCCACACTGTCAGAAAGACATTCTCTGACCTGAGAATCCAAAGTCAAATTCAATGCTATAGACACCTGTGCCTCCTTCAATATTCTTCATAGAGTAGACTCCTCTCTAGAGGGATCTTCCCGTCTGTTTGAGTTCTTCATTGTACTTCATCTGTGATAGCTTCGCAGTAAGGCTTGTTCAATGTTACATTCTCAGAACCACAAGGCTTTAAGATTTTATAATGCTTAATGAGGAAGAGGGCAGGCATTCCACCTTCCCCAGCAGTTAATAATCCACACCTAAGTCAATATTGTATGCATATTGCTTAGACACTAAAGTAAATTCTAGAACTAAAATTGTATGTGTTAAAATTTGGCTGTTTTTGTTGTTGTTGTTGTTTGTTGTTGTTGTTGTGAAGGGCTGGGAGGTGGGTTTATCTCCTTTATCCTTACTTTTTACTATTGGACCAGCTGCCATTTTATGGTTTTAGTTTTAAAACTTAAAATAATTCTGGAAGTCAAAAATAGAGAAAGTGTGCCCAGAGTTTGAATATTATGTACACTTATTCTTGGTCAGTCTTCAGTCTTTGACTGAATACCTAGTTTTTGTTTGTTTGTTTGTTTGTTTGTTCACTTGATAAGTTGAGGAGTTTTGTTGTTATTGTTGTTATTTGATTGGTTGGTGGTTTTGGTTTTTTGTCTATGTTTTTGTTTTTGCTAGATGCAGTGCCATAGAAATCTTTAAAATGCTGAGGTCCTCTTTAATCATACTAACCCTGATACTCCAGTATGACTGGTCTGACCCCAATATAGAATCTCTGTGTTGGCTATAGTGGAATTAATGCAGGAGCTTTCCAGAGAATTCCCCCTGGAAGACCAGCTGAGGTTCAATAAGTTATTGAAGCCTTTAAGACTGGTGAGAAGAAAACTGGAAGATATATTGAGGTTCTCTAGGTCCTAGGATCCATACATCACAGAGTTGTCTGTGGGCAGCTCAACACCCCAGAGAGATCCCAGTGTTGTCAGCACATAGAAGTAAAAACAAAATAACCTTGATATTTCCATGTGAAGAATGTGTAAATGTGTCTTTGGTAAAGTAGTTCAGAACTTTCCAGACATATAGATCCTCACGTAAGCAGACCCTATTTCAGTTCAACTCTGTCTACACACACAAAAGCAATAACAACAATCAACCAAATGAAACAAGGGCAATAAAACCAGCCTTCGTCTTTGTGCTTTGTTTGGCCTCATGCTAAAGCTTGCATGTCTGTGGGGGTTAAATAGTGCTTTGGGTCTTTCTTTACCTTCTGTGTGCCTTGGATGAATTGTTTTACAATATGAAACAAGACTGGACTGTAGGTCAAGGTCCAACAGGACAGAAATCAATGCTAACCAATACAACTGACTATTTTCTTCAAGGAACATGCATTGGATCACTTACCATAGCCTGTATTATCTCCAAACCCTAAAGTACTGGTTACTTTTTCAGTAATATCAAACTTCTCTCTGGTACATAAGCATCCTCTATCAAAATGCATCAGAGGGCAATTCCCACACTAGGGTTCAGTTTGATGACCAAGGAATGGGGGACAAGCAAGATTCATCAACTGTCCCACTCTCACCAAAAGCCATTCATGTTTCTCTCAAACACTCACCAAGGAGTACTTGTCTCCTTTGAACATCCCTCTCCTCATCTTCTCCCAGCTCTTGGACCATCCTTTCATCTGGGTTTTGCTTATGTGATCAATTTCTCTATCAAATTGGCTAATAAAATCCCCCCATTCCATTCTGCTCTCTTCAGCATACAGCACTACCAGTTCTCATTCAATGCATTTATTCTCCTGTGTTTTCCTCACTGACTTTGCTCTCTGCTTAGGTTTAGACACCAATCGCTTCCACTCTCAGCAGGGCCTCATGCCTAGGTAAAGATCTTGGGTCTGTTTGCTGTGTGAATCAAGGGAAAGGTAGATTCAAGAAGAGATACTAGAATGACAGTTATGTCATTAGACCTACTAAAGACACAACCAGCTATAGGATGCTGATAGCTGTGTCAGAGCTTTTAAACGACATCCCCTTTTCTCCTTCATGTTACCTTTCTCATTTCATCCTATACGCTCTGTTTAAGAGACAAATATAGTCACAAGAATGTTATAGGACTTGTCCTAGGTAACAGGCATGATGTGACAGAGCCAGGACCCCTTGGTCTGTGGCTCCATTAACCTCTTTCCTTGTATCACCCTGAAGCTGCTTTCCCCAGGGGAGTACTTACTCATTGTTGTATGGAAATCTTGTGTAAGCTTTGTTAGTGTCATTGTTTTTATCTGAAATGTTATCCATAAGTTCATGTTTGGGTCCTGGAGTCCCTAGTTGGGGCTAGTAGTAGTGGCTCAAGGCTAAGTGGTGCTGTTTGGTAAGGCTGTGAAACCATTAAGAGGTAAGGTCTGCATGCCAGAAGCAGGCACTAAAGGCAGGCCTTTGAGGATTATATCTGTTTCTGGCACCAGCTGCTTGGCTCCTGATGCAGCAGTGTATGAAATTCTCTGTCACTCATTTCAACTTCCATGAACTCCACCCACACCTTCCCTGCTATGATTGATGTGAATGGTGAAGCAGAATAAATCTTTTTTTCCCCTAAAGTTATTCCTGTCGGGTATTTTATCACAGTAATGAGAAAAATAACTAATCCAGGCAGCTTGCTTTGTTTACAGAAATATCAATATTTATTCAAAACCATCTGACAAATCTAATAAAGACTCATTTTTTTAGGTGATTTACCCTCCCTTTTCCAATACTTTTGCTGTATGTGATGGTATTTGGCCAAAAAAAAAGTATTACTTGGAATTAGCACTTATTATATATCAATCAAACGCTGAGCTATATTTAAACATGAGTCACTTGTGCCTGGATCAATTAGAGATAAAATGTTTTAAATGGATGCATTATCATATCTCAGAAGACCAGACATCCTCATAGGCATTCCTGACCCCAGTAATGATCTCCTATAAATTCACAGAAGGGAGGAAGCCAACTGGAGATCTCAGAGCTGACATGAGAACCAAAGAAAGATGATTATCCATTCAACACTGTGGGCTATGGAGACATATAGGTGTGATGGAGGGTGAGAGGCTGTAAAACTGGGGCTGTCATGTTCCTCAGTGTGACAGTGAGGACCATGGAGACCCATGGGTTTGACTAAAGATGAGAGACTGCAGACTTGGTCCTGTAATGACCCTCAAGGTGATATCTAAACTCCCAGAGCACTACCATAGCACTTGAGAAAGGCATTTCATTGCAGATCCATTTGTATAAACCCAGAAATACTTCTAATGAAAAATATGGAAAATCAGTGGAGCTTGTGTGTATGTGCCTGCATACACGAACAGCTCATGTGTGGTCAGAGGGAAAGCTCAGGTGTCAGTCATCAGGCACATTAACATTTTGTTGTTGTTGGGGACAGGTTCTTCCTTTAGCCTGGAACTTTTGTCGGAGTACAGACTGCGTGGCCATCAGCTTTCAGGAATTCACCTGTCTCTGCCTCCTGTCTGTCAATGCTGGGATTTCTAGTGTCTGCCAATGCCCCTGGACTTGCATGTAGATTCTAGAGACTCGAATACCAGTGTTCATATTTACTAGACAAGCACTGTAGTGACTGAGTAGCACCCTGAGCCAAAGAAACACTTCTTTATTTGAATCCTCACCCACCCATAAACATACAGCACACTCAGTGATAAGGTTCTCTCTTTCTGACCACAGGGGCACTATGATAAGCAACCCTTCTCCCAGGGGCTTGGCTACACCAACTTTCCTTTTGAGCACTATGAGACTTTGACAGCAAGTCACTTAACTCTGTCCAGCAGCAGCTGGGTGGGTTTTGCATAATTAATTATTTATATCAAGGCAGACACAGTAATTAACATCCAGATGAATATGATATTCTGATCAGAAACACTTTGCATTTCAGCCATCCCTCAAGCAAGTAACTGTCAAAACTGGACTGTTTGACAGAGTGGGGCCTGCCAAGCCCCTCACAGACATCTGCTCTGTAACAAAAAGAACAGATTCCCTGAGCAGCGTGTACACACTGATTTCAGTAGGCAAGGAATAGCTCTGATTGCCTTCTCAAAAAAAAAAAAAAAAAAAAAAAAAAAAAAAGCTGGTCGATTCTGTCTGCTCCAAGCACATCTCCCAGCGTCTCCCAGAAGGACTGAATTTTAAATGGAAAAATCTATGTTGCTGTGAATGCCAGCCCCGCAAGTGTAGTCAGATGCAAGACCCTGCTCGGTTACTCTTCAGATGTGTGAACGGACGTGTCAGGAAATTACTTTTCACCCTACCACTGCTAGAGAGCCAATCGTGTATGACAATCATTCTTAACAGCCAAGCAGTTACTCGACACCACATTTCCCTACCATTTGTATTGAAAATGGAAACTCATCAAGCATAGGGAAGGCTGAGGGTTTTCTGGAAATGGTGGAGAACCACCCCCTACGAACAGCTTCATCATGCTCTGCATCTTAATGCACGGCCTCCAACACAGGGACAATGGCAGCAGGGCTGCTTCCTAGACACAGTTGGATGGGATCCTCCACAGCCATTTTTCAATTCAAAGCAGAGTGGCTATTGCCAAGAAATATAATTACTGCTCTGGACCTGCGATTTTGACCAAGATGGGTTAGGTTATTTATAATCCAATTAATTATTTTGATGTCAGTCTGCAAATACGGATGAAGAATCAAAGGGTACAAATGTCTGTCCTGACACTGCTCTTCAGGACAGATATCACTGGAGTGGATCTCTCCACCTACAGTTTCTCATCCACGAAAAGATAAATAAATAATAAAAACACACAATAAAATAAACATAAAAATAAACAAGGACCAGTTAGTGTTTCTAAAACCTTCATGAAATGCCTGTTATATTAATCAACAACGAAGAGAAAGAGGCCAGACTGCCTAAAGGACACATTTTGTTTTGTGGAAAAACTAAAACTTTTTTCTCTGGTTTCTGAGCCACTTCTAGGTTTTAGATATAGCCAATAAAAATACAGTATACTCAGGCCGGGCGTGGTGGCGCACGCCTTTAATCCCAGCACTCGGGAGGCAGAGGCAGGCGGATTTCTGAGTTCGAGGCCAGCTTGGTCTACAAAGTGAGTTCCAGGACAGCCAGAGCTACACAGAGAAACCCTGTCTCGAAAAACCACAAAAAAAAAAAAATACAGTATACTCAACTAATTTGAAATTTTGTGTTAATAAGTTTTAACATACTACTACATATTATATATGAATTATATATAAACATAAAGTCCACCCAACAATGAAGCATTTGGATAGAATTTATTTCTTACTTCTCTGGAATTTAGAATTGCTTGTCTGTATTAAACTTGTAGTCATTTATCGTGGAGGGCTTGGAAAAATGCCACGTGACAATGCGTGAGACAGGTCTATGATTCCCTTTCCTGGGTAGAATGAACAGGCATCATGTCCTTACATAAACACATACTTAGCAATACCCCAGTTCACATGTTTTACACAATGCCTTCCTCTACTTACATAGTTCTAGCTGGAGATCAAGATGGCATTATGGGATGGATCCCCAGGTGGGGCAGTCTCTAGATGGTCATTCCTTCAGTCTCTGCTTCACACTTTGTCTCTGTACTCCTTCCATGAAGGACTGAAGTATCCACACTTTGGTCTTCCTTCTTCTTGAGTCTCATGCGTTTTGCAAATTTTATATTGGGTATTCTGAGCTTATGGGCTAATATACACATATCAGTGAGTGCATATCATGCACCATCTGGGGATCCACTCCATAAACAACCACCAAAACCAGACCCTGCTGTGGATGCCAACAAGAGCTTGTTGACAGAAGCCTGATATAGCTGTCTCCTGAGAAGCTCTGCCAGTGCCTGACAAATACAGAAGTGGAGGCTCTCAGCCATCCCCTGGACTGAGTACAGGGTCCCCAAGGAGCTAGAGAAAGGACCCAAGGAGCTGAAGGGGTCTACAGCCCCATAGGAGGAACAACAATATGAACTAACCAGTACCTCCAGAGCTCCTAGGGACTAAACCACAACCAAAGAAAATATATGGTGGGACTCATGGCTCCAGCTGCATATGTAGCAGAGGATGGCCTAGTTGGTCATCAATGGAAGGAGAGGTCCTTGGTCCTGTGAAGGTTCTATGCCCCAGTATAGGGAACTGCCAGGGCCAGGAAGCAGGAGTGTGTGGGATGGTGAGCAGGGTGAGGGGGGAAGGTATAGGGGGTTTTGGGAGGGGAAACTAGGAAAGGGGATAACATTTGAAATGTAAATAAAAATATCTAATAAAAAATATTGTGGCAAAAAGAGAGTGGAGCACAGACATTTTTTGGACTGCAGTCCTAAAGCTGTTTATTTAATTATAATGGAACAGGAGACAGTTAAGGACAATACTATTAATACAGATAGTATTTAGGAATCAACATCAGTTTTTACAAAATAAAACACTGATTAAAAAAAAAAGATGGCATTATGATGTGAGAAAGCAAGGACAGGGCAGAGATGTACCAGAGAGATATTTCGTAAGTTACCAAAACCAGATATGCCAGATATTAAGCACTATTTAGTACAATTGTTAATAGAGGAGTGTATATACTAAAACCTCAGCTATTCTTAAGCTAGATAGTCAGAATCATGCTCTGATTTTCCTTCTATCTAAAGATCAATTGAGACCAAATAAGCTCAGAAACTAATATAAACAGAAGAAGCAATAATTCAAATTTTATCAAATCAAGACTTTATTAACAGCTAAGGAGACATGGCTTTCCTTTAGAAAGATATATAGATTACAGATGACGAGACCTTATTTCAAGGAATGTATATGGACTATTTGTAAATATATATCTCCAAAGCAGCACTAGACTCCCTACACAGACAGACATACCATTTGAGTCTATTAGTATTGATAGTGGATTAGGATCAAGATGAAATGAGATATACACTGTGGATAAGGAGAGTGTCACAAAGAATTTTGCTAAATAAGACCTCTGAGAGGAGCCTTCTGCTAGAGAGAGGATGATTGATTATGCAGGTTCAGTGTCTGCAGACCTTGTGTGCAGGATGGTCATGAGCCACTTCAGAGAAAGACACAGCATAAACTACTCATGAAGAACAGGCAAGATGTCCCAGCATCAATCACTCAGAGTGGTTGTATTACTGTGTGTCACACTTAGGGAAGGGAGGGTGGGGACAGACTGATGGAATGGCTTCTGGGGAGTTGTCATGCAGATTTTGTTCTTATGGGTCATGAACAATAATAGAACAGGCCTAGATAATGCTCAGCCCCACTTCTGCTGATCTTGGCAGCAAGCGGTGGTGGAACAAAGTAGGGAAGGTATAGGAACGACCTCCTGCTGGCTCAGCTTTGATAAACATCCACAGATGATTTCTTCTTTGCAGTCATCCATTTTTTTCTTCTGTAACATGAAGGCACATTTGAAAGTTTTCATGGTTTCTTTACCCTCAGAGGTTATTATTATTATTATTATTATTATTATTTAATTCCTTTTTACAGTCTAATCTTTATTCCCTTCCCGGTCTGCCCTCTGATTGTTCCTCATCCCATACCTTCTCCCCACATCTCTAACTCCAAAAGGATGTCCCCAGTCCAACACCTACACCCCCACCCCCACCCCATCAGACCTCCCCACTCCTTGTGACCTCAAGTCTCTTGAGAGTTAGGTGCATCTTCTCTGTCTGAGTCCAGTCCTCTTCTGTATATGTGTTGGGGGCCTCAGATCAGCTAGTGAATGCTTCCTGGTTGATGTCTCGGTGTCTGAGAGATCTCGGGGGTCCAGGTTAGTTGAGACTGCTGGTCTTCCTATGGGGTCACCCTCCTCCTCAGCTTCCTCGAGCTTTTCCCTAGTTCAACCACAGGGGTCCCTTTGTTGGATGTCCACTTGTTGTGTGAGAGTATCTGCATCTGACTCTTTCACCTGCTTGTTGGACCTCTAGGAGGGCAGTTATGGTTAGGCTCCATGCATGTCTTCATTTAAACTCCTCATTCAGGTGTAAAATCCCCACATCTACCACCCTGTTTCTGAGTTCCAATCCAACTGACAACCTCAGGAACAGGAGCAAGAAGCCCTGAATGAAAATACCCCTGCATGAACAGACACTTTTTAGCCAATAATGAGGCAGCTCAAGCAAAGAGAACCATAGGTGGGATGACTCCAGTGCTCGAGCAAGTCTCAGGTTGAGAAACTATGGAGAAGGTATGGCATTTGATAGATCCTTTTACCCAGGAACCTGTGTGGTATGAGAGATGGAGCCCATCTGGTCTCTTTGGTTCTTGTTTCTGTTCCCCTTCTGACACAAGCTTTTGTTTTTGCTTTTTGTACAGTCACTTCATCAACTTCTTTGCCTAAACTCTAGCTAACTGATGTTTGTTTTAGAATCTCCTGACAGACTTCTGGGACAAGAGTCTAGTGACAGACAGGCATCACTGTCCATTAGTCTCCTAGTCATAGAGAGGCTGGAATAAAGCTTTCTGTCCAGCACTGTAGACATCTCAAGCCCTTTGCATCCTCAGGTAGAGGTGGAGGAAGATTATGGGAAGACTAGAGTCTAGAGAGCTTATTCCTACAGTTTCTGTCTCTTACTGGCTGTGTGACCTAGTGGCCAGAGCTTTTCTTTGCCATGTTCCTGCAAAATGGAAGTAAGTAAGCTCTCATACTTCACTCACAGGATGATAAAATAATTTACAAAGCCAACCCTTGGCTAGTCTTAACCTCCAAATCTTCACACCAAAGACCTTTTGCTCACCTTGTACTGGGTTAGAGCTAAGTCTATATCAAGGACACTAAGATGCAGGAGGCAATGTTGAAGAATGAGCTGAAAATATAAACAGTTCCTCTACCCTTCTGGGCTCTCTGCTCCTATACATTTTACACTCCTGTGACTATATCTCCCTTATATGAAGTTTCCAAATTGTTAGTCCTGCAGGTATACATACTCTGCAGGTCATTGCCATTTTACTTCTAAATTAAAACTGTGGCTCAGAGAAACCAAAGAACAAACACAAGAGGGCCCCTGCTAACTCAGCAGTACTACCCAGGCTTGATGCTCATCACCATTTTGGTATCACTGCCCTCAAGTGAGTCAGCTTTCATCAATTGATTCTCACCCCCTTGGGATTGGAGAAAACACTTTAGTCATATACTGCCAATAAAATATAAGGTACTGAGTGGTAGCCACTAAAAATAACATTCAGTTGTGTTCTCTTTTTTTGGCATGACAATTTTTACAAAGTTCTTCCAGAATCCCCTGATGAAGTGGACAGCCACCACATGGCACACAGGGTGTATGGCAACCAAAGAAATAACTGAGCAGGAATGAAAGAGGTAGGGATTTCTGAGCCTCATCTAGCGTCTTCACAAAGCACTGCTTTCTCTACTAATTTAGGAGTACAATCTAGTGAGTACACTTCTGAGACTAAAACCTGTGAATTGAGAGACATGTGAATAATCCTCTCACATGCAAATAAACACATGTGCAGGGGATAGAGCGGCATCTTGCAGCCCAGCCAGCTTGTCTGTGGGTTGCCTGGATGCATCAATGTGAATTGGTTAGACAGATTGTAACAATGTCATTTTGAGAATGGGGGGGGGGGAAGGGGCAGGTGACTCCTAGTAACTTTAAGTTCTTATTTGGTTAAATGGGAAAATTATTTAGGAAAGTACAAAATGAGATACTAGTAAATATCAGTACTGTTTTGGGTGAGTATACTGGGCCATCAATAGCTCACACCCCTGCTAGAGGTGAATATCTGTACTCCTTGAGCTCTTTATTTATTGGGGACTCTGAGGCATGGCTTCATCCCTTCGCAGTTCTTGTTACATGCTGAGAGTGTCAGATACTCATATCTGTTTACATGCAGGATGTCAGATCTTCAGTGCACTTAAGTGTATAAGACAATTTGGACTACATCATAACTGAACTAATTTGGAGTGAGCCAACAATATCTTAATATCTAAATCTGGACTAGAATCTGATGTTATCTCCTAACCTTATAGAAGACAAAGTCTTTGTTTTCATAAAACAGGAAACAAGTTAGAGAATTAGAGACACAAAGAGAGAGCAGGAGCTAATCACAGGTGGGATTAAGACAGAATTGTATACATATTGATCACTAATTACTTTCAACAGGGAAACAGAACAATGCAAATGTTTGTATGAGTAGAACTCCATTTAATTCCTTATCAGTTAGGAGGAGAGAGTGACACTCAGTAGAACAGCTTGTTTGACATTTAATCATCAGTAAGCAGATATCTTACAGTGACTCTACATCTACTTGGCTTAGAGGAGAGATGCATTTCATCCACTGGCCTGCCCAGATGGAAGACATTAGATAAAGCAAGTGTTCCATCCTTGTTTACATGCAAGCATTTTCTAAGGACTTTTTATGTGCCAAGCACCATAGAGTGTGACATGATTATTCTATGTAGGCATGATCCTGGTTTGCCAACTCTTGGGTTATGAGCTATTAACCTTGAGGTCCTTGGGTAGAACATTGATTGTAAAAATATATTAAAATATATAATAATTATTTAGCATGTTTATTTTATTTAGTTTTGGTGTGTGTGTAGGTGTGTGTTTCCACCATCAGTCCTCTTCTGTCTCTCTCCAGCTTATCTTTCTGGAAATGGGTTGCTATCTGATTCTGGGCCTTCCCTTTCAATCAGACTGCTCAGCAAGCTGCAGAAATTTTCCTGTCTCCACCTCCCTCAGAGCTAGCCTGCCAGGTGTATATGACCATGTCTGGCTTTTACATGGGTAATGGGGATCAAAACTCAGGGACTCATGTTTGCATAGCAAGTAATTTACCCATTAAAACATCTCCCCAGTCCCATGTTTAATCTTTCTAAAGAACTGTTCAGTCATATTTTTATTTTAAATCTCTTTCTATCCATCACTACTGGGCTGTATGCCTGCCTCAGCAGAGTGCTGCTCAGGGAAGTCAGAAAGCAATCCGAGATGGGGGTCCCAGCTCATGTTTCCCTGAGGGAAAAACAGTGGTGCTGGAACTGATGCTGTGGTTCTCCATCTTCTATGTACACAGACCACTGGGGAATCGGAGGAGCTGGGAACAGCAGTGCATGGTGCACAGGTCGTTGCTTCCCCTACAGTGTAGACAGGAAGGCATGACTGAGCCCAGGCCAGGGCAAAATATGGTCTGGCTCTGAGTCAGTGCTAAAAGTATGGAGGGACTGGGAGGGAGGCCTTCTCTGAGAAACTGAGGCAGCTCTTTACAATGAAGGCCTCCCCCTGCAGCAATCCTTGATGAAGGAGACAGTTCTTGTTTGTCCAAACTGCTTTATTCAGGGTGGATGTAAATGCATATGTCTTACTCAGGGTGAACCAGGGGTTAAATATCTTTCACAGAAAGGGATTCTCAAGAAGCAAAGCTCATTGGCTAAATGCTCTCAGCTTATCTGGATACCTCATTAGCATGAAGAATTCTGGGTTTTTAGGATACCTGTGGCTAATTGTTACGGTCTTCTTAGTGTTTACGTGTCCCAGGGTAGACAGACCCTGGTCTTGAGCTGGTTCTAACACCTGCCATTCTCAATTATGAGAATTCTTGGAAGTTTGGAATTTGCTTCAGCCTTACCAGGTCTTCTGTCTGATGACAATGAGCCATTTGCCTCACACATCACCTCAAAATCAAAACTGTGGAAATTACAAATGTAGGGTACAAGAAACTCTGAGGCACTAAAGAGTGTCACAGATTGTTCAACTAGAATATCCTTGAATCTAACCTAGGGCTGAGTATGCACCTGTGTTCTATGCATGCTTTAACAGGGTGATATGTGCAGAACACAATATTGGCCTATAACTTCTAAGGCAAAATTTCACAAATGCTCTAATGTCAGTGATCTAAAGAGCATTGAAAAATACAGTTTTATTGTTTATTTGTTTGTAACAAGGTCCTGTATGAAGCACAAGCTGGCCTCAAACTTGTGATTCTCTTGCCTTAGTCCTCCTCAGGGTGTCTGCATTGCAGGTATGCTTAATTCCTGCCTTAAGAAAACACACTTTTAATAACTGCCTGCTTTCACAGTTATACTAATCTAAAAGCATAAGAAACACGTTTGAGTACCATCAAAGATCACCTTATACCCAAGCACCCTTGAGAGCAATCACTTTGCAGGGTCTCTATGTATTGGTTGTCACAGAGGAGTCATCTCAACCAGCACCAGTGACTAACACCGTTCCAAGGACATTCATTGGACAAGAACAGCTGTGAAGTTCTAAACAGAAGAGTTCTGAGAAATACGGGCTGTGGTCACCAAATTGCTAATTAGAAAGATGAAATATGAAACTATTTTGGGGCACACTGAGGTATTGACCCTATCAGTTGGGCTTTGTAGTCCACTTGGAAAGAAAAACAAACAAACATAAAAAGTGATATCATGACCCCTTAGTGTACGCAGCCAGCATGATGGCTGTGTTGTTATGTTGCATACGTACAGACAGTGGATTGGCATTTGAGCATCAATGGGTGTACTTCACAGAGCTGATGAGAAAAAAGAAACTTCAGGCATCTCTCCTACATTCACTTTTATGAACTTCTAATGTTCTTCCACAATTGTACTACAGAGATTTTGGCTGTTTGGGGGCAGGGATTATATATAGTACGATATTATTTTTAAATTATAAATTGATGTTGCTGCCTGGCTCCTGGCAAATAAAATATCAGCCAATATAATTAAGTTTGGGTCTGTTGCTACCCAACGCGTGTTCAAATCCTCTAAGTTATTGCATGGACTAAACTCCCAGAAGCCATGTTTCCCATAATTTAAAGATAAGTGTTATTGTGAATGTATACAGAAACAGTGTTACCAACAGAGTAATAAAAAAACAGGGGGGGGGGACACCACTCAAATATCTAAAAGAAAGATATTTAATCAATAAATTGTGATATGTTTCTAAGGCAAATCCTTGCACAAAGGTGAAACAGGGAACGAAAGGTATACATAAGAATATACTGAATTTTGAATCCTAATATTGGACTAAAACAATACAAGCTAAGGGATAACTCATGCAACACTAACTTATAGTGTTCTAAAAATAGTTTATTGTAAGATATTACTAAATAAATTAAGAATATAGAAGGCAAGGAATGGCTAACACAAAGTCAAGTCTTGTCTGTATTCACAAAAGAAACAGTGAGTAGAGCATGTAGGAGCCTCTCATACAAGGGTGCTCATCTGTTGCTTAGCTTGGCTGGCATGATCGGGAGCTTCTGTTTATTAGTGTACCTTATTAATATGAATGCATGTGCTACAATACCCCTTTAAAGTCATTATCTATGATAACAAAGGTCAACGTATAAAAATTTCCTTCAAGTGTCAACAGGTCATAGTAAATGTCCTACTTTAGAGATTATTTGTCTAGGCACTTACACTGTAAACAGTGAACTAATTCATAGTGTAAAGATAACCACATCCATATGATCAGAACAAATATCAGGGGTTTTGCTGAGGCAGTAAAAAAATGATCGTGATCATAGAGAGATAAAGTAATTTATCTGTTCACATTCATTCCTCTTAATAGTAATTAAATGCACGCTTGCTCCTAGAAACTGAGCCTTCTCTCACACATTCAGCAACCCAGAGCAGAGCTTGGAATCTGAATGTTCTTATTAATTGTACAAATAGCAATAAAACTGTTTTTTTAATTATTGCTTAAACATATTCAAGTTAACAACAAGCATATTTAGTTGCACATTTATACCCTTATGTATCTTCTTAGTATTTATTGGTTACTGGATCAACTCCCATCATCTCATTAGGGATGGAGTTCCATCCACAAGAAATGCCTTCACATGGAAATATCCACATCCAAGGAAGAAGTTGATGGGTATTGATACCCAATAGTCCAGTGGGGCTTGTGGCTAGGAAGGAAATGTGCCTGAGAAAGGCCATAGCTATACCAGATTGGTTTCTGGGCCAAAAAAGAAACTATATACTCTCAAAGAAGGAGTCTTGAAAATGAAGGAAGAGGAAGACCTGTCCTGGAGATAAGCTGCAAGTAGCAATTCTGCATTTTAAAAATAAATACTGAACTTGGAATGAATATAAACTACTGAACTAGTAAACACCACCAGAGAATGACCCAGAAAGGCCAAATAAAGAGATAGCTAAACTGTCTTTTTTTTTTAATGTTGCTTAGGTTGATTAGGTTTCATCACATCCTAGTGGTTGGAGATACAGGCCAGAAAAAAATGATGCCATGGTACAAGTTTACAGTGAGTTGTGATCATAGATAGATGCTCATAGAAGAAAGAAAGTAAGTCATAGGAGTCATTATCACAAGAGGAAGTGGGTGTCTTGGTTAGTATTATATTTAGTTATAGTAAACATAACCTAGAGTCAACCAGGAAGAGGGAATCTCAGTTGGAAAATTGCCTTGATCTTACTGGGGTATGACCATATCTATAGGAGATTATCAATTGATGATTGATATAAGACAGCCCTCCACAGTGGGTGGCACCATCCATAGGCAGGTGGTCCTGAGCTGTATAAGGAAGTCAGTAGGGCAAGAGCATGTGAGTGAGCCAACAAACACTGTTTCTTCATTATTCCTATCACATTCCCCTTTGAGTTCCTAGCCTGAAACCCCTCAGTGTTGGACTGTGACATAGAAGTGTAAGCCATATAAATCCTTTTCTATCCAAGTTTCTTTGGGTCCTGGTACTCATCACAACAATGATAAGAAATTATAGAAGTATGGTTCAGAATTCATGAAAAATGAGTGGCAGGATGTCTCCTGTCATAAAGAAATGGACACATTAAATCGTATATGTACCAGCTGGTACTGCAAGGGATCCCTCACACCTGGATAACCTGAATGTACAGGCTAATAGGTAATGGTGCTTCTCAAGGTCCAGGCTAGTCCACCCAGATATATACACACAGAAAGAAACCCAAGACAGAGGAAGCTCATTAAGAGTTTCTGGGGATCCATACCATGGATAGGAGATGTACAGAGGGCACACCCAGAGAACTGGGTAGGAGAAGATGACCTCCCATGAAATTCTACCGGGAGTGTTAGAGGTAAGTTTGCCTCATGGAATCCTCATGCTTGAGGATAAGAAATAGAGCTCAGAGTCCTGTCATATAATCTCCATACAGCCTCTGTGGAGAATGTATAAAAGCATTTTCTTCCCTGTGTAATAGGCTGTTTCTCTCAGACATTTTGGTGGTTTGAATATTCTTGACCCAAGGAAGGAGTGGCACTATAAGGAGATATGGTCTTGGAGGAAGTGTGTCACTATGGGAGTGGGCTTTGAAACTCTCCACTTAGCTTCCTGGAAGACAGTTTTCTTCTGCCTGCCTTTGGTTCAAGATGGAGAACTCTGAGCTCCTCTTATACCATGCCTGCCTGGACATTGCCATGCTCCTGCTTTGATGATAATGGGTTGGACCTCTGAAACTGTAAGACAGAGCCAATTAAATGCTGTCCTTTATATGACTTGCCTTGGTCATGGTGTCTCTTCAGAGCAATGAAACCCTAATTAAGATAGACTTTAAAGACAGGGTCAGGAAATGGAAATTCCAATGGAAAGATGAGATAAGATAATTAACAACATCTTTTTAAAGGCACATACTTTGGGCAATAGTAGAAAAAATTAGCCACATTAAACTACCCAAGAGTTCAAAAGATGATCAAGCTGGAGAAGAAATAAATGAAACATAATAAAGACATATAAAGAGTATAACTACTCAGATATCACCTCTCTGAGGAAGGCAAAGAACCAAACACCAAGGAGGGACAGTAATTAAATTGCTTAAGAACACTAGAAGGAAAACTTAAAGGCCACAAAACCCTCTGAATTTAAAACTGGTGTATATGGAGATGATTTAGAACCCAGAGACCTAGGAACTACTTTAACACTAACCCTAGAAGTCAAGCCTTGCTTCAAAAACCATGAGAAGATATGAGTGAAGGTTTATGATTTCATGTATATCTAGAATATTTAACATTAAATTTATATTGGTCTTACAGTTGGTGTTAATAGTCAACTTGACGGACTCTAGAGTCAATCACCTAGGAGACAAGTATTTGGGCAGACTTGTGGGAGAGCATGTAGATTAATATTAGCCTGTAAGGATTGTCTTGATCATGTTGGTTGATGTCAAAAGATTCATCTTTACGAAAGAGGCACCATTCTATTGAATATGGTGAAAGAGTTGAAGATTTTGGAGTATACAAAATGAAGAAAGCAACATGGGTAGCAGTATTCATCTCCCAATGCTCCCTGACTGTGTATATAATGTGACCTACTGCTTCAAGCTCCTTACATTGACTTTCCTAACATGATGAACTCTACCCTTGAACTCTGAAACAGAATAAGCCCCTTTTCTCTTAAGTCACATTTGTCTACGTATTTTATCCCAGCAGCATGAAAAGAAGTTGAGAAAAATGGAGACTTTTTCAGATCCACATTTGCTCAAGAACTTATATATTATGCTAATATATTTCATCAAAAAGAGACAATAAACCAACAAAGCCACAAGAAATAGGAAACAAAGATACAGCCTAGAGGACACGTTAGGAACCTGGAGTGAAAATAAGGAAAGGTTATGGGTCCAGCAGTTCTATGCTGTGGAAAGCTAATGTCTCCTAATGTGACAAATTGTTCCTTTGGTACATGTGTACAAAAGATGAGGGAAATTGTTTTTCTGGGACTGAATTGGTAGGTAAATTAAATAATGACTGCCAAAGAAAATCTAAGCAAACGATCCAACTCAATAGATGAGAATATTATTGACTTCCAAGGAAGGGCAACTCCCATGTAAAAAGCAGAAAATACTATGAAGCCTTCCAGTGGTGTTCCAGATAAAATACTATGGTAACTATTGGCTTAGCAAATATATTAGTTTAAGGAAATATGGTAAGAGAGTAAACCCCTCAGCCAGTATAGGGAGTGGCTGTAATTGTTGCAATCCTGTATGTCCTACAAAGGCCACTAGGGTGACAGCACTGGAAGAACTGACAGATGGTCCTTTGGGTACTTAGAGATGTGTCTGTGAAAGGGACTTGTGTTCCTTTGACCCCACTCCTACACCATTACTCACTCCCACAATGACATTCTGTCTCAAGACTGTGAATGGCAGTAAAATTTCTACACCTCTGTTGTCTCTGGTATTTTTGTCATAGCAATGGGAAGCTAACAGTCAGTAAATACAAGTAGAACCATGATTGTGCTAAAAAGCAAGGGCAGGCAACCCTAGGAAAGATCTTTCCATTGCTATAAACCCATGTACAACTTGGTGTGTGAATATGTGTGAATATGTGTGTGGGTGGATATGTGTGTTTTTGACATAGTTACAAGCTCAGACACTTGAGTCTGTGGATATTATTTTTAAAAACTGGAATGATTAAAAAGAGCAGAAGACATGATTAGGGATACTCTCCAAAAAAATTACATCCACGGCTTAATCACTAAAACTTGTAACTATTACCCCATATGGCACAGAATTAGGATTAGTTTAGGATCTAGAGGCATTTATCCTGTGCTGTTTGGGTGGGCTCCAAACACATTACAAATGTCCTATAAGGAGTAGGAAAAAAGTGTTCAGAAAGATGCACAGATGGCCATGGGAAGACCCAGAAGGCCCATACCATCAGAGGAAAGAAATGAAGGGTGTTGTTGATTTTCAGAGAAGCAGCAAGTGAGTTCTTCTACAGTTTCATGAGAGCCAGTGTAGGCTGAACCTGCACTTCAATTTTGACTTCTGTTCTTCCAAACTCAGTAATCATAAAATGTATCTCATTTTTAGCCATCCTCTTAGAAATTGCCCTACATTATATTTTATTACAAAAGGGAAATCTTTAAAGCACTTCCTCTTAAGATCCAAGCCAACAGGTGTCAATATATCCACAGGCAAAGACTGTCAGGGTGTTATCCATATAGCTCACTTGATAGCTTGGTCACCAAGCATGCATGTGCCACATAAACTCCTGCCATGTGCCACATAAAATCAGGCATGGTGGCAAATGCCTGTAACTCTAGCATCCAGGAGGTAGACACAGGAGAATATGAGTTCAAGATCATTTTCAGCTAGTTTTAAGTCAGTAATAAGCAGAAAAAAAGAATATAATAAAATTATTTATGACCTTTATTATGGACAGATATGATGGAGCAGCAGGTAGACATGGCTTGAGATTAGTTCTTAGATAGAAAGTTAATAGAGTATTTTAAGTGACTGTTGATAGCTTTAAAATCAGTTACAAAGAGTACATGAATTGGGATTAAAAAAAAAAAACAACAGGGGGAGACTTTTAATGCCACTCAGAATTAAACTGCTACAAACTATGATTGTAAAATTCAGTTCCCAGTAGAATAAAGATGAGCTAAGCAGGCACAGACTGGGCGAGTGAAAACCTTGGATCAGAACACTGGCTCCTCCACTCACCAGCTCAGATCCATATTTGAGACTTAGCTCTGGAATCCTTTCTCATCTTTTCTGTACATCAAGGAGACTGGGTTTTCTACGGGGACATAAAAATTATTAAGTTCAACGATGCTTGTAACATGTTTGGCCTGCTGCCCACCACATGGTGAGTCTTTATTCTAAGAGCAACTATTTTTCTCCTTCTTGTGATGTTTGGTGGTAGTTTTGTTTGAATAAGAACTCAGACAAATTTACACCAGCTGGTGTGGGAAGATAGCTTCTTGGATATGAGTGATCTCTGTATAAGCATAAATACCAGCGTTCTCATCCCAGTACCCCATGTTAAGGCTGAGGCCTAAGCACTGAATGGAGTGTACACAGGAAGATTGGTGGAGCTTTCAGGCTGCCATCTTAGCTCCAGTTCAGGTAGAGATCTTGCCTCAAGGGAATACACTGGAAAGTGAAAGAATCAGACACCTGGAATCTTCCTCTGACCTACATGAACAAATATGAACACATTGTACACATGTGTACCTACATATACACATATACAACTTACACACATACACATGCATACACACAAAAAGAAAGACATATTAGATATAAAATCTTCAGATCAAATGAGATTCCTGTCAATAAATGGGTGATATACCCCAGTAGAGGTAATGAATGTGTAGGTGTTAAGTGAGAATAAAATAATGTGTTACTGTTAGTCCACAAACCATCTTTAGCAACAATCTCACAGAAAACCTTTTTTAAGATAAACATTATTAATTAACAGCTTGACAGGATCTAGAATTGTCTAAAAAAACAAGCCTTCGGGATCTCTCATGTGGGATCCTCTAGTCTCTAGTCTTGCCTAGGAGAGATTTTGCTGAATAGGTTATTGGAGTGGGAAGACCAACTCTAAAAAATGGGCATCATATTTTGCTGCTGCTAGGCTGCCCTAGGAAGAGGAGGGGTTCTCACTCCAGGATTGTGGTCATGCCTCAGGAAGAAGTGTCTTTTCCAGACAGTAGAAGAGAGATGTTGCAATGTCTACAGAAATAAAAAGAAACTGGTTTCTCTTATTAGACAGCTCAGAGTGTTGGATACACACTTGTAGACGCTACATTAAACACATAAACTCATGTCACTGTTGGTTTCTAAAAGCCTGACAATCTCTAGGCATCAAAAAAGCAGGCTTTATATCCAGGGATCCATCCCATAATCAGCTTCCAAATGCTGACACCATTGCATACACTAGCAAGATTTTGCTGAAAGGACCCAGATATAGCTGTCTCTTGTGAGACTATGCCGGGGCCTAGCAAACACAGAAGTGGATGCTCACAGTCAGCTATTGGACGGATCACAGGGCTCCCAATGGAGAAGCTAGAGAAAGTACCCAAGGAGTTAAAGGGATCTGCAACCCTATAGGGGGAACAACATGATGAACTAACCAGTACCCCGGAGCTCTTGTCTCTAGCCGCATATGTATCTAAAGATGGCCTAGTCGGCCATCACTGGAAAGAGAGGCCCATTGGACTTGCAAACTTTATATGCCCCAATACAGGGGAATGCCAGGGCCAAAAGAATGGGAATGGGTGGGTAGGGAAGTGGGGGGGGTATGGGGGACTTTTGGGATAGCATTGGAAATGTAATTGAGGAAAATACATAATAAAAAAAAATTGTGGAAAAAAAAAGCAGGCTTTGAGAGCATGGCAAGGTGCTCCAATATCTAGGGGCAATCACAGAAAATATTAATTACATATATACATATGTGCACATTTAGCTATAGGCAGAAGAATAGAGAACTGGGGGTTGGGCTATCCAAATTAGAGATTAAAGACCTTCCTACACTTTCCCATATTCCTGGGTGGACACAGATCATGGAGGGATCCCTGAAATAGAGCATGTTTCCTGTGGTGACACTCAAATCATTCAGAATATCTAACTCAACCCAATTAGGCAATGAAAATTAAATCCCTAATAGAAGTAAGGGCTTAGACTATACAGACTTCCAGAACAGCCAAATCTAAAGACTCAAATATGGCCAATGTTGAAAAGGCTAACATATTCACATTGTTCCTTTTGTAAATGGCCAGTTGTGTGCCCTGTGGGGCTTCAGCAAAGACTGCAGGGAGTGATACACCACTGAGAGGAAGTGCAACCAATAGACTGAGCAAAGTCAGTAGGGACTATGTGTAGGGGTGAGGTGGAGCAGGATATGCAATGCAGTTGGTGGAGTGCTTGGTTAGCATCCAAGAATCCCTGAATCCTATCCTTAACACCACACAAAGAGGATAAGAACTTATAGATCATTGTTGCCTATGCAGAGAGTTTCAGGTCAGATTAGGTTACATCTGACCTTGGTAGTTGGGAGGAAGAACAACGTCATGCACAGTGACAAGACACACATCCCTGAGCACAACTCTCAGGCACTCAAACTTGGTAATGACTTTTCTTGTCTCATAGGACAGAGTACTGAAGGAGATTACTTTTTAAGTCCTTGGGTTAAGTGCTGTGCAGGTATTAATCAATACTCAACTATCCTATGAATCTGTTGAAAGGAATTATGAGTTGTCCAAAACCAAAGAAATAATTAGTGGCAGAGTCAAGAGGCTTCAAACTTTCAAACTATCAAGCTATACTTTATTCAGTATCTGTTATTACACACACACACACAAAGAGAGAGAGAGAGAGAGAGAGAGAGAGAGAGAGAGAGAGAGCATGTTGCTAAAAGCAAAAATGTTTGTAAAAGCTGATCATAGTCAGACCTCACACTCAAAAAGAAACCAAAAGGCTTATTATAACACAACAACAACAACAACCCAGAGCTAATAAAAGGCCATCGAGCCCACTGCTGAATATCTTAGGTATGCCCACAGACATCAATTGTTTTGGAACCCTAAGGTTTTCAGTGCTTAGAAGCACAGGCAGTACACAGACGGAGCAGGAGAAGTCCAAGCCCACAAATGAGAGTGAGGCCATTTAACTTCAGGTCCATAGGCATCAACATTCCCTGAAAAGCCACAAAGTGACCAACTGACCCAAAATTGGTTTCCTGGGACAGACACTTGTAGTTTTCTGTTGTTGTGTGGGCCTTGTATCAGACAGAAGCTTGAGGCTGGCCCAGCATCTTTTTCTGAAGTTTGTTTTGTTGTTGTTGTTGTTGTTGTTAGTGGTGGTGGTGTTTTTAGACATCTAGAGCAATGGTTCTCAACCTGTAGGTTATGACCTCTTTTAGTGTCTAATGATCCCTTCATAGGGATCTTATGTCATATATCCTGTATATCAGATATTTACGTTTCTATTCTTAACAGTAGCATAATTACAGTTAGAAAGTCACAATGATAATTTTATGGCTGGGGGTCACCACAACATGAGAAATTTTGTTAAAGTGTCACAGCATTAGGAAGGTTCAGAACCTTTGATTTGGAGAGACCTGTGCCTTGCTTACTGTCTTAGAAGACTGTGAGCACGTGTGACAAGTTTCCATGGTCTGTGAGAAGCCAGGTGGCCTCCAGGCAAGCAAAGTAAGCTGTGGATGGCTCTCCAAAGGCTTGCTTCCTAAAATGGAGAACTGATAGGAATCGAACCAGTGCCCAGGTCTGAATATAGGTTTTAGAAGACTTGCCTTACTTATGTCCCAGGAAACAACAGTTAGACACAGTAGGATACAATCCTGCAAGCAAGAACTCCTGACTCCTGCCCATCCAGCCCTTCTCTTGCTCCTTAAAGGGAAGGTTTTCTATTTTGCCCACTACCAAAATAAAACACAACTCCTTAGTTAGCGATCCAAAGAGCTAGGATTCCATACTACCACTGGGCTAATCATGGGGGTGGGTAGAAATTGTGGACTTATAAACAGGACTAGGGAGGCACCTTACCTTGGGGATTCCCACTCTGTGAAAGCAGGGAACATAGTGGCCATTTTTATCTATGATGACATTTTGCATTAAAGAGCAAATGTGAGACTATTCTGTAGAAATATCAAGATTTTAGTAAAAATATAGATTAAATTTTTAGGTAAAGAATATAGAGCATAGTCCTGGATGTTGAGGCTGTGACTGACAAAGGAGCTCTGATCCCACCACATACACCACAACTCTCTCCTGAGCCATTACTGATGCTTCCATCTCCCCAGGAAATACTGAGTTGACCAAACAAGTTCAGGATGAGATGGTGATGAAGGACACCTCTTCCTAGGCTTGCTGGCAGAAGGGTCTCTGTTCCTCATCACTGACTTGACGGCGCAGCAGAACCATTTGGAAAACTCTCAAAGAGTTTCTTACTTAAATATCAAAAAGCTTCACTGTAAAAACACACATTGAATCTGTGCATATTTGTACAATGTAAACATGCAGGATTCTTTCCACATATTTTATGTGGTTCTTGTTTTTCTTTTAGCAGAGGTGCACTGGACTGAAAGTCTTGATTTCAAGGCCCTCTTCCTCTTGGGACCAATTGAACAGCATTGTTTAGTGGTAAGGATATTAGTGGTTTCGCAATAAAAAGTATGCAGAGATCATAGACCTGAAAGTTCACCATAATGTTTTTTTTTTTTTTCTGAAAAAAAAATATAAGGAGGTAGCAAGGTTCCCAATTCCTATGTCATTATGTAAAGGCAGAAGATCAGAGGCTGCATCAGAGAGAAGTCTTGGATTCTCCCACCACAGACCACTATGGCTACCAGGGTTGGAGAGTGACTTAACCCTGGTGAGCCTCCATTTTTTGTTTGAAAAACAGAATTGCTGTTAGTCTGACATGTGCAATCATGTACAGTCCCTACACAAAAGGACCCAGAGGAAGGTATGTACACATCGGGGCTATAAAATAGTAGCTTTCAACTCCTAAGCAAATACACACACATACAAAGTACCCTGCCCATCGTCCTATACTCTTTGCACTAGTAGGTCACATATATTTCAATTAGACCCCAGAGAAGGATTAGACTTTCTTATTCTGTTTCAAAGAACATCCTTAGGAGAGGGTCCTTGATCTGAGAACCTCTACAGCTTGTGCAGCAATCACACAAGGTCAATAGAAGAACAACCATGTCTTAGAAAGGGTGGGAAGACTTGAAGACACAGAAACAGGGGCCCAGAGATTAAATGACTTGGCAACTACATAAAACAAATGACTAACATCAATCCTAAGCCTATCAATTCATGAGAAAGCCCCTCTCCTTGCCTTACTGCTGTACAAGCTTATGTTGACAGCATTGGGGATTTGGTGTTGATCAGAAGCCCTGACTGACAGTTATATAGGTTTTGATGAATAAAACATGAGATAATAAAATTGTTATTACTTTTAAGATGCAGTTGAGTAGGTAAAAAATTCCAAATGGGAAACCATCGGGGAAAAGAGAATGCATCTTCCTGGCAGAGGCTTCAGAGCTCACTTATTATACTGACACTGGCTTTGCACATGCTCACCAAAACCATCAGGTGAGGAAAACGTGGAGCCTGTATTAATAAATGTTGGCTTAGACACTGGTGACTGAAGCTTTACATTGTGAGCATCCTGGATTGACAGGTGCCTCTTGTGCTGTCAATAACTTACCCACTTAACTGGCATGCTGGCTCTGTCCAATGCAGGCTTATTTGATTTTCTATCGTGAATTCTTTGAGTCCAAAATATTAGTACTGGTTGGTTCTCTATCTCAGACATCTGTCTCAGCATAATTATTCAATGACCAAGTCCAAGATAGTTTCAAATATTATATTTATCTAGAATTATTTCAAAACAAACCCCATAATTAGCTGGTATTACTAACATAGTCCTCTGGTCTCTAATCAAAGATCAAAACAAACTAACATTTAGATTCCGTTGTCTGTCCAGCATAATAGATTTTACAGTTCCTGCCACACTAGCGAGCAAACCTATTGCCCATTACTTCAGTCTGGATTTTCTCTTGGTCATTTCTGATCAAAATAGACTTTTAGCTCAGGAGGGAAGATTACACACAACACTAATTCTAGACAAAGATGTGTATTCTAATCCTACTGTAGGACAAATAACCCCATAATGAAATCTCTGTGTTATCATAACTGGGAGCACAAACAAACAAACAAAAACACCTAAAACCAGTATAGGGTCATAATTCTCCCATGATTCCAATCACAGAAACTAAATTGACACAGAAAGAAATCTAGTTTGCAGCTAGAGGCACAACACTGCATGATTCTTGTTTTGAAACCTGCATGGTCTACAGAAAATTTTTGTCATTAATTTCATGCCAAAATTAATGTCAAAGTACTTACCCTCTACCATCCCAGGCACCTGGTGATTAGGTCAGCTCTCAAGACAACACAAGGAGAATGCGTTTCCTGGCCACCCTCTTCCAGGACAAAAAGGATCCCTGGTGGAGAGGTGGAGCCCAGAGGCTGTGGCACCATGCAGAAGTGGGTTTTTTGGTAAAGGACAACAGCATAAGCCCTACTTGTGCCTAGTTGTAACTTCAGTAATTGCATGCAGGCATGAGGAATTTTTTTTTTACTAATCTGTCCTTTAGAGAATACAGTATGCACTGTAAAGTCAAGATGAGGTAGGGGTGGATAGAGGTATAAAAGGGTGGAAAAAAGCAGGAAGATACAAAGGAAGGCAGAAAAGAAGGTGGGAAGGAGAGAGGAAAAGGAGGGATGGAGGTGAGGGGAGGAGGAAAGGAGGGAAGGAAGAAAAGAGGCTCCTGTGGAAATACAGAATCTGGCATGTTGCTCATGGGTGACTTATGTGGCTGCTTGGGAGTGTGTGTTGATGGAAAGTGACATCCCTTGTGTGACTTTCTGTGTTACTATAAAATCATCTGAACAAATGTTCTGCTCCTCTTGTGCTGTCATTGCCTCTGCCTTGGATTTCTGTGTCCTCATTCTTGGTGTCACATTGATGGGGTGGGAGTCAGAGGAGGATAGAGATATTTACAAATAGTCCCTGTGGAAAGTCAGGCCTTCTACATCAACTACATAATGTCCCCCAGCATTGAAAAAAAAAAAAAGATAAAAAGGTAACCAACTAACTTAACTGAGAAATATGGAGATGAATCTTGGATAAATGAAGTCAAAGGGGAGAGGGCATCCAACAGCCACCTCACTAATAAAAAAGTAACATAAGAAATATGAACAATTATGAAGAAGCAGGTAGATGATAAGAAGCAAATGGAGAAACCCCTAGAAATCCACAGTTTACTAAGACTGAATCAGGAAGGATTAGAGTCAGAGAAGGACAAATGAGAAGTAAGGAAGTGGAAGTAACACAGAATCTCACAGCAAAGAAAGGGCAGCATCGGATGGATTTCAAACTGACTTTTATCAAGCATTCAGAGACAAGCTAATACCAATCCTTCTGGAATTCTTCCAAGAGGCAGAGGAAACTAACAAAAAAACTTCTGAACCCTGATAGGAAAGCCAGAGATACCATAGATTAATAAAACCTGTAGCCAATGTTTCTGTAAACATAGATACAAAGATGCTTGACAAAATATTAGCCAACCAAATTCAGACACACAAAGGTAATTACATGTGGTTCATTCATGGGGAATAAGATTGGCTTTGCATATCCAAAAGAATGAATATGACCTAACACACTAACAGAATAAAATGTAGAAGCCACATGATCATCTCAAGAGATCTGAAGAAATCACATGAAGAATTCAGTGTCTACTCCTGGCAAAAATGGGGGCGGGGAAATCACAAATAGGTATAAAGGGCAATTTCCTCAATGTGATTGGCTTAGTAGGGGTAACTATTGCTGTGTTGAAACACCATGACAAAGCAACTTGGGAACAAAGGGTTATTTGGCTTACACTTCCACCTCATAGTTCATAATCTAAAGAAGTCAGGAACTCAAACAGGGCAGGAACTTGGAGGCAGGAGCTGATGCAGAGGTTATGGAGGGGTGCTGGTTACTGGCTTGCTCCCCATGGCTTATTCGGCCTGTCTTATAGAACCAAGACTGGCACCCCACACAGTGGATTGTGTTCTTCCCAATGAATCACTAATTAAGGAAATGTCCTATAGATTTGTCTGAAGCCTGGTGTTATGAATACATTTTTTTGTTGTTGTTGTTTTTCGAGACAGGGTTTCTCTGTGTAACCCTGGCTGTCCTGGAACTCACTCTATAGCCCAGGCTGGCCTCGAACTCAGAAATCCACCTGCCTCTGCCTCCGGAGTGCTAGGATTAAAGGCGTGTGCCACCACCGCCCAGCATGAATACATTTTCTTAATTGGGATTACCTCTGTACAAATAATTCTAGCCTATGTTAAGTTGGCATAAAATTAGCCAGCACAGTGAGATAGGCACAATCAGAAGGGGAAATATCACACATGACCCTATAAACTGGTATCAGATGAGGACCCTCACATGCTACTTCTATTTAGCTTCAGTTCTAGAAGCAGGGGCCATAGCAAGCAAGCATGATTGCACCCTTATCACTAATGAACAAACTCAGTAAAGTCACAAGATTTTAAAGTGATATATACAAGCCAGTAGCAGGACCAGATGTGATAGCACACACCTTTAGTCCCAGCACCGTGGAGGCAGTAGCAGGTGGATCTCTTTGAGTTTGAGGATAGCCTAGTCTATAAAACAAGTTCCTTTCCCAAATCCCCATCCATAATTTAGGAAGAAAGAAAGAAAGAAAGAAAGAAAGAAAGAAAGAAAGAAAGAAAGGAAGGAAGGAAGGAAGGAAGGAAGGAAGGAAGGAAGGAAGGAAGGAAGGAAGGAAGGAAGAAAGAAAGAAAGAAAGAAAGAAAGAAAGAAAGAAAGAAAGAAAGAAAGAAAGAAAGAAAGAAAGAAAGAAAGAAAGAAAGAAAGAAAGTTGGGGGAGTGAGGGGTGAGGGAGGGACGGAAGGAAGGAAGGAAGGGAGGAAGGAAGGGAGAGAGAGAGGGGGGGGGAAGGAAGGAAGGAAGGAAGGAAGGAAGGAAGGAAGGAAGGAAGGAAGGAAGAAGGGAAGGGAGGGAAAATAGAAAAAACTCAACAGTAGACATACTAAAAGTAAATAAGGTACAAAGAAAATCATGAAAAGAAACATCCCTGTTTCCAGTAACATACAAATAACACAGCTAGAATAAATGTAACCAAAGACCCAAAAGAAAAACTTTCTGCTATAACTTGTCAAACAGGAAGCAAGGCTGGTATGATGCAAAGCACCGGAAAGATTCAGATTCCTGATTTGGAAGAATGAATATTGTTAAACATCCATTCTACCCCAAACAAGGCAGCTTTAACACAGTCTCTTAAAATTCAGTCGTGGGGCTGGAGTGATGGCTTAGAAGTGGAAAGCACTGCCTCTTCTTCCAGAGCACCCATATTTTTTATTCAGAGAACCCACATGAAGGCTCACAACCCTTTATAACTCCAGTTCCAGTAGATCTGGATTCCACAGCCACTTAATCCACAGGTGCACAGACAGACATGTAGGCAAAACATACACATAAAACAAAAATAAATCAGCCTTTTCAAAATCTAGGAGTATTGTTCACAGAAATACAAAAATCAATTCTACAATATACAAGGAACCACAAAAGACCATAAGAATAAAGGAAATCAAACCAAAATAAAGCTGGAGACACTACATTTCCTGATTTCAATGATATTAAGAAATGAAAGCTACATACTCCATATATCCAAACCCAAGCCAATGTTACAGTTTTGTTTCAACCATGAAATAAAATTTATAAAACTAAACAAATATATTGGTGATAAACCAATAAATCTGCATCTCAACAATGGCCTCTAGCTGCCCAGGATGGCAACCGTGGCTGCTCCATCTGGAGAGAGACTGTAGCACAACCAAATACCATCTTCTGTAGCATGGATTGCAGTGGGAGTCACCTATATCTCCCTGCCTTTGAAGAGTTCAGCTCCACTTTCAGGTCCTGGGCCACTGACATCTGTGGTCTGTGTACATTTTAGACTTTTCACATGCATGGGAACTTCTGTGTCTAGGGTCAAAGTTCCATGCATCATTCTGGCACCTGTGCGGGCATTTGATACTTTCCTCATCTCTGTCACATCCTCCTGCATATGAAGATACAGGAGCCACAGCTGTGAACCCAGTATCTTTGAAGTAGAAGCCACAGAGGCTTCATAGGCTAAGTTGTAAAGGAAGACCTGGGTTGGGAGCATAGCCAAGGCTTTGATACAGGCATCCCTCGCAACAGCAGGAAGCATGGGCATACTCAGAAAAGTAGGAAGAACAACACATGAATATAAAGGAGTGCCACTGCAGCCTACAGACAATATTGCTGTAAGAATTAATGAGCAGGCATCTGGCTGCCAAGGGTGTAGCATACTATTGCCCTTATATTGATCTTACTAAGTCAAGGGAGCCATAGCAGAAGACAGGTGCCCAAGAGTGCAGAGCCCTCAGGGTGAAAAGCCTCTGTCCCCATCATCAAAAACAACTCCAGTCATAGCCAAGTGCAATCATACTGGGGATAGCTCTCCCTGTGGACCACCTCTTCACAAATGGGCAAGAGCCCAGCCTCCCAATCCAGGTCACTGCAGACCCTTCGCTGTGTGGTTGTATGCCTGCTTCAACCACATAGGTGGTAGCTGTCCTTTCCTGTGGTAGAGAGGAGGCAAGCTATTCTCTGCTTCCAGCAATGATCCCAAGCAGCATCAAAGAGTGGCCAGAAACCCATCCTAGAGCCATACAATTCTTCTTTTTACCATTTACCATGATACTAGGCTTAGTTTTGAAGTAGAAGCCTTTTCAGGGAGAGAGATTTCTCTCTCACCAGAGCACTGTCCTGTGTCAAGTATCCACTCCTCGCCCGTGTCTCTGACTCTTTGGAGTGGAACGTCAAATAATTTTCAAAAGTTTTGGCATTTCCAAGAACTGCCCCATGGCTCAGAGAAGCCCACCTGTGTTACCATGACTTAGCACTGATGTCCTGACAATGACCCTCAAGCCAGCCTGCTCTTTCTACCAGAAGGTGATTGGTCCAAACCACCCTACCTTACCTGGAAAAGTGGAAAGTGGAACAGACTCACAATTGCTGAGCACCCTTTGTTTGAGATGGATGGACAGTACTGAAAAGTCACTGGTATGCTGAGAGCCGACACAGGACTGAACGTGTGTAAATGGACATATTGTTCTGTATACACTTCACACACATGCCCACCAAGTCTCAGGCAATTTTCTCCTTGATATTCATATGTAGAAAAGAAAGCAAGTTTATTTGATATAAATATGTCTTGTTTGCAGAAAGTCTTTGGATAAGAGATATAATCCTGAGTCTTAATTCCCAAGGTTCCTGAAAATAGAGATCTTGAAATACTTTTCAAGTTGGAGAAATTTTCTTAACTTTTGCCTATCTATCCTTATTTTTTTCAGGTCTCTCTCTCTCTCTCTCTCTGTCATATAGCATATATAGCATGTGTTATATTTTATTTGAATGAGTTAGTTGATGCCTGGCTATGGAGACTGCAGTGGTGGTGAGCTTTCCCAGTTGGATTCACAGCAGTCACTGTCCTCAGCATCCTTTTAGCTTTGAGCAGTCTATAGAGGAACAAAGGAACCTCCCATTCCCAATCTTCACCCTCTGCTGTCTTCCCACAAGGTCAGGGAACAGCTTGTCCCTCAGCATCACCTCTTCGTTCACCCTTGTGCAGAGGGCACAGGTCAAGAAGATAGAAAAGCAGCTCACAGCACAGTCTCCGCCCACTTTCCACCTAGCTTCATAACAAGTGTAAGGAGTGGTTTTATGCAAAGCTCTGAAGAGGAGCCAGCCACCTCCAACAGTCAGAACCTACAGCCCTGGGGGCCCAGCTGCTGTCTAGCAGGCATGGTTGCCTGCCGACATGAATCTCTGTCCTTGCTGACTTTTGACAAAGAAAAATCCTTCCATGTGCTGGTGTGGAGCTTGGGATATGATAGATATCTTTAATTATATGACAATCAGGGACACGCTAATTAGATACCACTTGATAACCAATCAGTTGCAACATTCATGAAACTGGTCCTCATTTCCTCCCCACATCAGTTTAACAGATGGTGCCATCAGGAAGGGCAGCACTCAGAGGCGGAGCAGGAAGTGCGATTATGGCTGAAGGATCAAATATTTGGTGCAGGCACTGGGGAGCCAACAAGGCTCTGAGGCTAGGAAGCAGGAGTGATTTACTACTGGATTTAATGTGCTCAAGAAAGAAAAAAAATTTTTCAAGGAAAATCAAATGCCATCAGCGAACACCTGAATTCCTCGGCACCATCTGTCTGTAACATTAAACGAAGCCCAGGAGGGCATGGAAGGAAGAAAGAGGGGAAGTGTAGCGATGAACTTAACCTCCTGCTTCACGTGATGAATGTTTTTTCCACAGCCAGTCACAGGCCCGCAAGTCTGCAGCACCCCTTAGATAGCTGTGGAGGCTGCGAGGCTCTCTGGGTAGAGTTACACGGCAGGCATTTGGGTGGAGCTTTTCATGCTGAGCAATTTGGAAAACTAGGTTTCAGGGGCCCGGCTCCGTTCCATCCACTCTTCGTGGTCTACACTTTCTCTTTATTATTTTATAAATTTTCAGTGCGCATTTTCATTGTACAGAGTCCTGTGTTCCAAGGGATCAGTTCACACATGCATTAGTTGAGAGGACCCCAACTTCCTCCTCAACCAGCTCCGCTCAGGCCCCTTACCAGGCTCTCGTAACCAGTAAGTTCAACCTTTGGATTTGACATTGTGACATGACACTGATACTTGTAAAGTTTACCCTTGAGCACTTGAGTTACAAAGTGAACATTCAACAAAACTTACAAACAGACCAAGTCGTTGTGTTCAAAGTCAGTTTCTGATTTTGTGATGGATTACATTCTATTCTGTGGACATGAGACCTGTGATGCGGAGGCTAGACATACTTGAATCCTTCTAATATCATGTGATACATAAGATGGATCCCCGGCACCTACATAAAAGCCAGGTGCCATTGAGTGCATCAGAACCCCTAGAGACAGTCTAGTTGAAATACCAAGCTCCTCGTTCATCTAATAAAGTGAAGGGCTGGTGAAATGGCTGAGCTAGTAAAAGCACTTGCCATGCAAACCTGACAACTTGAATTTGATTCTCAGAGCCTATGAAAAAGGCCAGAAGCATCTGTGGCTATCTTGGCCCTCCATAGTGAGATGGGAGGAGTGGGAAGGGGGAACTAACTCCTGTGGATCTGTGATGTTTAGAAACCCCAGGAAGATCGACCGTTCCATTATTTTCAGCATCCAGTTGCATTGACACTATATCACAGGACACTTTATAGATCTTTATGAACCTGAGACATTCACCAGGGAATGTTTCTGCACGGTAATGGCAATCCAGTCTTAAAGGGCTTTGTGAGAATTTTAAAATACTCATGGTTAACAGAACCAACTTTAACATGTGCCTCAGGTACACCCAGTTTCTTTCTTAATTTGATGTGAATATCTAAGTTATCTTGATACTGTTTCTTTAATATGTCTTTCAGGGACCACTCCATGTCAGACACCAAGTTCATTGATAGAAGAGGATACCTAGTACGCCTTTGTTAGTCACACATGGTTTAATAAAGTAGTCAAATGTGTATAATGAACACAGTACAATGAGGTGGAGATTACCAAGTAGTTCTAGAATGTTCCAGACATTCTAGGAAGAGAGTTATAATTGAGATATATCTGGGAAGATGAATATCAGTTAACATGGTAGACACTAGCAGTCCAAGAGGCATCCCAGACTAAAATGCATCTGAACATGGATAAATATAAACTAAAAAATTTAATCATTACACTTACTTATTGTGATTTGAATAGGAATGGCACATGTAGTCTCAGGAGTTTGAATGCTTGGCCCACAGGGAGTGGCACTATTAGGATGTGTGGCCTTCTTGGAGAAAGTGTGTCACTGTGGGGGTGAGCCTTGCAGTCCCCTAGTGCTCAAGCTCTGCCCAGTGTGGAATTTCAGAGTATTCCCTGCTGGCTGCAAGGAAAGACAGTCTTCTGGCTGATTTCAGATCATAATGTAGAACTCTCAGCTCCTTCTCCAGTGCCATGTTCACCTTGAGGCTGCCATGCATCCCATAATGATAATGGATGGAACCTCTGAAACTATGTCAATTTCAATTAAATGTTCTTTATGAGAGTTGCCTCCATCACGGTGTCTTTTCACAGCAATATAACCCAAAGACATCTATTTATTTAGTGTCTAGTGTGTGTGTGTGTGTGTGTGTGTGTGTGTGTGTGTGTGTTGGTAGGGCAGAGCACAACTTGCAGGAGTCAGGTCTTTCCTACCATGTGGGTCCCAGGGACTGAACTCAAGTCCTTTGACATGGTGGCAATTGCCTTGACCCACTGAACTCACACACTGCCCCACACCTCCTGAAATTATAGATTTTCTTCTACAGCCACCATTTTCTGCACAGTACAGGGTTGGTATTTATGCTCACATAGCTCTTCGTATCCTCTGACTCTCACCTCCACTTCAAATTACTAATTCTATTCTAATTCTATTCCTGAAAAGATTTGCCTTTTTTTTAAGAAATTGGTTGGAACAAATTCACATTAGAATCTGTATTTGTGAGGTCACTTTACATTGGCTGACTGAATCCTGAGTGGTGTCCCATACTCCCTCAAAAAGATACTGTTTAGTCTTTCATCCCTCTGTGGACGAAAGAGGAGTGGACGCTTACATGGCCACTGATTTTTGGTTGGTAAGAATGGTGTTGCCCAGAATACGCACACTTGTTATTGTACAGAACTAAATATGATTTGTGTGTGGATCCCTAGCACTGTAGCTGCCAAATCCCGTTTTACAAGTGTGGTACATCTAAGAAGGGCTAATCCTTCCTCCAGAGTTGTTCACTTTTATAGCTTGTCCCTGGCAGGTTTGAACAATTTACTCTCCACGCTAGAGTCAGTGATGATACTGCCAGGGCATTTTAACACAGCAGAGGATTCTGTGGGGGAGTGTAGACTGTGATTTTCTTCATCATTTCAAGGACTAATGGAACAAAGCATACATTGATTGGTCATTTGAGGGGAGCTGAAGTTTCTAAGCAAACATTTTGCCCATTTTCAGCATGTTTTATCCCTCTTCTGCTATGAATTTGAAGTTTACATTCCAAGTAGACTTCTTTTATGGCAGATAGGTATGAAAACTCTCACCTTTAATCCCAGTGCTAAGAAAATCAAGGCAGGTGGAACTCTGTGAGTTCAAAGCCAGACTAGTCAACTTACCAAGACCTAGTCTATCCAGGGACACAAAATGGGATTCTATCTCAAACAAAAGAATGAAAGTCCTTCATTAATTTATGATAAATATTTACTTCCAATCTGTGTATTGACTTGTCACTTCAATAGTATGCTTCAGAGTACAGACTTTCATATTTATTTATTTCATTAATCAATTTCATTATGCTTATTTATATCATATCAAAGGTCTCTTTGTCTTATCCAACACTAACAAGAAAAGTAGCCACATTTGCTTTTAGATTAATCGTACTCCCCATTCTAACGCTTGATCCCATGTCTGTTTAGGATAGAATCTGTGTACAATTTGAGGTACAATTCTAAGTATATATTTTAACTTGGATATGTTTGTGTCTAGCAACTTGTGTTTGAAAGACTATTCTTTTCACATTAGCTCCCTTGAGACCTGATTTCCACGTTTTTACTACACTTCTTTGCTAAGTGTGTCTGCCCCTAAGCAGGTAACACTGACAGGGTTTTGATCATTAGAAATTATCATTATAAATATACATAGCAAAATTCTCTAATCTTATTTTTTTACAATTTTATATCATTCACGGTGATTTTCATCTCTACATAAATATTGCAAATAGCTTGTAAATTCTCGTATGAAACTTTGGCTACAATTTTCTCAAGAATCACCTTGGCTCTAAAGATCAGTTGGTAGAAATTTGCAAACTATGACATTGAGTCTTAATTTATATCTTCTCAGATTCTGTTAGAAATACTTAGTGCCTTCCAGCATATAAATCTTACTGTATGTAACTTCTGTTAAACATATTCTTGGTATTTATTCTTAGGGCTTTTATTGTGAATAAATTTATTTCCTTATATTTCATTGCTAGTATGTAGACATGTAATTTACTTTATATATTGATTTTACATCCTATGAATTGGCAAATTCATCTACTTGTTGTAGTAGAGTTTAGGGTATAATCTTTAGGATTTTATACAAATACTTTATGCAAATACAATACACACCATAGAGTGATTATTGCAAACTGTGACGGTAGTCAGTAAATTTATTGGTTCTAGTAACTTTGAAAATATCTTCTTTCAGATTTCCCCATGCATTAGCATACAGTCTGTAATAAACACAGCTTTCTTCTTTTCCTTGGTGTTTGGCTTTATTGAATTCCATAGAATCTCTATCAAAATCTTGACTATAAAATAGAAAAGAAATCTTTGTTGCATGCCTTATATTAAGGGTTGTGTAAACATCAATATTTCTCTGTTAAGAAAGATTCTGCCTAAAGATTGTCACTCACAAGGAATTCTCCTGTTTCCACCTGAAGGACGTTCCTAACAGGAGTGTGTGTTGAATTCTGTCAAGTGCTTTCTTTCTCTCTTCAGACAATCTTTGTGTTACTCAGCTCTCCATCACAGTGCCACTATGACAGAGAGAAGGGAAAACCAGCTTCTGACTCTCAGTGGCAGACGACTCATAGTAAGGTTGGCTGGCTACTGCTTCACACCTAAGGTGAGACCAAACACCATAGAATCAGGAGCATAGGGAGAGCAAACCCTATATGCTTCATCAGTCTCCAGGGTGTAGAGGGGCAGAAAGGAGGGGAGGGGGGCTGATCCTATTTCCAAAGATCATCCTGTTCCCAGATGTCCAGGTTCTCATAACCGATTAGCATCCAGAGTCCCTAGAAATCCGGAGCTATGTGGGAAATGCTGTTTTATCACTCCAGACTTTGTCCTCTCTTGCTTACAGCAAATTTCCTTGGGATTCAAAAAGGTTTACTTCTCATCATCACCATGCCTTCTCCATGAACTCCTCATTACCAGACCCACATGAATGGGATCCCAGGAGACTGAACACTTACATTAGGCTCCAAAAGCACTGCTCCCCTCCCTCATCTTAGCATCCTAAGGGGGTAGGCACCATTACTTGTAGATGGTCAAAGAACTTGAAAACAGAATGAGTGGAGAAAAATGTACATTAGGCCAAATGCTATAAATAAAAAATGTAAGTACCATTCAACACAAACACAATCCAGTAGAGCACAAGCATTAACTCTGTAAGTACCGACTTAGTGGAGCTAGAGAAACTGGCGCAATAGCCAGACAGAGAGGGTGCTCACCTTAAAGCAGGCGCATTTGAACTGCTGGCGTCAGGTTACTTATTCAAGCCCTAATTCTAGAAGCATCTATTTTCCAAGTGCTTTGAATTAGAGCAATGAACATAATTCTGCCCGTGTCCTGAGAAATTCAAGAGAGTCCGGTAATGAAAAGATGGTCCCAGATGTCCATGATGGGATGAACATTGCAGCAGATACTGGCAGTGGTAGTGTGCATTCAGCCTTATGTTGTGAGTGATGGATTGTATTTGGAGGGCAGTGGAAGCACCCACTGTGACAGAAGCCTCAAGTAGAAAGTGGAGTTTGTGACATGGGGAGGTGATGCAAACACGAAAGAGAATTCTGGAGCCCAATAGGGCTTGGCTGCTCAATGCCAAGCTTCCATATGGCTGTGCAAATAAGTTGGGAAGGTAAATCACCAAGTCTCCAAGTTCCCAGATGGAACATGGCAAAGACCATGAATTCCAGGAAAAAGAAGACTTGGGTACAGCATTGAACTCCATGAGTTCCTGGTTGAGCCAAGCAGGACTAAGGGCATAGTTCATGTACCATTTGGAAGTGTTTCTTCAAGAGAGCTCATGCGTCAAGAATAGGATCAACAAACTTGTAAAGGGCTGGGTTGAACACCATCACTCTGTTGTGAATCAGGGCCCAATAGCCACAGTCAAGAACCCAAGGCCAAACTCTACCACTGGATCCAGAAGACCTGTGAGGGAAGAGGGAATGTTCACATCCGACCAGAAGTATGGTCACAATGAGAGATTATGGTGGCAGCAGAGGGATATCTCCATGTATATATTCCTTTTTTACCATAATTGTCAGGGTCAGCAGGGGTTTTCAGAATACACTATATACTCCTCTCTGCTTCTGAGCATCACCTGTGGTTACCTACCCTTTCTTACTATTAATTATGTATATTCAGTATGTGTGTACAAATTCACATATACTGAACTAGTACATATACTGGTTGCCTGCCTCTTCTCTCTAACCTAGCTTCTGTAAGCACCCCTCCTCAAAACCATTGCTTGAGTGGACATAAATAGGCCATGCCACTGTCCCATTCACTCTAGTTTTAAAGGTCAAATCCATACAATAATGCTTAGCATTTAGCAGTGGGAAGAGCGCCTATTCCGACCTCATGGGGACATGCACCTTATTCTACATGTGTGCCACATGCACTGCATTCTGCCTCTGCCTGCACATAGATAAATTTCAGAATAAAAATGCCTGTATCTATTTATCAGGTTTGTAACACCTGCTCATATTTCAACTCCAGGCACATGTTACCTCTTTCTAATGCTTTCACAGTTAGCCACTGACTGACATAAATGACTGTGGGCTTTCAGGACACCCAGGTGTATACAGATGTTACGACTTTCCTGACCATTTTATATTCACTAATGTATGTTTCTTAATTTCCACTTGATTTTTTTCTTCAATAACTAAACATTATTTTATGTCATTAAAATACTTTATGATCTGTATAATACACTTAGCAGAATAGATTTAAAAAATAAATCTTGGGTCATGAGAGCGGGTTAGTAGATAAAATGTCAGGTAAGTGTGATAATCAGAGTTCATATACACAGCACCCACATACAAAGCCAGGCAAGCACAGTACCCGCCTGCAATCCCAGTGCTCTGAAGATGGAGACAAAGGAGGTAACAAGGGATCTCTGAGGCAAGCTGGTCAGTAGAACAACTGACTCAGAGGCCTTCAGATTCAGCAAGAAACATGGCCAAGAGTGATCTAGGGAGGCTCCCAACATCATCCTCTGTTCTGCATATATACACTGCACACATACCACAAGCACATGTACATTATAAACATGCACACACACACATACACACACATACAACAAGCACATGTACATTATAAACATGCACACACACATACACATACACACACATACAACAAGCACATGTACATTATAAACATGCACACACACATACACTACACACACACCAGACACATGTGTACCACATACACCACACATATACACTCACATACACATACACATACACACACACACACACACACACACACACACACACACATACACACATGTACTTGTGCACATACCATACAAACACTTTTAAAAATAACAAATAAATAAAAATCTTGTCATCTTTCCTCCCTTGCTTTGTTGTAGATCTTTGGTTTTGACTTTTAGGTTTTTAACTTGAACAAGGGGAGTGGGGCATCTTTAAATAAAAGCAAAAACAATACCATTAAACGTGAATGCAGCAACTTCGCCAAAGGATCCTGCCCTGTTCAGAGGAGCTTGCTGTCTGGGGAACATGCTGATCTCTTTCCTGTCTCCATTGGCTCCCTTTGCTTCAAGAGGCAGAGTAACCACATGGGGCCATTCAAGTCAGCCAAGGTCACAGGGAAAGAATCTATCAGTGTCATCTCAGAGGATATCTGAATGAAATTGCCACTGTACACCCTAAGCTCATGCAAAGCCTTTTTAAAATAAGAGTCTGGCATCTGAATGGCAGCCCATGTGATTGTAGCCCTGCCCCAGCCTGAAGACTTTTATGTGTAGGTATCATCTCAAAGCATGCAGAAAACCAAAGCTTCTGGTTCCACACCCTGAGCCTCACATACTTAGAGGCTTTTCCTGTCTCCTAGGAAGATGCGCCTATTACATCCAGTTCTTAGAAAGGCACATCCTATCCCGTGTGTAGTGTGTTTTGTCCCGCTCCAGCTACTCCTGGAGCATCTCTGAGTTTCTGGCTAGCCAGACTTTTTTACCCCCTTTGTTGAAGCCTCACTGGCTCAGGTTGTATTCAGATTAGTGAGCATCTATATAAGTGTAGTGTATCTGGGCAAAATCTGGAGTGAGTCAGACAAACAGGGTAGAGAGCTGCCAGCACTGTGGACATTGTGGATCACTGCTTATCACTTAGGGAAGTTCTCTGATCAGAGCATATTTAGCTTAAAGAGCATAGGAGTGGAAAGTCTCCGTTTGAAAGGAAGAAGTTACACGAAACTTCCCTTTAAAAATTTTTATTTATTTATTTATTTATTTATTTATTTACATCCCAAACTCTGCCTCCTTCCCAGTCCCCCCTCTCACAGAGTCCCTACTCCTACCTCTTCCTCTATGTGTGAGTGCCCCCCCAGGTACCCCTCCCACCCTGGCACATCAAGTCTTTGCAGCTTTAGGTGTGTCCTCTCCCACTGAGGCTGAACAAAGCATCTATCTGGGACTTCAGTTCAGCCTGTGTTGGCTCTTTGGTTGATGGCTCAGTCTCTGAGAACCCCCAGGGGTCCAGGTTAGATGACAGTGTTGGTGTCCCTGTGGGGTTCCTATCCTCTTCAGGGCCTTCAATCATTCTCCCAACTCTTCCATAAGGTCCCCAACCTCTATCCAATGTTTGGCTCTGGGTATCTGTATCTGTTTTAGTCAACTGCTTGGTGGAGCCTCTCAAAGAACAGTTATGCTAGGTTCCTGTCTGTAAATATAACAGAGTATCATTAATAGTGTCAGGGATTAGTGCTTGCCCATGGTACGGCAAGTACCAGTCTTATTTGTAATAGCCAGAAACTGTAAAGAATCCAGGTGACCCTCAACTGAAGAATAGATATAGAAAATATGGTTCATTTGCACAATGGAATACTATTCAGCTATTAAAAACAAGGACATCATGAATCTTTTAGAAAAAATGAATGGAACTAGAAAATATCATCCCAAGTGAGGTAATCCAAACCCAAAAAGACATGCATGGTGTGTTCTCACTGATACATGGATATTAGCCATAAGGTACAGAGTACCCAAGATATACCCCACAGACCCAAAGAAGTTAAACAAGAAGAAAGGTCCAAGTGAGGATACTTGAGTTCCACTTAGAAGGAGGAACAAAATAGTCATAGGAGGGAGGATTTGTGTAGGGATGTGAAGGGAGAAGGGAATAGGTGGGAGGATTCAGGTGTGGGAAGAGACTAGAGAGAGGTCCTAAAGACTAGGAGAATGAATGTAAATTTGCAGCTGCCAGGGAAGAGGGTGGGGGGAATCTCTAGGAAGTCCTAGAAAGGACTGAAGGAGGCTCCCAGTAGTCAATGTGGTGACCTTAGCTGAGATGCCTAAGAGTGGGGACATGGAACCTGAAGAGGTCATCTCCTGTAACCAGACAGTGAAGGGATAAGGACACCAACCCACCCACAAAATTTTCGACCCAAAATTTGTCCTGTCAAAAAGTAATGCAGTGACAAAGATGGAGTAGAAACTGAAGAAATGAGCAACCAATAACCAACCCAACGTAAAGTGTGTGTGTGTGTGAGAGAGAGAGAGAGAAAGAGAGAGAGAGAGAGAGAGAGAGAGAGAGAGAGAGAGAGAGAGAGAGAGAGAGAGAGAGAGAGAGAGAGAGTATACTCATGTATGAAAATCCTTAAGCTCAGGGAGTCTCTTGGGTTTATGTTGTATTTGACTGTAATTTCAAAAGAAGAGAAAAATAACTATTTCCTCAACACAAAACCTTATTAAAGTTATTTTTTTCTGCCTTAGTATTAGTATATAAGCTTTGCACATCAAAATATTGTCAAAGGATATTGTTATTTGTTTATACTTTCCTTTAAGAAAACATCAGAGACTAAATTAGCAATTATCAGCTTTTCCCAGATCAGAAGAAGTTGTTTAGTGATAACTATCAAATTCTCTGCCCAGAAGAACACAAAATCCTTCATTAGTCAATAGAAATGGACTCAAAACAGTACAGAGCTAAGCAATGATTCATGTCTACAATCCCAGCACTTGAGGGAGTGATGTGGTGGGGAGAGTGGTGCAGATTACTGGGAGTTTTTAGCCAATCTTGGCTATATAGATGGATACTACTTCTAAAACAAGCAAACAGAAATTATAGACAGAACTAAGTGGAGCTTAAACCTTATCTAGTGAAGATCCCCTCCAATAGGCAGGGCCACTTTTATAGAAATTTGTCCTTCTAGCTTAACAGCCATTACTGTCCTCCTCAAAGCAACCATGACTACTTGCAAGATCTGGGTGACTAATATTCTTCCATAAAAGGGGTGGGTGGGGAGGGTCCTCAGACCCTCATCTGAGTGAGATTCCAGCTACTCCTTCCCTGGTATATGTGATTCTGACCAAGCCACACATCATTCATAATCTTGACGGGTGGTGGAGGATACAATGCTGTGGAGGGTTAACTAAAGAGACTCCATATATGCAGCTGTGGGAGAGTAATCATCCATTCTAGCATGAGACATTTTGGTAGGGTAGCTGTTTCAAGGTCACACATTCTCCTGTACATACACCCTTCACCATGCTATTATAAGTAATCCCAGTAAACTAATTGGTTCACCAAGCTAGATTGGGAGGAATCCTCACTTTTTTCTGCTGTCTGTCCCTTATTTGAACAGATGATGACAGATGGGTTTCTTCAAAAAGTTGGTGGACATATAAACTCTGTTCCTTCTCAAGGTGGGTCATGACACATGTTGTTTACTCTCTTAGCTTGAGTTTGCTTTCTACCTTGAGTTCATAATAGCAATTGCTGAACAAATATTCACTGTCATAAATGACTATGCACCAAAGTCACCCGCCTGGTGTCACGGTTTTGTTTCTACAGGTCAATAGTGCCTCATTCAGCGTGAATAATGACTTCGGATTGCAAACAGAGGAAGCATGACATTTGGCTTGCTTTATTAAGGACTTAGTTATTCATTATAGATGAACCTCTGAACATGGTCACTGAGAGGAAAGTCATGTAGCATATACATTCAAGAAGCATAAAATCATTAACATGACTGCAATCCTCCTGCTTCCTCCAATGTGACTATCTTGTTCTTCCTTGTGTCTTGCTGCTACTTACTGAGCCTCTTTGATTATGGTGACTTCCAGAGGCTGGGCCATCAGAGATGGAGTCAAGTGGATCTAAGAAAAATGTTCCTCCCTGCAGGTAGTGAGACACACAACACATGCACATGTGTTGCTGAGGTTCTAGAAAGAAAGAGGATTGTTACCTATTTGCATGGTCCTGTCAAGTCCTGCTGAAGTCTTCATGGATATTTGGGATTTCAGCAGCTTATTAAAAAATGCTAACTGTGATTTTTAAAAAAATCACTGGTAACAGCAATTTTATGCTAACACCAAAACTCTTCAACAGCAGATTCTAGAATAAAGGAGTACTTTGCAGACACTTTGAGATTGAACCCAGAATACACTCTTTACCCTTGGTACTGAAAATGTTCCCCGTGTTTCATAAGGTCATTCTTAGAACAAGCCTGGAGAACAACACTGAGTGGGCAACAGGTGAGAGGAAGTCATGTGAGCTGTAGTACTTAAAACCAGAAACAAGATCAGATGGGGCCAGATGAGAAATCTCTACCAATGCAGGGACTAGGCTACAGAGGTGTCTTATTTGGGTTTTTATTGCTGTGATAAAACACCATGACTAAAGGCAGCTTGGGGAAGAAAGCGGTTAATTTGGCTTAAAAATCCTGAGACACAGTCTACTGAAAGAAGTCAAGGGAGGCAGAACTCAAATAGGTCAGGAACCTGGAGGCGGGAGCTAATGTAAAGGCCTTGGACAAGTGCTGCTTACTGGCTTGCCCAAACTTCTTTCTTATAGAACCCAAGGGATGGATGGATAGTACCACCCACCATGAGCTGGCCCTCTTCCATCAATCACTAATTAAGAAAATGCTCTACAGTTGAATCTTATGAAGGCATTTTCTCAACCAAGGCTCCCTCCTCTCTGATGAGTCTAGCTTGTGTCAAATTGACATAAAACTAGCCAGCACAAGAGGCATGACTGAGAGCTTCATGTGGAAATTAACAGTCATACAAATCTCAAAGAGTGGCCTCAAAGATCTTAATTTCAAATAGAGCTATGAATCATTCAACAAGCTGTGACCTCCCTCTACATTCTCCATATTCTATCATGCCCTGAATACAAATTAGGACCAGAATTAAGGCCCCATGGTCTCATCTTGAAATCTTAAAATCTAGCTGAATATCATTGTAGGACAATCTCGTCTCTCCTAAATATTCTCACTTCTTCCTTGATAGCTCTTATTCCTTTGTCGTCTTTTACTTTCTGTCCAAGTGTTAACCACTCTAGAGGTGGTGGGGCCTGGGAGAGTGGAGCCTGGGCTAAATGAGGTAAACTAACATCTCTTGCAATAGTCAATTTTATTCACAGAATCAGACAATTTAGACTGGAAGTGTTTAGAGGAGTCACAGACGTGAAGTGTCTAATCACAAAACAAACAAACAAAATCAAACCCTGCTTTTCTTATTTTTTCTATAGAGGAATATAAACAGCACGAGCCAGTTGTCATGGATAATCTGAAGTAGACTCATTCCTCTCTGCTCTCCCAGGAGGAGCAGGAAAGCACATTCGAAGAGTAATTCTGGGTTTCGAAAGGACGGAGGTTACAAGACTCTTGTCTTGTTTTCTCACTCACACTCAGAATCCTCACACGACTCCATTCTTGGAACTGTTCAAACCCCAATGACTTCCCCTTCCAGTAATAATCATGGCAATGTCAGTATAAAAAACATTTTCTTTCTGTGAGCTTACTATATGTAAGGCTTTTCTAAAGAGCTTCAAACACATTTTCTCATTTAAGCCACACAGTAAATTCAGAAACTATTTAGTAGGTCTCATTTTCCTCCCACATCTGCCCAAGGGAGCTGAACAGCTGAACAGAATGCTGGCTTTCTGATGCTGCAGCCTAGAGTTCCATTCAGCCTAAGATAACTGCTTTGTAGCTGCCTTATCCACATAGCCCTGGCCTATCATAATTATGAGTCACACCAAGCCGGCCCCAGCAGGGAATCCAGCTACCCTTTGGACCACAGAGCTTTTAAAACTCCTCTGTAGGTGGTGGATATAACTCAGTTGTTAAAGATATATATATATATATATATATATATATATATATATATATATATATATATATGAGTGACACGAGTTATTGTTAAGTCTATAAATTTTGAGACAAGTGTGGTTGAACCTCCACCTTCTAAACTGAGCTGATAATCTCTATGGGGTGAGAGAGCTTTTTGGAATCCAAGATGATTGGCTAGACATAGCTACAAAGAAGGTTTCCCTTACATTTCAGACAGTAGTGACCATGACATGCTCATGAAAGGGTAAAAATCAGGCCAGTAGAAATGAGAAAGATTTGTTCCATTATATGGCCTAGTGGATGCCAACACAAGTTCAGAGAAAACTTAATTAACAAAGGAGCAGAAGTGAAGTAGCTGCACTTCCAAACCATGGCCAGAGCCTTAGGAAGATACAGACACTGGCTAATATACAGAACATCATCCTCTCTAGAATTGACCCCTCTCTCAGTATTATCACTTTTGTTGGAGTCTTAGAAATCTTGTCATCCAGGCTTAGCTTAGAAAGTAGCAGCAGTGAGTCTAAAGATGCTTCATACATCCAGCCACAGCATCCCTGACAATGTGGGCTGTTGGAATATCTCCCCATCAATAACAACTTGTAAATAGAGGCTATGTAGCTGAGGTCTGCCTCTAGGTGGGCTCCTTCACCTTCTGCTTTGGTGCACACCTAGGCAATCACATGCTCATGTCTTTTCTTTGAAGAGAAGGCCTCACTAAGTTGCTTGGGCAGATCTGGAAGTCACTAATCTGTAACTCAGGCTGAAATCAAATTTGCAATCCACCTGACTCAGTCTCTTCAGTTTTTAGATTACAGATACACATTGCTTGGCTTTGTACCTGTGTTTTCTAAAGGATAAAAAGGGTAATGTAGTGCTGAAGGATCTGAATAGGGCTGCTCCACTTAGCTGATTAAATGTATACATTCTCTGTCAGTTGTCCTCAACTAGTGCTGGGTCTTGTAGAGACAACAGCAAGCCCCAAATTGAGAGAAAAAGAAAGAAAGAGAGAAAGGAAGAGGAAAAAGGAGAGAGGGGGAAGGAGAGAGAGAGAGAGTCCGTATGAAGGATCAGTGTGATTTTATTATGATGGCTATTCTTGGTTGTCAACTTAACTATATCTAGAATTTTAACTAAAACCCAAATGTTTGGCCACACCTATGAAGGATTCCCCCCACCCCCCAATTAAATTATTTGAAAGGGAAAACCTATTTCAAACCTTTGATGTGGGAGAACCCACCTTTAATACAGAAAATTTGAGGTACAAAGGACTGCCTTTACCCTGGGCCATGCCTTCTGCTGGCAGCCTATATAAAGATCATGGAAGAAAGAAGCTAGCTCATTCTCTGTTGTTTGCTCTTGTTTCTTCACTGACATTAGAGCCTACTTCTTTGGGCTTCCAGCATATATTGAAGACCAGATAGATGAGACATCTAGCCTCCTAAACTGAACAACAACTGGACTGGTAGACAGTTACTGTTGTACTAGCTTAGCCACAGCCTGGAAACCATTCTACTCTATACAAACAGTGATTCATTCTATAAGTTCTATTTCTCTAGAGAATCCCAACTAATACAGCCGTTAGACAAGCATATTCAAGTAGGAAATACACAGGTGAAAACAGACTTCAACAATGGCTCCCACCTGGGCAGTCCACCATGGTTAAGTCCTTTGCTGTCTGGATTCTGAATCAATTTTATTAAAGGTGGTGAAGATGGTTGGGTTAAACACTTCCCATATGTAGACAAATTCTGCCAGCGCTAAGGCCCACAGATGCAACATCTTTTTTCTGAGCCTTGACAGCAACCAAATCCCAGAACAAGTGTACCTCTCTGAAACTCTCCCTCCTGGATTTGAAATGAAAATATTCAAGTTGTCATTCTTACAAAGTTGTTTGGAAGCTCATCTGAGATAACAGATACAATAGGTCTGGTGAAAAATCTGACACAGAATGAAACGTTCAATAAATATTAACTGTTTTAAGGCCTTTTAGATGTGGGAGCCAACTATCCTTCACTTGACTAGCTTTTGCCACATGGCTTCTGATCTCTCCTTTTGAGTGTCACTTGGGAATACAGTCACAGAAAAAAAATTATATATATATATATATATATATATATATATATATATATATTGTACTGGCTATTTTTGTGTCAACTTGACACAGCTGGAGTTATCACAGAGAAAGGAGCTTCAGTTGAGGAAATGCCTCCATGAGATACAACTGTAAGGCATTTTCTCAATTAGTGATCAAGGGGGAAAGGCCCCTCTTGTGGGTGGGACCATCCCTGGGCTGGTAGTCTTGGTTCTATAAGAGAGTAGGCTGAGTAAGCCAGGGGAGGCAAGCCAGTAAAGAACATCCCTCCATGGCTTCTGCATCAGCTCCTGCTTTCTGACCTGTTTGAGTTCCAGTCCTGACTTCCTTTGGTGATGAACAGCAGCATGGAAGTGTAAGCCGAATAAACCATTTCCTCCCCAACTTGCTTCTTGGTCATGATGTTTGTGCAGGAATAGAAACCCTGACTAAGACATATATATATATTTCAATGAAACAATTAACAAATATCCACCAATACATTCCACACACAGCAGAATGCTTCAGGCTCTCAGAATAATTAAACAGGAATAGGGTAGGGGCTTCCTTCCCTTTAAGGACATAATTTAATTAAGAAGATAATGCAACATATGTGAAGAGAACCAGACATTAGACTGGTAAAGCATTCACAATAAGTTTAGTAAGTACTGAAGCATCCTGATGGGCTGTAGGAGTGTCTTCCAGCTCAGGTTCTGTGGAGAGCTTCCTGGGGAAGGGGCTGTACCTGACAACAGCTCCAGTCCTCACTGTAATGACCACTATATCTCCTTTCCCACCAAATATAGTCAAAGTGAGACCAAAACAATCTCTTCTGGTTACTGCCTCAAGAAGCTGTTTTAGAACTGTGGTATTTGAAATGAAAATGGTCCTCATTGGCTCATGTATTTGAAATCTGGATTGCCAGGGAGTGGTGGTGTCTGGGGAGCCTTAGGAGGTATGACATTGTTGAAGAAAGTTATTGGGAACAGGCTTTGACAGTTGAAAGCCATTTTTACTTCCCCCTCTCTGCTCCCTGCTTGCAGTTGTAAGTGTGATCCTTCTTTCATCTTCTTTCTGCCATTATGCCTTGACTCTGCCACGATATACTCATATCCCTCTGGAGCTATTGAGACAGGTTGACTCCAGGACAGGTTTCAAATTCTCAGTCTGGAAGATTAGACCAAAGGACAGGGCAAGTAAGTCCAGGCAAGTCCAGGCAAGTCAGTTACCAGGAAAAAACTCAGGCCTCAGGCAGCTAATCAGAAACTGCCCTGCCATCAGATGCTGCCCAGACACCTGGCGTGAACCAAGAACAATGGGTCAGCAACAATTTCCCTAGAGATGGAGTAAGATAAAAGTCACCTGCCCCTGCCCTAATGTGCTCTAAATAAGACTTGCAAGCTCACTTGGTTGTCTACCTTGGTAATGGGAGACCCAGCATGCTGGACATCTGCAGAAAATACCTCTCTTTGTATTTACTGCGTTATTCTTCTTCTGTGAATCATGGACCCTTATACTATAAACACAAATAAACTCTTCCAAAAGTTGCCTTAGTCATGGTATTGTATCAGAGCAACAGAAAAACAGCAAATACAATCACCTAACAGAGGAGTTCTGTGTTCAAATTCCTCTCCTGCACCCAGAGGAGGGAGGGTTTGTTTAAATCAGAATTCTTGTTTAAGTCAAGGTAGTTAGTTACTTTAAGAGCTAGTAACATCACAGCCACAGTTTCTTAGAGTTTCCATTGCTGTGAAGAGACACCATGACCAATGCAAGTCTTACAAAGGCAAACATTCAATTTGGGGCTGGCTTACAGATTGAGAGGTTAATCCATTATCAACATAGCAGGAATCATGGTAGCATGCAGGCTGACTTGGTGCTGTAGAAGGAGCTGAGAGTTCTACATCTTGATCTGAAGGCATCCAGGAGTGACTGGCATCCTCAGGCAGCTAGGAGGAAGTTCTCTTCCACCATTGGTGGAACCTGAGCGTAAGAGGAAATCTCAAGAGCCCACCCCCCACAGTGGCATACTTCCTCTAACAACGCCACACCTCCAAGCAGTACTATTCCCTATGGCCAAGCATATTCAAACCACCACACAGGGTCAAGAGCAGAGAGAAAGGATTACACTTATGCTAATCTTTAGCTGTTTCTTATGCTCAGAAGGTAAGCTTTCTTTCCTCTCCTACAGTTGGGATCCAGCTCATGAAGTAGTGCCACTCGGCCTACATCTACCTACATCAATTAATAATCAAGACAATTCCCCAGGGAGAAGCCCACAGACCTATGTTAACTAGTTGATTCCCCTACTGATGCTCTCTTCCTACGTGACATAGTTGTGGTAAGCACAACCCTCTTCTCACCCTTCTGTTTGATTCTGGTGCATCAGGATGGGTGACTGATGGTCACTTGGTATGATTCAGGAGCTCCTTCCTACAAGACCTTTATCCCCAAGAGCTAAACCCAATTCTTCCCCCTAATTGTGTTGGCATTGTCCATGTTTATATGACTTGCTTTTAAAAGTTTCTGTGTGGGGGTCAAGTCACGAGTCATCCATTTCCCACCTTCTGTGTTCGGCTCCACAGGATCTCACTGATATGAGATCTAAGTGTTTGTGGAAGATAACCTAATGCGTTGAAGAGGTAGCTCCATTGATAGAGTTTTTACCTAGCAGCCACAGATCCTGGATTTAATTGCTAGCACCTCATAAACCAGGCATGGTGACACATAGCTGTGATTCCAGCTTTCAGGAGATAGAGACAGGGGAATCAGAGTGTCAAAGTCATCTTTAACTAAATAGAAGAATTCAAAGCCAGCTTGGGCTGCATGAGACCCTGCTTCAAAAGATGGGGGAAAAAAGAAAAAAAGGGAACCCGGAAAGATGAGTAAAATTTGACCAGATTGACCTATTTTGAAACACGTGCACATGCGCGTGCGTGCACACACATACACACACAAAACCAAAACAAACAAACAAACACAACAAAAAACTTTGGAAATAAAAATAGACAGAAACTCAACAAACTACAAAGAAAGCCTCTTTCCAAGATATCTAGGTATCCTTGGGGATATTACCATGACCTATATGAAACACAGCTCCATCTGCCAAGTGATTAAACATCAGCTCACATCCATAGCCCGAGCAATCCAGAGTCTGAGGTAGAGCATCACTTGAGCCTACGAGTTTGAGAGCAGATGGAGCCACATAGTGAGTCTCTGTCTGAATAAGTCAATTAATCAATATGTAAGAAACAGTTACTCTAGTCCTCCCTGCTCTGACAGATTATGAGTCAAGCTGCCTGTCTGATTGCTAATCCCCACCGAATCCTTTCTCCACCTCAACACCCCACAGCTCATAGGGAAGTCTGGTTTATGGCAAGTCCCCAGTGTCCAAGGCAGCCCTTTACTCTGCCTAAGGATTTAAGGAAGCTGTGGGGGAAGGGTGGGTATTCAGCCATGGTCTGCCCATTGCTTTTCCTTGCCATGGCTCTTAACAAATAATCTCTCTAAATGAACACTAAAAAGATGTAGCAAGAGCAGTGTCAACAGTGCATTAACGAAGCAAGAAGAATCTTTGGAAAAGTCTATATATGAAAGAAAATCAACTGCTGGCCAGGAAAAAAAAAACTGTAGTATTTTTTAATATCAGTTTGATGAGATCTGGGTTATAAACAGGTCCAGTGCTGTGTAATTTGCAGCGTAATTCCACTGTCTGTTTATCTATCCATCCGTCCACTCATTCATATGTATATAACCCAGGCAGGAAATCTGGTGTCTGTTGCTAGTTCATAAATCAGTGTCTGCTCTCAGCAACATCTGAATACAAATGTGATTAAATTTGATACCATGCCCATTTTTCACTTATCAGATTTCAGAATGTGGTGCCTCGGCAGCTGTCCTATGATAATGTGTTTTGCATTTAACCCCTTAGAGTCCCATCATCCACTATAGGAAACTTCTAGCAGAGACATTGGAAATTCACCCAACCCCAACTGGAAGTCTGCTCTGCATTTCAAGAAAAAAAAATTTCTTTTTTAAATATTGGAGAAAAGAGAAGACAAGGAAGAGATCTGATAAATGCACTGGGAGACAGAAGGAAGCTTCAATGGGGCTGTTTTGAGCCTGAAAGGGCTTTAGATGTCCCCAAGCCCTGCTATCCTCAGTGCCCCATGCCCTGCAGACCAGCTGGGGCTCTGAGAACTTCCTAACAGTTCTCATTTGAAGCCCAGCTCACACATGAGCAGTGAGCTACTTGGTCACTCCATTCCTCTGTTCTAAAATAAATTCCCAAGAATGATGAGAAAGGTCCTAGAAAGAGGGGCCCATAACAAAAATGTGAACAGACAACACATATGTGTGACCAAGTCTAAGAAACTGAGACCCCCAAAGCAAAAATAAGTGGTGAAGCTGGGACTCAGCACAGATTCCTAAGCAGGGGCTTTAAACTATTATTCATGGAGAGGAAACAGTCAGAATGGAGATCATAGAACAATGAGGAACAAGTAAAAGAGGATTCAGAAAATGGCTTCATAAAGATGAATGATTCAGAACTGCCAAGGTAATCAGAATTGTCCACACAAGTCTAAGAACAGGCCCCACCCAGCCCACTGCCAGGAACCAAAGCAAAGACCACAACAGTGGCCATGAGTTACCGCACAATAATCTGAACAAGATGGAAAAAGCATAAGGTCCCCTTCTCTTTCTTCATTTTCTAATACCTGCCCTGGTTAGTTTTGTCAAATTGCACAGCCTAGAGTCAACTAAGAAGGGAGTCTCAGTTGAGAGATTGCCCAGAACAGAGTGACATGCAGGAGGTCTGTGAAAGACTCATGATTTCTCATTGATGCAGGAGGCCCAGCCCACTGAGGGCAGTTAGTCCTGGGCTGTATAAGAAAGCTAGATGAGCAGAATGATGAGAGTGAGCCAGCAGCATCCTCCATGGTCCATTCCAAGATTTCTCTGTTGCTGTTTTTCTAGATGATACATTAACCACTAAGAGGAACATGGATTTGTGAGGTTTGTGTACTAGATGTCAAACTCTTAAAGATGAATGCACACACTTAGGAGAAGTCAGAGCACACGCCAAACATCCTAGGTCCAGAGTTCCATCTTTCCAGAGTCTGGCTTTCAACAGTGGTCCTCCTGATAAATCATCAGAGGGTCAGAGAAGGCTATTGCTGTACCTCTATGCTGATGACAATCACCATATTTCTGCATATAAGCATTGTCTCATCAACTCAGGAAGGGACGACAGGGGAGGCAGGAGAATGGGGCAGAAGGTGAATTCCAGAAGAGCTTTCACAAAACTTTATAGATCTGGCTATGTAAAAACCAAGTTGGACAAGAGAAAATCGCCAGAGGAAGCCAACTAAAATCTGCTTGTGACACTGGTAGAGGCACTGGGCATTTCAGAGTGTCTGAAGATGGTGTGTGACTACTAGAATACTAAAATAGCCCTAGGTACAGACTCAAGACACAAATAATATATGCAGTTGTATGTAGAACTAGGTTCAGCAGATAGAGTCTGTGTGCGGAAATCCATGTTATACAAACCAGCCAGACTACTAAGCCCATAAGCCACAAACCACTCACTGTGTGACATCAAAGCTCATCTGTATTTATTTGGAACTACTGAGCCTGCTCCAGCCTTCTTCCTTCCTTGAAAATAGATCTTTAATAAACTCACTTTCTTGCTAACATATGTCTCTATCCAATTGTTTGATCTGGGACACAGGAACCTGGAACCTCTCCAGAGCTGTTCTCTAAGCCCCAATATGGGTGGGTATCACACTCCATACGATAGATATTTTAAGAAAGAAAATGTTAATATATCTTTCATTATTGCATGTTCCTGTAATTGTCCTTATTGTCAGTTGTCATCGATCCATTGCTGCCCTTGGGAAAGCATCTTGCAATATGTACTGCAGTGGGATCTACATTCCTAGGCATTCACTCAAGTCTTAGACTATCTTGGAGACAAGGAGGGACAACTAAGACACTGCATCCTTTTGGAGAATAGAAAACATGTTTACTACTCATCTTAAAGGGCACAAAATTTTGAAAGTGCTTATACTACTTGAACATGCAATATTACTCAGCATACCCAGACTGCTAGCAGAACACTTGCCTGAAAATGATAGCCAGTCAAACAGCAATGCTTTGGAGGATTAACAGAGGGTATTTCATGCACTCTGGGTCAGTTGCAGAGACAACAAAGGCCATATTCTTGAATGTGCAGCTATCACCCGAGGTTTGGTTTGGTCCAGGCAAGGACTGCCTACATTATCCTCCATTCAAAGCCCATTGTGATTTCACATAATTATTTGGCATATGTATCATGAACCTCTAGGATTTTCAGCACCTGGGGAGCTTCTGGCCACCAGACCTAGGGGAATAATTACTTGTAGACACAAAAGTTAGCCAAAAGGCTATTTTACTTACAAGACAAACCCTTTATAGATGCATAAATACCCAAGCCTAGAGAAACAGCTGGGTTATCACAATAGGGCACTGGTATGTCACCCTCTACCACAGAACTCCCAACATCATTATGTAGGGAAGCAAGAACACAGATTGCACAGATGTGACATAGCACATGCAAACATTCACAGAAAGAGGAGACTGTAAATAGGTATCTAACCAGTACCCCCCTGAGCTTGTGTCTCTAGCTGCATATGGCAGTTTGTTGGAAGCCCAAGGCAACCATGTCTACTTTTATCAAAGAGAGGTCAGCATACACCACGAAAATGAACTGATAACTCTGTTAACCACCACAATTAACAGTTTTGAATGGGGCTAGAAATTATATTTTATCCCCAATTACTTTGTTGTTGTTTCCATTAGAGTTTTAAGGAACAATATGGGAACAACCCAATATTGTTGGGTAACAGAAATTTTATTAATCCTATTCTCAGACTGGCAGAGCCAGGTCTGCCCTGTAACAAAATCCTCCAGCATGCATGGGGTTAAGAGGCAGCATCCAGCTCCACCCCCACACAGTGTGATTGTCTCACTGGCAAGGCAGCCTCAACCAATCTTTGAACACAAAAGCACAGCATGGAAGGGGGACTGCCTGCCTCATGGTTTTCCTCTGATTTCCTACATAAAATTGGGAGGAAAAACAAAATGCTGGGCTCCCCGACCCAGTCTTAGTAAGGATCCTTATTAGACAAGGATTGGTCACTGCTAGTGTCCTGAGTGAGATTCTATTTACTGGGTGCACAAAAGCAGACAAAGCCACAAATGAGTTGCTCTGTCACTCCTGCTCATAGGAGAGTGTACAATTCATGCAGGAGGCTCCTCCTCTCCTGGTCCCAAGTGTTTGTCAGGAGGCCTAAAATCCATATGTCATGGTTATCGGTTTACCAGGGAACAGGGCAGAGTAGGTTAGGTACTGGTAGTGGCTTGGATAGCAGATGGTGGTCTGCTCCCCTGACACACACACACACACACACACACACACACACACACACACACACACTATCCTACTTTTTTTTACTACTTCCTTTTTTCTCTAGTCCCTGGTTAGTTTTCAGTGGTCCTGAACCAGCAGGCTCTGGATTGCACATGTGATGTGACTTTCCCTGAGCCCCTTCTATTTTTAGCCACATGAAAGAAACCTAGAATCTGTAAGAAAGCTATCTCACCTTCAAGTTTCCCTAGAAAGAATTTAAATTTCTATTCAAAACAGAGCTTGTTATAATTGGGATAGGGATGCTCTTCCCTCAGGCACTATGAGTCAATTAATTGGTTTTTTTTGAAGTGTTAATGGGGAAAATTTTTTTGACCTTTTCCAGAGTTTTTCCATGGAAGCTATTCATGAAAATTGCTAAGCTATTAAGCAACCCATTTTGGAGGCCACAAAGCTCCATGAGCTGCGTCGGCTTGGAGTGGGGGTGGGGATAAACATACAGCATGGGTAACTTCTTTGGTCATATCAAGAAAAGTACCCATTTGATTAAAAAATAAATCTCCTTTTATACAGAGGCATAAGTGTGATGGATGGATGGATAGATAATTTAAGAGAGAGAGACAGAAAGGAAGTAGTGAAATTGATTCTGCAAAGTCTGAACTACACCAAAGAAGCCCTTGTGGCCTTGGGTGCAGTCAGATCTTCCTAAGCATGGCCTATTCCATGTAATAAATTAAAACAAGGGAAGAAAACTATAGAGAAACCACTCACAAGACCCAAGCTCAGGAACAGAGTCCCAGTACATAGACGCCATCTAAAGATTCTTCCAGAACCCTGAAGACCTCCGGTAAGCTTAGAGGTAAATTGATCTTGGTGGATGAATTCATGTCAGCAAATGCAATCGGTTTAAATTTTAGCATCTTCTACTTAAAAAGCATTAGGATAAATTTCAAGTTATTTCTATGTTTTCATTTTTGTAGGATGCTAAAAGTCATTTTTCTTTTATGATAAAAAAGAAAAACTAGCAAAGACCACACCAATCAGCCACACACCTCACCCTTCACTGTCCTTCTAGTCTCCAAGCCTAGGTTTCTGCTTATGGTACTTTGAAAAGAATACCAGAGAGGAATGGAATAAGTGGATTTGCCAAAAATTACGCAGGTTTCTCAGGGTTTCTGTTATTAGAAATGATGGCCATATAAATGTTTGGTTAAAGTATGAGGAAACCTTCGTCCCAGAAATTGGAAATAGGGTAATTAGATTAATTAAATATTCTCCTAAGCAGTGAAGCAACATTTATGCACAATAGATTCCTACTTGAATATGTGTGTATTATATATATATATATATATATATATATATATATAATGAATAAACACACTGTGAATGGCCTAAGGGAACACAAGCTCAGCTCTCACAATGTGGCTCAGAACTGATGTCAGGCTCATAAATGCAGCAAGGACTGCTTAAAGAACAGAGTCATGTGATGAATGCTTGATGTTCTTTGCACCAATGTAGGGAAAGCAAGCAAGAAAGTACTATATGACAGCCTTAGAAAGTAGGGGCATGTGTTCCTTTAAAGTGACAAGGTTAGTAAGAGGAGAAATCCACAGGAAAAGTATAATACTGAATTCTAGTATCTATAGATCCCTGCAGCTGATACCCACAACCCAGAAAACCTAGAAGACAAAACTGTCCCCTGTTGCTGCTTTTTAACCTAGTGTTAGAAACATGGCTAATGTGATAAGACAAGAAAATGAGATGAAAGGATGGACCATCCAGAGACTGCCCCACCTGGGGATCCATCCCATAATCAGCCACCAAACGCAGACACTATTGCATATGCCAGCAAGATTTTGCTGAAAGGACCCTGATATAGCTGTCACTTGTGAAGCTATGCCAGTGCCTGGCAAATACAGAAGTGAATGCTCACAGTCATCTACAGGTTGGAACACAGGGCTCCTAATGGAGGAGCTAGAAAAAGTATCCAAGGAGCTGAAGGGGTCTGCAACCCTATGGGTGGAACAACAATATGAACTAACCAGTACCCTCCAGAGCTCGTGTCTCTAGCTGCATATGTAGCAGAAGATGGCCTAATCAGGCATCATAGGGAAGAGAGGACCCTTGGTCTTGCAAACTTTATATGCCGCAGCACAGGAGAAATCCAGGGCCAAGAAGTGGGAGTGGGTGGGTAGGGGAGCAGTGGGGGGAGGGTATAGGGGACTTTTGGGGTAGTATTTGAAATGTAAATAAAGAAAATATCTAATAAAAATTGAAAAAAAAAAGATCTGAAGGTAAAAGAAAAAAAAGTAAAAATAAATGGGCTGGACCTCATCAGATTTTAAAGTATCTATTCTCTGAAAGAATTATCAATAGGATAAAAAGAAAAACAAAAGACTGAAAGAAACTATTTGCAAAATACAGACATATCTTATAAGGAATAATACAAAATAAAAATAAAAAGCAAGTAAAACTATGGGCTTTGCATGATAGCTCTTTGCTGACTATGGGCTTTGCATGATAGCTCTTTGCTGATGTCGCCATGTGGCGAGGGAGACTCTGCATTTATGCTAAAACAGAGAAAACAGGGATTTTGTGTCTTCTACTTAGGTATGTGGAAAAACTAACATTTTTCTAAAACCTGGAGTTCATTAAAATGATGAAATGCTTATTTTATCTAGCAGGGTACAAGGAGTAGAGAGTTTTTGAAAGTGGTCAAGGTTTAGGAAGGCTCCTACAAGGTATGACCAGGCCCCAGTGCCAGAAAACATAGAACCCTCAGCTTAGGTTCTAAAGGTGGGTGTAGCTACACATCACATCTCTTCTAGAATGGGAACACTTATCCAACCAATTGCCGAGTCTACAATGAGTGCTAGTGCCATGAATGATCAACATCACGGTGTAAAGAACTGACTGTCTCAGTACCAAGTGTGATAGGGAGATGCCAGTGTTTGACCATCATGGACTCTGAGAGTGTTAGGTGGTATGAGGGTCTAACCACCATGGAGTCGGAATGTGTTAGGAAGATGTGAGAGTATCACAATCAGTGTTCCTGGGTGTGATATGCAGTCTGCTTGAGTTGTATCTCCCTTAACAATAAAATAAAGACAACGATGAAGGCCATTCAGTAGAGAGCAGAGTCGGAGGAAAGGGCACAGAAAGAATACGGAGCAACTCTCTGAGTTGATAGAGTGCTCAGTAGCTGACACACTCAGGTGTTATCATCCACCTCCAAGCACACAGGAATGATTCCAGTTGTGCAGAGGATTATCAGTCCCTTGAGTGTATTGCAGTGTTGAGAATGTTTACTAGGCAGCCTTTTGGGACAGCTCCACCCCATATCTTGACCCTTGTTCTTTAAAAAAACTATTGTTCCTCAATGCCCTGTTACCACAGGCGCTTCCTAGGCTGTTGTCCTCTTACAGAAGTTATCACCTCCTGAAGCTGGGCTTCTTGAACACAGTGGACTTGTCTAGTTTATTTTCTTCTTCCTTCAATTCACCTGCTAACAGTTGACTGGACAGACTCTGCTCTGGGAATTATATCTGCCGCATGTGAAATCTTCCCTCTGAGTTTCCTTGTATCCTGCCAGCAGTACAACAGCCAATATAATAATCTCATGACAATCGTGGGCATGGATAGCACCCTTCTATTGAAGAGATGCATAAACAGAGAATTGGGGAAAGAAAATGAACCTGTCTAATACCGCAAAGCCTTTAAGGACAGAAGCAGAGTTTGAACCAAATGGATGTGTCCCCCAGGTGCACCTTGCCTGCAAATGAGAGATGCAGTAAACTTCAAATGCCCATTCAGTGGCCGGCGTCCCCAATGAGTCATTACTGACTCCTGAGCCTCCTCAGGAACCCCACTTTTTAACCCCATTGGCATGCTGTTCAAATCAGCTCTTACGTGGCCTACGTCAATTGGACGAAGGGAGAAAAACAACAAGGAGAAATGGTTACTGTGAAATATTCCTCTCTGGATTCTAATAGCATGTCTATTAGCCATTCGTCCTGGCAGTAATTGATCATAAAACCCCACTGCTGGCTGGCCCCGTGCACCTCATCATGATGATACTGGGAAAAGAAGCAAAAAACTCTCCTGCCAACCCTGTAAGTCCCTTCCACATTGCCAGAAAAGAGTATCTCATAAATGGTGGGAACTGTGGATGCTTAAAAGGAAGAAATAAACATGGAAGATTGGATGCAGAGGGGCAGTTGTGCATAAGCAGCTGTACTGTGAGGGAAGACACATGGTTTTCAGGCTGGTTCTGGGACTCTTGTATCTGCCACCTCTCTAGCCAATCTAGATCTGAGAGCATCAGTGATATTTCAGGAAGATTGGTAACGGTCTTCTCAGCAGATCTTGCCAATCACTCTGTATACCAAATGTGAGTCAAAGAGAACAAGTGAAGTGGGAGTTGCTGGAATGTATACTCAAAGCTGCTACAAAAACCCCACCCCATGTCAGTTCACTTAGAGGGGGAGAAGCCAGATTGCTGAACAACAGGGTATGGACAGGATGTCACAGACAGACAGGAAGATCAGGCCAGGGGATGTAAGTGGAAAGAAAATTTATTTGAAGGAGAAAAAAAAATTGAGACCATGTTTAAGGATTGTTGATGGTTGGTTTTAATTGTCAACTTGACACATTTTAGGATCTCCTGAGAAGGGTGTTTCAGTGAGAGATTGTCTAGACTAGGTTGATCTGTAGGGGATTTTCATGATGCTCTTAGTTGAGGTGTAAAGTCCAGACCCTTGTGGGTGACACCATTCCCTAGGCAATGGATACTCAACTGTGTAAGAGTAGAGACAGCAAGTTGAGCACAAGCAGGCATGCATTTAATTTCTCTCTGCTCTTTACTGTGGCTATAATATGACTAGCCATTTCAAGTTTCCATAGACTTGACTCCCCCACAATGATGGACTATAACCTGAAACTGTGAATCAAATAAGTCTTTTATTTCTTTCCCATATAATTTTTTGTTGTTTTTGTTTGTTTGTTTTTTGTTTTTTGAGACAGGGTTTCTCTGTGTAGCCCTGGCTGTCCTGGAATTCACTCTGTAGACCAGGCTGGCCTCGAACTCAGAAATCTGCCTGCCTCTGCCTCCCAAATGCTGGGATTAAAGGTGTGTGCCACCATTGCCCGGCACCCATATAATTTTAGCAGGATATTTAATCACAGAATGGAGAGCAGCAGAAAGGGAATGAGGACAGCCAAAGCTCATATTGATGGATAAAGAAAGGAAGGAAGGTCATCATGGTGGAGTCCAACCATCCATCTTCTGACTCCTGCCAGGCTACTGCTCCAGCATGAGAACATCGACTCTTTTTGCAGTGGGCATTTCCACAAAATTAATAGCTGGTCAACTTGTCCAGATGTGGGGATGTGTTTTCTACACCAGGGTGATGCCAGACTCTGAGACTCATAGAAGGCAGGATTTGGCACAAAAGTATCTATGTTGAAGAAAAGAATCCTCGCCAAGTTTGCAAGTTCATGCAGCTCTCCAGTGGAGTTAGAAAGAGCCAGTTAAAGCATAAAGAATGGTCTATTTGGTGTGAAGCAATATGGCTTTGCCAAAGGCTAAGGGAACGTCTGCCGGCATCCATCACATCCCCATCCCAGGGAGGCCATTAGCAGAAATTCAATTAAAACCCACGACTTTTATCAAATCTCAGTGGCCAGTTTGCAAAGACTTATTCTTAGGTAGTGCTGATTCCAGCACTGTCCAGCTTTAGCTGAGATCCAATGAAAAGAATATGGCAGTAAAGAACCCAAGACTCATGTTTTACACTAACAGTACAATGCTGTCCCAGAAGGTGGAGGGTGCCATGGGTCTAGAGCCTCTCCCTCCTTCTCAGAAACCTTCAGAGTTCAGATTTCCTCTAAGACTGGTTGTTGGCACATTAATGGGATAGTGATTGAAGAGGAATGTCAGAAGTGGCAAGGCTAGGCTTTTCTAATCTGCATCCTCTACATGCCAAAACTCAAGGAACTACACAAAGCAGCCTGGGGCAAGGGGCAGGGGGCCGGAATGGAGATCAAAAAGAGCTGCAACTTAATAATTTGGGAATTAGAAAGAGACAGGGACAACCCATTTCTCCTGGCACTTCCAGGTTGTCAAAAGATAAATCAGAGTAGAAAATATTGAACTTAGAAGCATTGAAGCCATGAGGTCAAGGATGACCCAGACAATATCAAATAGTTTTGATACCTGCTTCACTCCTAAGTTTTGTATCTAGGAGGATTCTGAAGTGCAACCTGAACGCACTGGGACAGACTGCTATGACCTGAGAGCAATGAGTGGAGTAAAAATAGGAGGGCAGAGAACATGAACGTGAGTTTGGTATTAGCATTCTTCATTCATCTGTGCTCTTCTGTAAAAGAGAAGTACAGGACCCTGAGAAACACACCCATCTGTCCACACTCACACAGACACAAGGCTCAGTTCAATGGCTCAAATACTGGTGAGAGGAAAAACAAACCTAGATGTGCCTTAGGACATGCCTGACATATCCTAAGTTTGGTGGTCCTAAGTAAGTATAGTTTAATGTTTTATGCTGTGTGGGCTTGATGAGTTTAGCAAAAGATGGGAGATGTGACTTTTATGTGAGAAGCCAGGAATCTAAAAGAGGAAACACTGGCACATCTCGGGGCTGGAGCTGGGCCTTCTATCATGTTCCCTTGATCTAAGTCAGTCTCATGGCTCAAAGGCCTGTGTTGGGATGAGAGAACCCAAGCTATATTTGCTGCTGATATTCTCACTGCGTTGTGTTGTTGCTCAGGTGAAGAAAAAAAAAATATGTGTGTGTGTGTGTGTGTGTGTATCTCACAGTTAGCTAGCTGTCTTTTCTTTTACTCATTGCACTGGGATTAAGATCAAATCAATAATCAACAAGTTCCCATCCATGTATCTGCATCACAAAAACCTCAGAGTGTTTCCTTTACTACCTTTATCATAGTTTTTACATCCCATGGTCAGTGAGAGGTCCTAAGATTAAACAGAGGAGAGCTCAGCAGTTGGGTGCATGGCATCTAGGACTGACAAACCTGAACATATCTCTAGCACCCATGGCCAATCCCCCCAATATAGGTAGGTAGGCAGATAGATAGATAGATAGATAGATAGATAGATAGATAGATAGATAGATAGATAGATAGATAGATAGTCTTTCTTAGTTTTGGCTCCATTTTCCCACTGATATTTCCAAAGAGCAAGATCAAATGCATATGGAGGCAACTGGGCTCCTCAGCACAGGGCTGGGGTTTGAGAGTCACAGAATTTTCCACATAAGGATTTGACTGCCGACCTTCCACAGAAGACCTTTCATCTCAGAACATTTTCTGTTGTAGCCTAGGCTCTGCGTTTGAATCCACGCAGAAGATGCAAGGGTGGATCCTGTGGCAAGGGAAGAAGGAATAGGTATTGTCATTTCTGTTGCTTTTAACTTTTATTTTGTGTACATTCGTGTGCTTTCTGTGAATGACACATGTGTTTGCATGTGTGCTGAGGCCAGGAGACGAACCCAAGCTAATTACTTAAGAACTACACACCATCTTTTGAGACAGGATCTCTCAACGGGACCTTCTCTTTGGCTAATCTGACTGCCTAGTGAAGCCCAGGGATTTACCTGGTCCCCAAGCCTAGCGCTGAGATTCCAGGTGCATACTGCCATGCCTGACTGCGTTACATGGGTTCTCCAGATTGGCCTTAGGTTCTCATGCTTGAGTAGCAAATGTTTATTCACTAAACTATATCCTCAGCTCCCATGGTGTCATTTTCTGTTAGATTATATTTTATATTTAAGTAATACTTGGCCTCTCATAACAAAGCACAACACAATTTGCTGCAAACACAGACTCCAGAGTATAGGCAAAGCTAGTTGAATTTTGCTGTTTGTACTTCTATCTCCTAGTTCATGGTCCCTCCATATCACCAGTGGTAAGCCCCCAAACCACCAGGAACTTGAAGAACTTAGAAATGGCCCATTGCCTACAAGAGAAACCTTACAGCAAAGGGTACAGAACCATGCAAAACACTTCTCTGCCAAGCTGAGAGGTTACATGAAGGTCCCTGATCCAGAAGCTCCAAGGTAGAGAATCCAGCATACCCGAACCAAGTGGAAAAGCTGGCAATTTTTTCCCATGGGTTTGGCAAGCTACCCAATGTCTGAACCTGCACACCAGGAAAGAAAGAACTGGGGGTTAGCCCTTGGCTGCAGTGTGTGGTGTCATATGTCTTAAGAGATGACATGTAGAATGTGGTTTTCATCCCCAACTTTACAAAAAAGGCATAATCACACACACACACACACACACACATCAAAATAACTGACATGGCAACAGTCACAGAGAGAGTACCAATAGAACCTTGTGTGTTTCCTAGACATTACCTTTCATTCTACAGGGAATGCTATCAGATATGGGCACTCTGCACATATGGGAGGAAACATAAATCTATGGCACATCCAGGAGGATCTGAGCAGGGAGAAGATATGCTGGGGGGAATGCCTCACTGGGGTCACTTAAGAGAGAATCTAGCCACAGAAGCACAGTTGCACAGAAGAGGGGTTTGGGGCTGGCCTACAGTAGGCCTGCCTTTAGAAATAACTAGGTGGCAAACATTTACAAGTAAAACAAAGACGCAAACGGGGTCAGGTGAAAGAGTAAATTGAGTTCCATCATCCACTTAGGGCATCACTGTGGATGGGAAGCTCAGTGTCACCTGGGCCACACTGAGAGTCCAGGTGTTCTGAAGAGGGAAGTCACATTTGATCTTCCCTTAGTAAAGTCAGAGATTTTTCTATATTTTCCCTTCCTCCTTTCTTCCCTTCTTCCCTCTTTCATTCCTTCATACATTCCTTCTTTCCTTCCCTCTTTCCCTCCCTCTTCCTTCTTTCCTTCCTTCCTTCCTTTCTTCTCTCCCTCCCCCTCTTCCCCTCTCTCCCTCCTTTCCTCCTTCCCTCTCTTCCTTCCTTCCCTTCTTCCCTGACTCTTCCTTCTTCTTTCATTTTCCTACTCCTTCCTTCCCTCCTTCCTTTCTACCTCTATCCTCCCTCCTTCCCTCCCTCCCTCCTTCCTTCCTTCCTTCCTTCCTTCCTTCCTTCCTTCCTTCCTTACACATAGCTCAGTATAGCCTTAAAGTCTCCATGTAACAGACGGGTACCTTGAGTTTCTAAGTCTTTCCCCAGCACCTTCTAAGTGCTGGGATCGCAAGCACATACCACTATGCCTGATTTACCAGCACTGTAGATTAAACCTAGGTTTCTGGATGGTGAGCAAGCACTCTGTCAACTGACCCACATCCCTAGTCTTACAATTGAGCTTTTGACAGTCAAAAATGTGTAAAAGAAAGCCCTGAGCTGAGAACTGCTGAGCTGCACGGGAAGAGAAACAAATATTTGATCCTAAAGGCGAGTTTCCCAAGTCTAGCCAACTGATGAACAAACTAAGGAGTCAGCCACAGAGGCAGGCTGGGGACCTGGTATGCCTAAAATCAGCAACTAAGACCTGATTTGTCTGGAGGATGGGTGTTACCAGAGAATACTCTTCCGGTTCCCATCACCCATATCATAGTCCTTGACTGCTGGTAGGAATCTGTTCAGACAGGTCTCTGAAAGCTGTGGAGCAGGTCTTAGTGCTCTGAAAGTTTCAAAATGAAAGGAACAAATCCTCCCCAGTGCTGATTGACTGTATCTGAGAGCATGCACAGAAAGGTGGTTCCACCCTCGACTCGTTGCATCTGTGAAGACCTGGATATCTCATAATTAGCTCTAGTTTTGATGCCCTGTGGCTCTGGAGAAGGCTGGACTTCACATTCTCTGCATAGACAAAGAATGTGAGCTGTGTGTCAACTTGCAATTGGTAGGTCTCTGCCTCTCAGGGCTGCATGCTCTGAAATTCATGAGCTGGGGAGATGCTCTCTTGCGGTCTCAGGGAGGCAATGACAGATACCCTTAATTTGTGAGCATTAGCAAAATGAGATGCCGTCGCTGGGAGTGTGACTCGATCCTCCTCATATTTTGTGTCATCCCATCTCAGTTCAGCTAAAGGGTGGCACTGAGTGCTTGCAGCCTCCTGACAGCAATGCAAGAACGGTGGGAGGCCTGACAGGAAAAAAACGGCAGGATCAACTTTTACTGTTGTATTCAAGGGGTATGTGTGCTGCATATGTGCATGCCTGTGTGTGTCCTGTGTGTGTGTGTGAAAAAGAGAGGGGGAGGGGAGAGGGATAGCAGAGAACACTTTTCCAAGGTGCTAGTCATTAAGTCAGAGAGCTTTAAGATCTGTTGAGCAGCATAATGGCTTTCAAACCTTTCTGACATTAAAATGTTCTATAATCACCATCCATTAGCAAAACGAGAAAAAGCCTGGCTTTGGCGTAAATGCACAAAATTCATGCGCCTGCCTTCCACCCCCTCTGTGTCCTTGTGCCTAAAATACCCCAGACTGTCAAGCTCTCGTGAAAGAAGATCAGTGAGTTTTTTTATCCAAAGAAAAAAGAGTCCAGATTTTATGGCTATGCTTGGAAGACAGTTAAGTTTTTCATAATTTAGTTATATAATTAAGATGGAAAAAGATGAAGAAAAAACAACCCCCCCATCTTGTTCATTTTATTCATAAAGAGACGGGGCCGTTTTCCTTTGTCCAAGCCAAAGTGACTCTAGAATCCAAATTGAGTTCTGATTGCCAGATGGTAAGAGACATGTAACCAGACTAGCATGGGAGAGCCAGATAATAGATGCAGAGATGTTTAGCAGGGAGCTGGGGGAGGGTAGCTGGGGAGATGGATTTATAGGTAAAGTCCTTGCAATGCGAGCATGAATTTGATCCTCAGAACAGAAATTTAAAAGCCAGCAATGGTGACACTCACTTGTAATCCCAGAACTGAGGATGGAGGAACAGATAAGCTGCAGGCATCTAGCTTGCTCACTAGCCATTAAGGAACAACCCCTGAACCCCTGACATCAACTTCTACCCTTTACACAGGCTTGCAGAATGAACTTAATCAGCAGACACACATACATGTAACACGCGACAGACACATGTGTGCATGCACTTCTGAAAGGACACACACTCACAAGCACATGCACACATGTGTGAGCACACAAATGCATACATGACAGACACCACACACACACACATAAATACACAGGATCAACTTAAAAGGGTTGGGTTAGTAAAGGCATGTTTACCAGATAATAACATTTAGAAAGATCAGAACCTTGAGAAGTTAGATTTCTGTTTTAGAGCTTACATGTAAAAATCATAAATATTTCAGCCTAATCATCTTACTTTCCAAAAGATGTATTCATTTTTATTTTATGTGTATGAGTGTTCTGCCTGCATGTATCTCTGTACCCCGTGTACATGCGGTGGATATGGAGGCCAAAAGAGAGCATCAGACACCCCTGAACTGGAGTTACAGAGGATTGAAAACCTCCACGTGGGTGCTAGGGGTTGAACCTGGGTTCTTTGGAAGAGCAACCTGGGTTTAACCACTGAATGCACGCTAGCCCTTCTTTATCTGAATGCCCCCACTCTACCTTCTAGGCCAAGAGAAGAAAGATTATGTGTGGCAGTACACATCCAAAGGGATTCTCGTGGACAACTTGGGTTCACAGTATTATTTTTAATTTGGAGAGATACTAATACAGAAACAGTTTAGCTAAAGATTTTAAGCATGAGATGGGGGTTCCACATCTGTGTTACACACCATGAATAGCAAATGTATAGTATTGGTTCAACTGGATTCAGACAAAGATAAACTGAGTCTCTGTTATGCAAGCATTTAATAAGTTTTATTGAACAAATATGGCATCAAGATCAGTCTAATTTTTAAAATTACATATTATTTTAATAATCTTTGAAACCAGAAATTCATTGCTCCAATTATCCTACATATGGTACTTTCAGAAAGAGAAAAGGCAAGAGGCCTAAAGATCATCCTGGCAAAAATGGCCATCTGTCAGGAAGCCACACTGCCCAACTGTTCCAACCTTAAGTGGACCCTAAGAAAGGAAGACATTCGGCTGCTGCTAGATAAACAAGGACCCACTTTACCTCCTGTCAGGACTACCCTGAGTGTGTAAGCCTTGGAGCTGCCAGTCGAGAATACTCAAGGTTCCATCTGCTTGAATCTCGTGCTGGTGCTCTGAGCATGTGTCTATTCAACAAGCTGGGTTGGTTGGTTGTCTGTTTGTTTGTCCGTATTCTGATCAAAGGGCCTCTGGCCAGTCTCTTGCTTAACCATAGCTGTTTTTCAAATAAACTTCAGCCTACCATTCCTCTTCCAGACCCTTGCTGGCCATACCCTAGCCAGGTTCACACTCTTATTCCTGGTCCTCAGCTGTTTCATGTCCATTGTTCTAAGGACAGCTGTGGCATTAACTCGACTCTGTGGCTCAATGGCTCTATGTCTCCCTATCCAGGCTGAGACATAGGCCATTTGATCTCTGTGCCTCTAGCACCAACCTCCCAGTGGACACCACTAACTGTAGGTCACCTGAAGGAACAGAGAGTATTGCCTCTCCATGACATCCTTGTGTCAGTCAGGAGTATGGGAGTATGTCTATGTCCCCAGTAATGTCACCTGCATGAGCCTGAGTGACACTATTCTTCAAGGCAAAGTACAGCTTTGTACATCTCTCAGGAACATGCTAGTGTTGGATAAATAGTGCCACTGTACATGTGCTAGTAAGCTAGCTGAGAATCCTCAAGTAGTGTGTGTGTGTGTGTGTGTGTGTGTGTGTGTGTGTGTATCCACAAGCACATATCTGTATACCAGTGTCTATCTGTCCTTATGCCCCGACCCTTGTCATCTATGTGTGTGTGTCCACCAGTATCTCCCCCCCCCCAACTTTCATTGTGTGTGTATGTGTCCATGCACACTTGTGTACATGTGACTATAACCATCTCTGACCACTCCATTGTAATTCATTGAGTACCTGGCCTGGGGCAATATAAACTGACATCAACTCCAGCAGGCATTTACAACCAGGAAGAAGTGATACTGTTGGCCTAGTGCTTGAGCAGGGCTGGACCCTGCAGGTTGGCATATGTCACTGGTTAAAGAGCACAGTGATTCTTTCTTGCAGATACCCATGTACAACAATATTCCACCAAACTGTTGTAACGTGAACAATTTCAGAAAGCAATCCTAGTGGTGCAGCGTGCCCCCTCTCATTGTCTTGGTTCACTTGTTATAAGTGGATTTCAATATGTGTTTAATCAAAATACCCAGCTGCATTCATTTAACAGTGAAACCCACAAAAGCATCTCAGTGGGCCCCTTTACCTCCCCACTAAGAAAACGCAGGAGAGATTTTTACCAGAATTTAACTTGGCAGAAAAAGAAAAAAGCCCTGAGAGTTAGCTTTTTCTGATATAAATGTTAGCTCTGTCTTCACTGGGGGAAAGCAACCAGCTCATGTCTTGCTCATGCCACACAGATGAGAGGCAGCTGTGAAGAGGGTGGGCAGGGCATCTCCAGAGCTTACCCACCTTGGGCTCCAGCAGGCTATAATTCACTGGATACCCTCAAAGCTGACTCAAAAAGTAGCACCTTGGAGCACACACTTTCATAATGACTGAGACTTACCAGATGAAACTCAGGCTTGGGGCTCAGACTCAGGAGCTGGGTGGCCTTGACAAGTATCAGCCTTCTCAAAGCCTCATCATGGTCATCTTCGAAGTATAGATGGCAAAGCCTACTGTGTGGGTTTGTTGTCCACCCCACAGACTAACACACCAACTTATGTCATCTTCAATATAAGTTGAAGGGTCACAGAACCTCTGAAGGTGAGCTTATTTAGAAAGGGTCCCCATGCAGATGGAATTAGCTACAATGCTGTCATAGAGTAGGGTGGTCTCATCTAACGAGCCATCTCCATTCTCCCAACCCCTAGAGTCATCTGGTGTGTGTCACACCAAAAAGAAAATATTAAAATATCTGAAATGACTTTTTTCCTGATAATTTGGGGGGAAATGATTAAAAACATATTTCTAAATATGTGAAATAGCACAGCAAGAGAGAAATGTTTGCCCTGTTTCTAAAGCTACAGCGGGGCTCCCTGAGCCAGGAGAGGGAAGCAACCCTATTCAGCTGATCAGCTCTGCCCTCCATAGTTTCAAGAGTGTGAGCTTTGCCTTACTCTGCTTTGTGGCAGGAAGATCAACTCAGACTTGTGTGAGTGGACACAGAAGCACTATGCAAACCCAATAAAAACTGGAGTGAAACGGAAGCCTCAACTGCTGCCCTGGATCCACACAGCCCTGCCTGAGAGAGAATGCCTGACTGGTTTAATGAAGGGAAGTTTTGTTGAAAATTCTCAATGCATACTAACTACCGGCTATATTTTCCCTTCTTTCCAGAATTTTCTCCTCTTAAACCTGATACACAGAAGGCCTTTGTGGGAGCAAACACTGCAGGTGTCCCTCAGAACTCTCCCATCACCTAGGTGTGGAGTTAGCTCACATTCGAATGCTGCCAGCAATCTACCCACAGACTCTTCACTCCATCTCTACTTTGTCTATATTTCTTACATAGAATCCAGAGCACAGCATCAGCATCCTGGTCCTTTGCTCTTGGCCTTAGAATAGAAGACTTTAAAAATACAGAGAGATGGGCTTATGGAAGGCAAGTTCCACCAGGAAAGGAAGACAGATGTATGGATTATGCTCTATATCCTATGTCTGAGGATCCTGATTGTACTCTCTGGATACAGAGTGTCTGGTCATAGGAGAGTCCCATGGCCTCCTACCCAGCAGCAGCTCTAAATGGACCACAGATTTTACCCATGACAGTGGGTTTAGCACATCCTGTGTGTACCACATTTGCTTCTGAAAAACAAGTTGCTCCTTGCCAGGGTTTCAACCTGTTTAACTGTAACAATTCCCAAAGTGCTATACTGACAGAAGAATCCTTTATTTTCTTATGTCTATGCATAATGTAGTCTGAATGTGATTAAGTCAAATGCATTATGGGAAGGGGCAAGCACAGTAGAGAAATTGTTCATTGACTTTATCTAGTTATCAAAATCGAGAGCCACCCAAACCATTCACCTTAGCACCTAATCCCTCACTCTCTTATTCTTCCATAAAAAGAGGCCTGAGGCTGCATCCTGGAGCCTAAAATATACTCACTCATGTACATAGTTGTCCATTTTTCCAGTGTGGTCCATTTTAATCTGTATGATTGCTTTGTTCCAAATAAAATTATCTTGATTCTTTTGCAAATTTGTGTGAATTCTTATTTTAAATTCTTTGGATAAGAAGCGAGAACCTGGAAAAATCCAGCCCAGGCTCCAATGACTGCTAACCCATATACACACACATGCACACACACCACACACACACACATGCACACACCACACACACACACACACACACACACACACACACACGCATGAGCATACCTAGACTGTGTGTGGAATGTGTGGACTAGCTAACAGCAACACTCTCTCCTCTTTGGAGAATGAATGCTCTGAGATATAAGAGTTTTACCTATGTTGCTAGTGACTGACTCACCATCGCCTGCCCAGGGTTTGCCACTTTCAAATGGAGCTCCTGTGTTTGTGTCTGTAGATAACCCAGCACCTACTTAATAGCTCTGCTGGGAAACTGAAATGAGAAACAGTATAGATGTTAAGTATTTTAGACTGTGCCAGGTGCGGAGAAATAAATGTAGTTAACTTTATTATCACCAATTCTTACAACAATCCTGCAAGAGAGTATTAAGTTCAATTTATAGATTAGAAAACAATTTCACAAAGGTTATGCAATTTTTTTCTGAGGCAGTACAGATAATAAATGGAAGATATGGGTGTCAAATCTATTTATTTCAGATGCCAAAGCCCATGTCCCTTTTTCCCAGCATTCCTCTATCTTCAACATGCACATGTATAATTTAAATATCTGGTTGAAATGTAGATTGTGATTCAAAGGAGGGTGAAGTCTGAGAGTTAGTAATCCTAATAAGTGTTCATAGGATACCAACACTGCCAGATTGTTGAGCATTGTTAGGTTCTAGAACATCTGTGTTTGTTTCAAGCACGTTGCTTTAAGGAATACATGACCCAAACAAACTCTAACATTACTCACTCAACAGAAGTGAAATTGATGATGATGGTGGTGATGATGATGATGATGATGATGCTTCAGAAGTGGAAGTGGAAAAAGAGGAGGAAAGGAGAGCAGGAGGAGGAGGAGGAGGAGGAGGAGGAGGAGGAGGAGGAGGAGGAGGAGGAGGAGGAGGAGGAGGAGAAGGAGAAGGAGAAGGAGAAGGAGAAGGAGAAGGAGAAGGAGAAGGAGAAGGAGAAGGAGAAGGAGAAGGAGAAGGAGAAGGAGAAGGAGAATCTGGAGAAGAGGAAGAAATGTTCCAACTTCTGAGACCCAAACATATCTAAGTAGTAGCTAATGCTTTTGGAGCTTGCCATACAGAATCACAAAACTCTGTCTTAGTCCCTGCTGCAGAAGACACAAGCAATAGCTGTTACGTTTCTGTCTCCAGCACCCTGCCTATAAAAGAGCAGCCTAACTTCCCTTACAAGGCTACTGGGCTAGAGCATGCTGTCAAGACAGCAGTGTGAGACCTGAGTGGCTGTTGCCAACCTCATAGCCTCGGGCCTAGTCTCAGCTAAACAGGAGGCTCACGTTCATACTCCATTTAGATTTCTCTGTTATTTCCTTTCTTCCAGTTTGCCTAAAGACCAGATTGACTTCATACGTGTACATCCACTGAGAAGGGGGGGGGTCTTCGTACTTTTAGTGAGTGTGTTATTGTAAACATGAATGGAGCAACGAGCTCTGTGTCTAGGCCAGGAAGAGACAATAGCTGGTCAAATATTTTAGTGCTGACTACGAGGCAGGTGTTGAACCAAGTGCTTCACATGTACCATGAAGTGACTGACATGTCCTCCACTTCTCACACATGCTCTATTCATCACAGACTACTTTTATACAGAAGATAGAGGAGATTCCAAGGTGTTAAGCTTCCTAACTCAGGCTCCCCATCCAGAAGGTGGCATCATGGTTGTTTGAAGCACATCCAGGTTCCCTGGATTTGGAGCCTCGCTGGGTACCAGAGAGTAGAGTGACTCCATGCAGCTTTTTGGCAGTGACTGTGGCTGCTGCTACAGTTCTGGATGGAGGCAACTCCCTGGGCTCCCCTAATTTTTGTCAGGTCAATTGTTTTTAATGTGCTGGCTGAGGTGGTCCAGCAGTTCATACAGAGGTGATGCTTGCCAGTCTGATAACACACAGAAGGACCGGTGTGTGCCCTGAGACCAGCCTGCTAATGGCATTCCTCTGTAACGTGTGCTGGCGCTCAGCCGCAACCCCGCTGCTGTCAGAAGCGATTAAGCTGAACACGATTTCAGTTATGCTATTCAAGGACTTCCATAATTGACTGTGTGACAAGAGCTACACACAAGCAACTGAATTAGCAGATCTACCAAATTCTCTTAAACAAAGAGCCTGGGAAGAAAATGGACTAATTGTGTACATGCTGTCCAGAATGAAGCAGGGTATGAACAGAGATGCACAGTCCTTATAGGCTAGGCAGTTCCTCCCTTATGTGCACAAAACGGGGAGTATAGGGCTATCAGAAACTCTTGTGGTACACAATGCTGCTCCAGTTACCGGAGTGAAGGAAAAGTTGTGGCACTTTGAAGCACAGTGACAAACACATATTAAGTGCTTGGTAAGTGTTGAAGTGAACATATAGATATATCAGCCTGTTGGGCCTGTTATGCCCTCCACCAAATCCTACCTTGGAAGGCTGACCCTCCAGTGATAGCCTCAGGAACCATATCTTTGGAAGATAATTAGGTCACAAAAGTGGAACCGTAGTGAATGGGATCAGTGTCCTGGCTTACATAGAATGAAGGAAGCTTAGATTCTGGATCAGTTACCTTTCTGTTGGTGTGATGACCAAAGCAAGTCTATTTGGGCCCATGGTTCCAGAGGGATAGAATCTATCATGGCCAAGAAAATACGGCATGGTAACAGAAGTATGAAACAGAGAAGTCACATTCCATCCATACACAGGAAGCCAGCAGAGAGAACAGAATAATGCTATGAGCCCTCAAGACTCACTCTGTGACATCCATCTTCTAGCTCAGCTCTACCTCCTAAAGATTCCATAACCTCTGAAACAGCAGCACTGGAGACCAGTGTTCAGTGTGTGAGCTTGAGGGGTCATGTCTCATTCAAACCATCACAGGTACCTACCTACTCTTCTGTAAGGACACACAAAAGGGTGACCTTTGTGAGGAAGAAGAAGGTCCTCTCTAGATTCCGAATGTGCCTTTATCCCCATATTGTGAGGGGGGGGAAGAAGCATATTGTTTAAATAGTCCAGCCTGTGGTGTTTTGTTACAGTGACTGAATAGACTAAATCAATGAAACTATGGCTGGCTTCCCATGTTCTGTCTAGGCTATACATACATCTGTACCCATTGTATACTCACATGTATGAATACAAGCTAGGATATGCATGAGAGAGAGAGGGAGAAAGAGACAGAGAGAGAGAGAGAGAGAGACAGAGAGAGAGAGAGAGAGAGAGAGAGAGAGAGAGAGAGAGAGAATAAGGTTTTAAAAGGGACCACAATAGGCACTGAAGAAGGAGGATGTGACCCAATGAAACTGAGGGGACACAAGGTCAGCTCAAGGGGGACTGGCTGCAAGCTGAGTGGGGGGAAATAGTCATTGCAAATACTTTGTTTCCATAATGTGGAATACCTTGCCTGCTAATTACATCTTTCAAAAGAAGACATCAATAGATGATCTCCTTATGGAGAACAGAATGACTATAACTCTGTGTTCGTCCTAAATGTTTTTAATCTCAAATAAGTAAAAGAAGTCCCTGGACGCCATAGCTTAGCTTTTCATATGGAATAGTTCAGAGCAGAGAGTCAGCCAAGGTCATGAGGCAGGGAGAGCCTTCTGGACGTTACAACAGATTAGATGTTTTCTTTCCACGTTGTGTGCTTTTTCTCCACTCAACCTCACCTGCTACACCAGAGACTCTCAAATGACTCTCCAAGGCCAAACAGAAGCCAAAAACTAGGCTACAAGTCTGTTTGAAAGAGAAAGCTCTGGGGTAGAGCTAGGAGCTATCCCTAGCTAAAGACAGCCATGTTCTACTTTAGTCTGGGTTGTACTTGAGCTAACAAGTCTGCAGTCTTGAAAGCCACTGGATTTGGTGCTCAGTCCCTCGGAAAACACTCTAGCTACACTCTGACAAGTCTCCACTGGACCATGCTAGTGTGAGAGTCACTTGAAACCTCCTCACCTGCATGCCTCATCTTCTTTGCTTTTTACAGTCACTTTCAAGTTTGTATCCATGGCAAACTAGTCCATGTTCTACTTACAAGTTGAGAAAGGCCAAGATCCTCATTCTTAGAATTCCTCTGTGAATCCCCTAGACACCAGCATGTATGATGAGCAAGCTTCCATCCTCTCATCCTTACAGAGATGAGATATGTCCTCAATATGTCTTGGAAAAATTACAGGGACTTTGTAATCCTCTGTATGTTAGCCAGCCAGAAAGTCCCTATGGGAAGGGAGAAAGAAAGAAGAGGGGTGTGGGGGGGGGAGAGAGAGAAAGAAAGTGTGTGCACAAAGAGAGAAGTAGAGAAACAGACACACAAACAGACACACACAGGACCTAAATCTCTGGATTATATAGGGAAGAGCCGCAGCCTAGCCTCTGGGCTGGAAAGTTTAGACTTGCAAACAGGGTATGGCAGGTAGGGAGTGGCAGATGCTGGAAAAACCTGGAAACCAGGTCTGGTGTGGTATGTAAAATAAATATTTGCCTCGGTCCCTTGTTACACACACACACACACACACACACACACACACACACACACACCTCCTCTCCTGGGGACTCAATAAGAATTATGAGTGTTGTGTACATCTTGCTGGCCTCCTTGCAGTCAGAATACAACTTATCACCAGGTAGATAGTGGAGGTTAATAAATGCACAGAGAATACATTATGGATGTGATGTCACAGCTGACATATAGCAAGCATTGCAAAGTGTGAATTTTCCTTTTCTGTACATGGCACCTCCAGGTCCCTGAGTTGAAGCCACAATGCAAATCTTCTGCCCAGGCCAATGTTTAATGATGGACTGTATAGAAGTAGAGAGCCATCATCTCAGGATCCAGTCTGCACCTCACAGGTAGGGGAGTTTTCAGATCCCCAAGCCTGGGTAAATCTGAGCTCTGCTTCCCACTAAGCTGAAACAAAACAGAGTACTGGATGCAACTTTTCTTGCTCTAACTCCAGCATCTCAGGAGGGAGTCCTGCAGAGCAAGCCTGCCACCTCTGCAAGGTTAATCTACTCCAGGCACACACCAGTAAGGGGCACAGCAAACCTGTACAATCTGGAATCCCAGGCCTAAGAAACAAAGGGCTCCTCAAAGCAGCAATGAATCATAGTGATTAGAATAGATGCCTGCTCTTTAGCAACTCACACTTCAGCATGTCGTGACTAAGTTGTACATTACACTCACATACCCAGTCACACCAAGGCCTATGCATGGCTATGCATCTATAAATGCATGTGTAGTCACATACATGTGGGAGCGCAGAGGACTACCCTGCATGTCATTCCTCCTCAGATGCCATTCACCTTGATATTTTTTAGAGGTTCACCGCTCCAGAGCTCACAATTAACCTAGCCTTATTGGCCAAGAAACCCTGAGAATCCCCCTGACTTTGCTTCTCCAGCAGTGGGTTTACAAGCACATGCCTCCCCACTTAGCTTTTTATATGGGTGCTGGCAATCAAACCTGGGTTTCCATGCTCCCACAGTTAAGTATTCTACTAAGACACACATCCCCCCAGCCCCTTGGCTCAATTTTTGAGTTCAGTGGTTGTAGTCAACCAAACCAAGCTACCTCCACACTGAATCCCTTCTCAGAAGCAAGATAACTGGCTCCTGAATGAAAGATCATAAGCCATTGGCTCTCTGGCTCTTTTAGCTGGTGCTTCCTCTATGCCCTCAGGAGGTGTGTTTGTTCCTAAGCCCTCCATGTGTGCTATTTGGGAATTTTCTAGATAGACACTCTAGGATGTCCTCTCCTTTTCTCAAACAACCACACAGCACGTTTCTGTGCCCTACAGAGCCCAGATCACAGAGAAGCTGTAAGATTTAAGTTGAACACACACCTATACACCCATCTCCACAAACCTTCATGATGTTCTTCTGAGATCCCAAGGCTGTGACTGCCACAGAAAAAAAATCTTGCTGTGACCATCCTTCATTTAGCTTTCTCCTTTACCTTTCCACTTTACTCCATTAATTTTCGTCTGGAAGAACAATGAGAGAGTGATAGGACATGGTACCTGTCCCCTGCTCACAAACATCGCAGCCCACAGTGTGTTCCTAAGTCTTACCCCACCCCCCAGACATCTACCATTGCCATGGAGTGAGTATGAAAATTAGATGAGTCAAAGGAGACTATTGGAACCAAATGTCCGCTTTGAGTTGTTTTACTAAAGCATGAATACGTCACCTAAACAGACATTCCTGTGAGTATAAAGGTAGATGTTAATAGGACAACAGGCATAAGCTGTTCCATTCTTATCTTAAAAAGTAGTCTTATGAATCCTACTCCCAGATAAATCTGTATCATCTTTCCTTGGAACTTAAAATCGTCACTAACGGAGGACATGGGGTAATAAGATTATCAGTGAACATACATGATCCAGAGGACCCATTTATTTGGGGACTGAGAATTCTAGATCACACAGATTGTCCTTAGAGTTTTGGTGGTCACTCCCTCCCTTGTCTCACTGCTGCTCCAGGACACACTTAGACTCTGAAATCTTTCCTAACTGTCAGAAACTTATGGTTTACTTCATTTTTGTTGTGATCACAAAGTGCCACACACTGGTGTCTGTGAGCAACAGGATCTCTCACACTTGGAAGACCAAGTTCACGGGGTCAGCAGATTTGATGCCTGATTCCTGGCCAATAAAGTTCACCTTTCCACAGCATACTCAGCGGGGGAAAGAACAAGGAAGCACTCGGATTTCCTCCTGAACACTAATCTCATCCAGGAGGGTTCTCCCTTCAGGATCTACTTGCTTCCTGATGGATTACTTTCCAATGCCATCTCAAGAGTTCCAGAGAACAATAACATCTAGATCTTAGGGTGTGAAATAGCCTATCTTGTGCTCATTTAACAAGAGACACAGGGATCATCAAGGATGTGGCCAACCTAAGCATGCAGAAAGCACTTGTTGGAGCAAAGACTCTGCCTGACTATAAGCAGACACAAGGCCTAGATGCCACACCCTAGAGAACTCTGGGTTATAAGCTCTCATGCTGTGTGGTACAAAAAGTTAGGACTTTAAGACATCCCTACTGGGACTGTTTGGCCTTGACCCAAGGACCAAAAGGAACTGTGTTGGTTTTGGTTTGGTTTGGTTTGATTTGGTTTGGTTTGATTTGGTTTGGTTTGGTTATGTTTTTGTTGTTGTTTTGATAGCTGTGCAGTTGTTAGTCACAGCTGGAAAATGCTACTGTTCTCTTGTAATGGGACCAAACTCTGCTCTCAGGTTGTGAGTCACTGGGAGACCTTGTGCCTGTGTGTAATAGAAACTGCAAGGGAACCTAGGCCTGTTTGTGGCTGCTTTAAGCATTTTATTTTTAAATAATTTGAAGCAGGAGCTGGTGGAATATCTTAGCTAGTGCAGTACTTGCTTTGAAAGTATGGGAAACTGAGTTTGATCCCTAGAATCCACTTTTTAGAAATGGTGTTAGATGTTTGTAATTCCAGTGCTGGAGAGGCAGAAACTTAAGGATTCCCAAGGTTTCTCTGAACAGCCAACCCAGCCTGCTTGACAAGCACCAGGTCATTAAGATACCCTGACTCAATTTTAAAAGTAATTAAGAAGTGTGGAGGGCAAGAGAGATGCCTCAGTGATTAAGAGCTACCAGTCCTTTTCTAGAGGACTCAGGTTTCTTTACTATCTCCCACATCAGATGGCTCACAACTGCTTGTAAATCCAGCTGCAAGAGATCCAACACCCCTGTTCTAGGGGCCAATACTCATGTGCAGCATGTTCCCACAGAGAGACAAGCACATACATGGAAATAAAATTTTTTTTAAATGTCTGTTTAAAAGATGGAAAAGAGGGGATGACACCTGAAAAGAGAAGAGAAGCATCCTTTGGCTTCTGCATGCACACATAGGTATACATGTAGACACATGTGCACCAGTACACATATGTACATATGTGTGAATACTACATACATGTAGTAAATACCTGTATAGAAATACACGTATGCACACATATGCATACAAGCTCCTGAAGGAAAAAACATAATTCTGCACTACAGTAAAGTAGAAAAATGAATAAGAGACCTTCTTTTTAGCTTTCATCCTGAATTAGTGACTTAAACCAGAAGATCAACCCACAAGTACAGAGGATAGAATGACAAGGTCACTACGTAGCAGCCACTGTAGCAACGGGAAAGAGTCATTGGTTTGGGCTATTTGTACAGATTTGATAGAAAACAGAAGATTCACATACTCTCACTGTCTCTGACTGCAATATGCCATGAAGGAAAAAAATCATTTGCTATGTGCTGAGAAACTCAGCAGAAACCATCTGAACCAAGATAACACAGGTAATACCATATGCTTCTAACTGGCTGAAGTCAACATGACCTGACAGATTTTCTCTTTATTTTCTTGGTCCCACCTGAGCTTTCACTGTCATTGTCATTTGAAGTTCAGATCCTCCACCACTCTCAGCTTTGGCCAGTGGCTTCTCCTTGGAGCTGACCTTGAACCTAGTGACAGATGTCCATTTCCTGGGCATGCCCATCTTTTCTGATTCTGAAGATGTGGAAAGCACACACCCTTTGTTTCTACACAGCAAGAAAGGAAGGTTAATCCTGCCTAACTAGGTCTTAAACTTCATCTCCTGTCTAACTAGGTTTTAAACTTCATCCCCAAAAGGAATTATGAACTTTCTGCTGTTTGAGAAGGAAAACAAAAACAAAACAAAAAAAAAAACCAACCAGTTTCCCCAAAATCAGTATGTTTGGACCAACTTTGCTATTTCAGATTAGGAATCTGGAGCCCAAAAGAAAAATCTACATGCCCAAGGATCGGCATCTCAAAAGGAACCAACTTAAGTAAAAAGTGAAAGTCCTTCCGAATGGTCCAGAAGAACAGAGGTATATACAGGTAGATTCTTGTATGAGAAGACCCAGCAGAGGCTGCAGTTTTGGCTCCCATGCCTGCATTTGATAGCCCAATAAACCATTTTTATTACAACATGCATAACAGAATTCCCAACCATCCCTATGTTTACAGATGGCCATTAATTTTTTCCTAACATAATACATTACACACACACACACACACACACACACACATACACAAATCCCTTCCTGGGCATAAATTATGAGAGTGGAGAGGCAGCATTATGGTTACACACTGAGAAATAAATGCTCATTATTCTCTCGTTCATTATTTCTTGCTGAATTTGAATATACCCCAAAGAAGACCTTTACAAAAGTGATTTGTGCATTACAGATTTTAAAGGTATCTAGGATGGTGTGGCCTAGGCAGCCATAAGGAGGGCAGGGAAGAGGTGTCAAAAGCAGAGGATATGGCTCCACTGAAGTTCCTAGCCAAAGTAGCAGCAAAGCTTTTCCCTTTACAAGAGAAGCCCAATTATCAAAGAAGAAAGAGTGTCAGGATTTCTCCCGTAACCAGAACAGTCACATTAAATTTACCACGTTTTAGAAAATGCTTTAAGAAAACATCATAAGTCATTTTGTATGGCAGGAAATGATTACTATATAAAAGATTATTTTTTAAAAATCAACTCTAATATTGACAGATGTTATCCAGTTAAAAAAGGAAGTTTCTTGGTCAAACAATCATTTGGCTTTGTACTTCTCCCTCCTTTTTGGATTCCTCCTCTTCTTCCTTCTTGTTGTTGCTGTTGTTCTTGTTCCTCCTCCTCCTCCTCCTCCTCCTCCACAACCCCCAGCCCCTCTCTTCTTCCACCCTAAGGTGAACAATTCAATTAGTTCTTCTATAGTAACATGTTTGGGAATATGTTGTCTAAAAGAATTCTGTATGTCCCATTTTGCAAAAAGGGAAGTCATATCTCAAAAAGAGCTTGCAGCCAATGTTCGTTGATGCACACCTTTAATCCCCCCAGGAATCTGGAGGCAGAGGCAGGTGGAGCTCTGTGAATTCAAGGCCACCTGGGTCCATAGAATGAGTTCCAGGTCAGCTGAGACTACCCAGTGAGACTGTCTCAAAGAAATAATTTAAAACATACACACAGACACACACACACACACACACACACACACACACACACACACACACGTATAATGCCACCACCACTACCACCAACAACAACAACAACAATAAAAAACCCCACAACCCCCTAAAAAGAGCTTGAAGGTTTGCCCCTAGTCTTTTAATAGCAGTCAAACATTGGCAGAAATCAAATGTATATTCAAGTTGCTACTCACTTACTAGAGCAATCCTTCTACAAATACATATTTGTTGAATTCATGCATACAAAGGCTGCATGAAAACAGGGGTGGTGCTAATTCTGATGAGAAGAAAAATGAGTTAGCAGGCAATAAAAGTCAAAAACATTATTGCAGTGATCAGAGAATAAAAGCAGAGAGCAAAGCAAATCCCTGCAGGAAAGGCTGCAGCAGGGACTTCCCATGCCTGGGGCTTCCACATGGTTACCTATTACCTAAAAGGTCCCACCAGCTCCCCACATGTTTGAAGGAGCTATAAGTTCAAAGACGTCAGGATATAAATAGGTTCCTGGTAACTTGTGCTGGGTAAGGCTCTTGTGAACTCCACAGGGATCCAAGAAATGTCTAATTGAATAAGCATCTTTAATGTATAAGGAATGGAAATTGGGAGAAAGTAGATGCTGAATGAACAACCAGGCTCCCTTCTTGAAAGAGATCTCCTATTGTAACTTGGAGAGTCCAGGTGCACAATTTCATAGACAGCGCAGTAATGGAGATGGAAAGAGGGTGGGCATGAAAAAAGCATAGAGGAGATGCTGGACTGAGAAGTCAAAGAAAGTTGTATGTTAAGAGGAAATTTGTGAATAAATTTGTGATAAAGCCGACTCTCTTCAGTAGAAGAGGAGAGGTGAGCACTTTGGAGCAGGTCAGCTGATCCCCATATTTCCTGTAGGTCTAGTTGATCACATGACAAACTACAACATCATGATCTACTTGTATTCCCTGGCAGGGAGGGTCTTCATTTCTCACTCTTTTCTGTCTCATGCTAGACATCAACAGTCTTAGAAGTAACTAGTTGAATGAATTCAGGATTATACTGGGGTGTTCTTTTGAATGTATGATAATCTACTATTAAACTGCACCTTCACACCCCAAGCAGAACAACAAAGTTCATGGCTAACACTCTACTTAGAATGATCTAATTGGAGAATCTCCTCAATGATATTACTTCCTGGTTTTGCTGTTTTATCCATTCCATGTCATGGAGCCAGGCATTGTGGTCCTCTGCCTCAAATGATGCTGGGTAAAGGCATAAGGAGTGAAAGGTTGTGGCAGGAACAAAAGCCAGTGGTGAGGAATTCCAGATGCTTCAAGGGCTATGAGTACACCATTGTGTGAGCCATGGTTCTGTGGCTTGTTTCCCTACAGGAACCACACTAGCTCAGGAACATCTGTCTAGTGATATGGAGAACAGTGGAACTCAGAACTTATCTGGGTCTGGATGCCAAGGTTCTTGTTCATGTTCCAAACACAGAAGAGTCACACAGTTGAGTAGTCTTACAAATAGGGAGGCCTTGGGCAGTCAAGTTGTTGACAGTCACCATGAGGAATCACCAGAATCCCTTACAGAGCTGCCCAGTTACCCTAAAGCTTTCTTTGCTCTTGTTCAGTGCAGATAAAGAAGAACCCTAATGACTCGTGAGATTCAACCTGGAGCATAGGCAATCAAAGCAAGAATGGGTTTGGATGATGGGTGTAAAGTGGATCCTCTGAATTTCAAAGACAGCTTAACTGTGCTTCAATTATTAAAAATAGACTTAGTACCTCAGAAAGGAAGGTAGGGGAGTCTTTCAGTGGAAAAAGTTCAAAGTGGATAGATGACAGGTACAGAGTAGCATCAAGCATTGTCTGTCTTAGAGTTCCACAGTAGGAAGCAGGATTCTTAGCCAGCTCTCTGCCTAAATATTCTCCTGGACCTCTATGGAACACAACTGCTGTGAGCAAATAGGCAGGTCAATCCCAACTGATAGGTTCATGGTCTCAACAAAGAGTTCAATAGGTACTGTCCACAGATCTCTAGGTAGTTCCTTGCCAGCAGGCCTGTGGGTTCTTGATGCCTATGGGATGATGTCCAGAGATTCATCCAGAATGGCTCACATTTTAAGGATCCTGAAGCCTTTTCCCTGTTGGAAAAGGAGCTCCATCATGCTGAACTCCATGTTACTATCACCTTAGTATCATGTACACTTGGAGTCTGGTTTAATTAGATTGAAAGAACACAGTGCAATACTGCATGGCTTACACTGCCTACTTGATGACGACTCAGACTCATCCCCACTTCAGTGCGGTAAGATTTTTAGATTAGTGCAAAACCCGTGACAACACTAACTGATTCGCTATGGCCTTAGCAAACATTTGCTGGACCCTTTACAGTCTAGAAAGGAATTACTCCACGTCAAAGGCAGTCATGTTCTGAAGGTTCATGTGGGAGGGTGGGAGGGATATAGTCTATGATTGATCCTCTGGGGACAACAGATTTGGACCACAGCATAAGATAAAGCTTATAAGCAGACAAATAAATAAATAGCAATCCAAGATATTTTTGTTACTTTCTGTTCTGAAATAAACTGTCCCAGATGTGTCACAGTGACTCTGAAATTCAAATAATATAAAAATCCCCTTTCAAGGAAAGAAATTTCTCTAGACCCCTGGAGTCCACAGTCATATGAAACCAGTCTTATTCTAGGGGTGTATCATTCCATTGAGAGCTATCCCTGCAAAGCAGACCTTTTATTCTCACAAGGAGCAAATTCTTGTTGAGGCCATCATCAAATACTGCCATGAAAGATGCTATTACTGCCTGAGCTCATACTTGCAGTTCCCATGGAGTCTATACTCTTTATCATTATTTGTTCACAGTGAGTATTCATAGTGCATAAGCAGAAATTTCAGGGCATAAGAATCTCTGGAATTAGAATGGTCACATGCATGGCCACCAGGGGAACCTTCAAGAACATAGCTGGACAGCATGCATCTTTGTTGGAGGTAACCTCCCTTTTATCTATTCCTTCTTCATTACCCATTTCTGTTCACCTCACTAAGATATTGCTGGTGAGTGAGAATACAGGTAGAGGGGTCAAAATGGAGTTTGACCTGGCTGTAGAAGCTGTAGCACTTAAACTTAGCTGATCTGCAAAGAACAGGCACAGTTAGTCAAGGTACATGCCAAATGTGTGGTGGAAAGCAAATCTTGGTGGAGGGGTGATGTTATATGCACAGTTTTCATCCCATTTGTAAGATTAACAGGTGGGTAGGATGTTCATTCTCTCTCTCTCTCTCTCTCTCTCTCTCTCTCTCTCTCTCTCTCTCTCTGTGTGTGTGTGTGTGTGTGTGTGTGTGTGTGTGTGTGTGTGTGTGTATGAGTCTGTCTGTCTGTTTGTCTGTCTGTTGGTCTCTCCTCTTCCTCCTTCTCTCTTCATGGCCTGAAAAGCACACTGGCACTTCTCCTTATTCATCCCTCAGGACACCTGTTGATTATAACCTATGCTTTCCTGAGGAGGAGATTCAAGTTCAGCTCACTAAGATCAAAGCACTAAGGAGGAGCCTGAGAGGGGCTTCAGCTGTTAAAAGCTCTGGTTCTTCTTCCAGGACTCTGCTTAGTTCCCTAGCACCCAAAAGGCAACTCACTCCGGTCTTTAACTCCAGTCTGTCAGTCTGTGAGCTCTAACACCCAGAAACACACATGGAGCACAGACATATATGGAGGCAAAATGCTCATGCATGTGAGACTTACCTTAAAAAATAGAACAAAAATAAATAAATAAAATACCTAAAGAGGGATGACTTAGTGTTTCTAGGAGTAAGTCCCACCACAGTCTTCTTCAAAGAGGGGCTTTGGGGTGACAAGCTTCACAGGAGATGGGACTCATGAGATAGGGATGGATACAAAGTAGATGCAGATGTCACTCTGCTTCATCCTTCTTTGTTAATAGGCCTACCTTCTTTTACCACAGCTCCACTTCGGATCTGAACCACCCTGTCTCTTTATACCCACGTCTTTGAAACCAACAAACTTATTCACAACTCAGTGGAAATTCTGGAAGCATTTTCATTCCTCTATTGCATTCATTGAATCTCTCCACTCTCTGCCCCTCCTTCTTTCTCTAATCTCTACCTATTGCTGCCCTCCTCTCCCTGGTGGCCAGCCATGACAGAGGCCTGTGGAAACAGGAGTGTGTGCTCTGGAAGACAGGCCCTATTGCAGGGATAGTGAGCTCATTTCTCAGCTGTGAGATCTCATTAGGATAGGGACAGGATGCCTGCCAGTGAGTCTTCACAGAGTCCCTTTCTCAATACTCCCCATAGCTGGTGACTCTAAAAACCTATTGAGAGGCAAGCTTCAATCCCATGAATATAGATTAGAAGAACACAGTACTGCACAATCTGAGTTCCATCTAAGCTGGTTGTAAAACTCCACTGAGCAATCCTGTCTGAGCAGAATGCTTTCAGCAATGTATTCTTACAGTTTACTAAGCCAAGTCAACCTATCACGGTTATTCCAAATATTGTTTCCCAAGAATTTGGTTCATGTCAGCCTTAAACAAAAATAAAAAAATAAAAATAAAAATGCTGATATTTTTGATGATTTGATGAGCCTCAGTGCATGCAGAGTCATTCCAAATAAAGCCACAGTGAAGAAACAAAATCTGGTTTTCATTAAACTAACATTCTACACAATAATAATAAGCGTGCAAGCATTGGGAGGTGTGTTTAATGATTCTCTAGGAGGCTGCTTGCAACTCCCCCAAGTATTGGAAAGAGTATGGACTCTTTTGAGGGAAGGAGAGATATGTTCTGCACTCCCTGAGCCTTTAAATTATTGCTTAATCAGCAGTGTATACCTAACATACTCTGAATTCAGTGCTCTGAAAAACATGGCCAAGAGAACACTCACAAAATGGCTCTAGAGAAAGAAACCAGCAAGAGTGGAGTCAGTTGAGTAAGGTACATCATTATCATCTCATCTTACAGTTTCTACTGCTGTGATAATATGCCATGCTGTCGACCACTGAGGAAAATAAGAGCAGAAATCTGGAGGCAGGAACCAAAGCAGAAGCTATGGAGAAACACTGCCTTCTGGATTCCTCTTATACAACGAGGACAAACAGCCCAGTGGTGCCACTGCCCACAGTGTGTCTAGGTTTCCCTACATCAATCATTGATCAATAAAATGCCCCAAAGCCTTGCCTACAGGCTACTCTACTTAGGACATTTTCTCAACTGACTATCTTATGTCAAGTTGAGAAAGAAAGAAAGAAAGAAAGAAAGAAAGAAAGAAAGAAAGAAAGAAAGAAAGAAGAAAGAAAAAAAGAGGAAAGAGGAAGGAGAAAGGGAGAGAAAGAAACAATGAGAGAGAGAGAGAGAGAGAGAGAGAGAGAGAGAGAGAGAGAGAGAGAGAGAGAGAGCAGGACAGGCCTGCTTGACAAAAAAAAAATGGAAGGGAGATGAGAAGGAAATGAAAGACTACATGTCTACTGAATATCTTATTGGTTTGGGTAGTTGGTTTATGTATTGTTTTACACTATTTCTTTATTGTTGCTGATGGTGTGTAGAAGTCAGAGTACAATGTGGTGATTCCATTCTTTGCTTTCACCATGTGGATTCTGAGACTTCAGCTCAGGACATCAGGCTTGGCATCAAGTGCCTTACACACTGGGTCATCATCCTTGTCTCCATATTTATTTTAAAGGAAAAAATATTTTGTCCCTCCTGGCATGTCACTATCCCATTATCCTGTAGCTGTGTATATCACCATTGCCCTTTTTGCAAACTGAAGCTATCAACAATGGTCCCCACTGCACTGAGCAATAGGCTGAAATTTGCTACATAAATGAAAACTTAAATTATCCCAATCTATATGCATCAGAATAACTGAATACATTCAAAGAAGAAAATAAAGAGAATGGCCTGTCTTGGCAGAAACAGCCACTGGAGTGCTTTCCCATCACTAGGAAATGTCCAAATGCATAACCAACTAGGAAACAGCTTAGCAGTTTTTAACAAAGTTTTATATATAATTTCTGTATGCCCCAGGAATCTCACCCCTTGGTATTTACGCATGAAAAATATAAATATGTTTACATAGTTATATACAGATGGATGATGGGATTAATGATAGAAGATAGATGATAAATAGATCCATAGACAGATGATAAACTCCTGATTTTTGACCCCTCTCAAAATAGTTATTGACCTATAAAGTAAATTCAAATTTAAGGATCAAATAATTTCAAAAATAATTTTAAAGCATAGTTCTTGATTTCATTACAATGAGGCTGTGGAGCTAAAAGCATTTCCAAATTTATGAGTGACAGTGTCCAAAGTGACATCTTTGGGACAAAGCTAAAAGAGTTTAAATATTTACATTATCCAGACTCAGCCAGATGCAAGTATTGAGGGTGGGTGTGTCATGGAGCTGGAGGTGGGTGTGTCATGGAGCTGGAGGTGGGTGTGTTATTGAGTGTGGGGGCGGGGGGGGATAACAGTATATCTTATCATACTGTTGTGTTTGGGTGTTGATTTGCTTGTTATTATCACTCCAAAGGGAAAGAGACTAAAGCAAACTGATACTTGTTCCTCACCTCTGAATAGCCAGTCTTCTGAAAGCTGGTGATGATATGATCATCTACTGGGGCATATTCCAGCCCCGATAAAACTTAGCGGCTTTGGCCATGTGGCTTTGGCTTTAGAATAAAGAATAGATGGGGTTACTGGAACTATTAATGCTGCTCAGTTCCAGCTAATAAATCAATAGTGATTGAGCGAAGACTGGCATCACTGGGGGTCAAATCTCCTGGGAAGTGTTTTCTGAGTGTACAAAGAAGCTGAGTTTTAGAGCAGCCATGGTTTTACCTTATGCTGGTAGTTGGCCTTGGTAATGTATGAGTCACCCAGGTGGTACTGGTTTTGAAAGCAAAAGGAGACATAGAGAGCTTCTGAGTCTATTTTTGTAGGAAGTATCTCTTAATGTCTGTTGCCATTTGCACTGAAGTGCCCATCAGTTGACTGTCAACTAGGTTTTGCTCATCATTATGTCCCCAAGAAAGTACTGGTCTCCATGTAGGAAAGACTCAGTAACTAATTGTTAAATGGATAGAACATATTGTTTACTATTGGCTATAAGACTATAGGCTGCTGGTTCACCATTCACACATATATTTAAATTGCATATGCTGGTATGTGGTAAGTTATGAATCCACAGAACACTTGCTTTTTGAAGGTGAAGAACAGTTATCAGTTTTCTTCAGTCTCTTTCATTTCAGAGTGATAATAAGTAACCAGATCAATACCTAAATACAGTCATATGATAAGATATATTGATACCTACAAATCTTTGATCCATGGGACACATTCTTCTCTACTGAGTCAAGAGGTTGGGTAATATTCCAGTCATTAAAGTGGATGTAGCAGCATAAGTTTGAAATCTTAGCACTGGGGAAGGCAGAGACTGGCGGATCCTGGGGAGCCCCTGGCTGCCAGCTATGCTACATTAGTAAGTCCCAGACAACCTTGCAAAGAAAGAGAGAGAGAGAGAGAGAGATGAATGAACAAATGAACGAACAAATGAAGGAAAAGAAAAGAAAAGAAAAAAGATGACTCAGTGAATAAAATGTTCCCCATGCAATGATAAAGACAAGAGTTCAAATCCCCAGCACTCATTTAGAAGTCAAATAGGCACAGGGACCCACCTGAATCCCAGCACACAGAAGACAGTAGCAGAACATCCCTAGAGCAAGGTAACTTGCCAGGTTAGCTCAATCAGGGAGCTGTGGGTTAAAGTCAAAGGCCCTGCATCCATTTATAAGGTGGGGAGCAATTAAGGAAGACACCTGACATAATCATCATCTTCCACATGAATGCGTACATATGTGCTTGTGCACTCACACAGAGACACATGCCCACACACATGTGTACATACCTACATGCAAGCATACTAAACACACAGTTAAAAACCAAAAAAGTAAAAAAAAAAAAAAAAAAGGTGGAAAGTTCCTAAGAAACAACACCTGAAGCTGTCCTCTGGCCTTCACATGCACCTGTGCAGACATACATCCACATCCACATGCACATGCACACACAAGCACATAAAGAAAAGGAAGGAAAGTGAGGTAGAATATTAACAGTGCCACCTGCAATTGAACTTTGGGATTATAAAGAGGGACCTGAAGACAGTGTTGTCTGCTGGCAGTGCCATCTGACAATCACTGGGTTCTTCAAATCACAAGGCAAAGGAAGGTGCTTGTTGCTGTTGAGTAATGCTTTGCTGAGACTTAAGTAGCACAAAACTTGCCAGTGAGCCCTGGCTGAATTAAGGTTCTAGTTATATAACATCACTGAGGAAAATGAACTTGAATGCCAGGATTAAAACTATGAGCATAATTATGGTTTATATTTTTATTCACCTCTTTGACAGACAGAAAGAGAGAACTGCCTTATGAAGACAAGGATTTAATTGTTAGAACGATGCCAAAGACGTGATGTGCCACATAATATGAAGACCAGACCTGTTTCTTCTATTTCTGTATACTTGCTCTCTTTGATGGTGAAGATATACTCAGACTTGACTTTTAAGCCTTACTAGTCTTGAAGAAAAAGTAAAGATGGATCAATAACTCATAAGCAGTGACCTACTGGCAAAACTTCAAAACTACAGCAGTGACCTTAGCATCACACACTCAGGTATCTCTCCTTGCCTTCTGTGTAACAGTAGGTGTGGGCATCAGCCACACAGCAATGAATACAATGGAGGGGGGAGATGGAAGATTCTACAACTTCCAGAAAAGCAAAATGTATCCAAATCCCATGTGCTTATTTTAAATCTGCTTTAGGGATCGGTGGTACATGAAGCTAGAGAAAAGTGAGGGCAAGAAATATACTACAGCAACAGAGAAGCAGCAACTGCATATAGTAGTAATATTCCACTATTGCTGACTTCAGTGCCAACATGAGCACTTTCCATTTCTGAAACTTCAAATAAGATAAAAAGAGGCCTTCACTGAAGAACAAACATGGCCTACTGTCTCCAAACTGGGACTCAGAGTCTAACTCGCAGTGGTGGGGGTCTGGTTGTTCAATTAAATGCTTAGCTCTCAATTCTCATTCAATTCATTGACCTAGCAGCAGCATTTGAAGCTGCAGGTAATGTCTTTGTCTGGACCCTGATCTTCTAGAACATCTCTCTCTCTCTCTTTTCCTTTATTCTCCTGTTAATCTCTCTTCAGTTTCTTTAGATAAGCTCTCCCCTTGCCCTTCAGCTCTTCAGAAATGCAAACCCCAAGGCTCTGTCATGTGTTTCTCTGCTCCGTATTTCAGCATACTCTCTTGAGAATCACCTCCAATCTCCTGGCTTTCAATATCAGCTAAGATCTCTGCACAGGTAACTGGTGTACACATCTCTAGAGTGTATACAGTGAAAAGCTTGTAAGCATTAAGGCAAATGCTCTTGCGTTAAGGTTCCAGATAGAAGAGAATTAAATAAATGAGCAACAAATTCATTTTCTTTTATCTCTGGAACATTTTCTAATATCCACACTGGGGTGGGGGGTGGGAGGAAGAAGTTAAACAGAGCAGAAGTCTGCTGGTAGAACTGTACTTCAACTCATGGGGGTAATAGCTAGTGATGGAGGTAACGAAAAGAGAAGAGAAAGCCCCAAAGGAGGCTGCAGGAACAATACTTCTGCTCTGTGGGTAACTTCTGCATTCATCTAAACAGAGAAGGTAGAGAAGGGCTGGAGGAAGAGCTCATGATACACTCCACCTTTGACAAACATTAGACCCATTCAGACCCCAGTTAGGACCAACACATTAAGGCAAAGCCCAAAAGTTGAGAATAGCATCTAAGAGTAAGGGCCACACCCCAGCAAGAGGCAAGCTTGGGGGTGGCCAAGCCTGTTCTAGGAAAGTCTAAAATAAAGGTTGCTTGTCATCAAAGTGGCCTGCCATGAGGCCAACCTAAAAAATATATTAAGAGTTTATAGAAGATTATGTAATTCATGTCATGTATAGGATCTAAAATATGATAGAAGATGAGCATATAAAAGAGAGATGGGCAGTGTGACTAATAACCAAAAGAGACGAGCTTTCACAAGGCTCAAAGGAGTAGCACAAATTGTGACTAGGGTGTAAAATCCTTAGCTGTCATTAGCTGACCCTAAGCAGAGCTGTTTTATCTTTAATGTAAATATTACCTGGTTCCTGTAAGTCCTTTTGAAGTCATTTCTTTGTTTTGTGTCAGTTAACTTCAATGTACTTTGTCTGCCATGACATCCTACCCCTTTGTTTTCTGTATTATATGAGACTGTATATAAGACTGGTGTACACTTTGAGAAAATACATTCAGATTCTACACAAAAAAACCTAAATAATTAAATGAAAATTAAAATGCTGAAAAAAATACAGCATTGGAAAATATGAACACATTAGGTGAGTGTAGCAACAGATTGGATTTGGAAGAACATTGTAGAACTAAAAGCAACTCCATAGAAAATAGACTAAAGTATCTGCAGAGGGGAAAGAAAACAAAACTCACTCTTGAGAAATATGTGAGAATATCAGTATACTCAATATTATGAATTAAATATTCCAAATATGGCAAATATTATCACAACTAGTTATTAAGAAATAAAGTAAGTCTACTTGTATAATTCATATCTGTTCCCTCCACCTTCATAGTTTGTGATGGACATACCACTCAGGGCTCATACATCCAAGAATAAAAAAAAAGCCTTGATCATGCTTCAGATTCCAATCAAGAGCAATAATGGCTCATTAGTAGAAACACCCCCACAGCACTTCTGCTTGCCTCAGCTTACTGAGGGAAGCAGGCTGGAGATGCACCCACAAGAAAGAGTTCACTAGGCACATCACACAGAGAGTACTATGGCTCCAGGGTTCATTGTTCCAGCTCACCAAACAGAAGAGAGGAAAGGCAAGACAGCAAGAGACTTGAGTGATGACTCCAGACAACAATGCTTCTTAGAAAGCAGAGTGTCAGGCTCCTTTCAGGATGGCATCCTGGCATCCACAATAATGTCTGGGTTTGGTAACTAACTGTATGTGGGATGAATCCCCCAGATGGGACAGTCTCTGGGTGGACTATCCTTCAGTCTCTGCTCTACACTTTATCTCTATATTTGCTCCTGTGAGTATTTTATTCTCCTTCTAAGAAGGGCTGAAGCACCCACACTTTGGACTTCCTTGTTTCTGAGCTTCATGTGGTCTGTGAATTGTATTCTAGTTATTTGGAGCTTTTGAGCTAATGTCCACTTATCAGCGAGTGCATACCATGCATGTTCTTTTGCAATTAGGTTACCTCACTCAGGATGACATTTTCTAGTTCTATCCATTTGCCTAAGAATTTCATGGATTCATCATTTTTAATAGCTGAGTAGTACTCCATTGTTTAAATGTACCACATTTTCTGTATCCATTCCTCTGTTGAAGGTCATCTGGGTTCTTTCCAGCTCCTGACTATTATAAATAAGGCTGCTATGAGCATAGTGGATCATGTGTCTTTATTACATGTTAGAGCATCTTCTGGGTATATGCCCAGGAGTGGTATAGCTGGGTCCTCAGGTAGTACTATGTCAATTTTTTTTTTGAAGAACTGATATGACTGTCTCCTGAGAAGTCCTGCCAGAGCCTTACAAATACAGAGGCCAATGTTCTCAGCCAACCATTGGACTGAGCTCGAGGTCCCCAATAGAAGAGTTATAGAAAGGACTGAAGGAGTTGAAGGGATTTGCAACAATATCAACCAATCAGACCACCCAGAACTCCCAGGGACTAAGCCATCAACAAAGAAGTACACATGGCTCCAGCTGCATATGTAGCAGAGGATGGCCTTTGTCATGCATCAATGGGAGGAGAGGTCCTTGGTCCTATGAAGGCTCGATAGATGCCCCAATGTAGGGGAATCGAAGGTGGGGATGTGGGAGTGGGTGGGTGGGTGGGTGGGTGGGGGGAGGAACACCCTCATAGAAGCATGGGAAGGGAGGATGGGATAGGGTGTTTCTGGGAGGGAGGGAAACCAGGAAAGGGTATAACATTTGAAATGTAAATAAAGAAAATGTCCAATTTATAAAAGAAAGAAAAGAAAGAAAGGAAGGAAGGAAGGAAGGAAGGAAGGAAGGAAGGAAGGAAGGAAGGAAGAAAGAAAGAAAGAAAGAAAGAAAGAAAGAAAGAAAGAAAGAAAGAAAGAAAGAAAGAAAGAAAGAAAGAAAGAAAGAAAGAGGGGGAAGGAAGGAAGGAAGGAAGGAAGGAAGGAAGGAAGGAAGGAAGGAAAGAGAGGAAGGAAGGAAGGAGAGGAAGGAAGGAGAGGAAGAAGGGAGAGGAAGGAGGGAGGGAGGGAGGGAAGGAAGGAGGGAGGGAGGGAGGAAGGAAGGAAGGAAGGAAGGAAGTAGAGTGTCTGTCTCAGAGAAACTGGCCACCATCCCACTGTCAGCCACAGACAGTGGCTTAAAGTTCTGGTCCTAGGGAGAGGCGTGTTGACAGAATAAGAAATACAGAATTTCCCTCCAAAAGGGTGACTTTCATTCATTAATGAAATTCAAACTTGCAGGCTCCCTGAGAAATCTTTGGATGTGTTGATGGTGAGGAATTACAAAGAGGCTTCTGACCCCAAGAGGGCAAAGTGTTAAGCCGAGGGCAGTGGTTCTCAAACTGTGGGTCATGACCCCTTTGGGGGCTTGAGTAACCCTTGCACAGGGGTTGCCTAAGATCACCCGAAAACACAGCTGTTTATATTATGATTCATTTCAGTAGCAAAATTAGGTTTATAAAATAAGAGCAAAATAATTTTATGGCTGAGGGTCACTGGAACAGGAGGGACCATATTAAAGGGTCACATCATTAGAAAGATGGAGAATCACTGACCTAGGGCCAGATAGTTTACCAGGTAGAAGCAGATAATATCAGGGAGCCTGGTGAGGGTCCCCCTAAAGTCAGAACAAACCAAGTGCTAGACTCAAAAGTAGCTATGCTAAGGAAGCCAGATTTAACTAGATAATTAGAGCAGGTTATATTCCTAGACATTGCTGAAAACAGCAAGTAATCAACAACTAGTGAAATCTAGCAGTTCTAATAGTAGAAGTATAGACCATTAAAAGGAAGACGTGGCAGAGAATGGTCAAAGAGGCCCACGTGTCACAGTAATAATGACTGTATAGATCACAAGACCTAGGATCACCTAGAAAGTGTGCTTCCATGCGTACCTGTTGAAGGACTGTTTAGATTAGGACATTTTTGTGAGGGATTTTCTTTATTATGCTATTGATGTAGGAATACTGTAAATACAGATGACACCCATCCCTGAGCTTGGGCCATAGACTGTACAAAAGAAGGGTGTGAGCTAAGCAGAGGCCTCCATCCTTCTAGGCTTCCTGATTGTGAGTTAGAGTGACCACCTGCCTCAAGCACATGTCACTTTGATCCTTGCGATGGTAAACCTAGAACAGGTGAGTTCCAATAAACCCTTTCTCCTTAAACTGCTTTTGTCAGAGTACTTTGTCATAGCAGCAGAAAAATAAATCAAAGCTTAACAAACAAACAAACAAACAAAAAAAACCAGAGATGAACAAGAAGGGCTGTGGAGCCCCAAGGCTAAGCCTACTATGGAAGACCTCAAAAATGAACAGAGAGAAGACACGGGGGACAGGGAAGACTCCACTATGCAGATTAGCTAAACACATCCAAAATGTCCAGATTTTAATAAAAAGTATATGTGGTGGTTTGAATAGGTCATGTGTCTGAATGCTTGGCCCATGGGGAGTGCCAACATTAGGAGGTGTGGCCTTGTTGAAGGAAGAGTATCACTGTGAGGGTGGACCTTTAGGTCTTCTATGCTCAAGTTCTACCCACTGTGAAATTCCAGTCTCTTCCTGGCTGCCTGAGGAACAAGATGTAGAGCTCTTGGCTCCTCCAGCACCATGTCTACCATGTCTACCATGCTTCCTGCCGAAGTGATAATGGACTGACCCACTGAAATTGTAAGCCAGTCCCAATTAGATGTTTTGTTTTATAAGAGTTGAGGTGGTCATGTGCCTCTTCACCTCAAACTGAGGTAGTATATGAAACATGGGGAAAAAAACTAGAAAATATGACCCTGACCCATGCTGTTCCTTACAAAGCTATCTAGGGCTGGAAAGATGGCTCAGCCACAAAGAGCGCTCACTGTTCTTACAGAGGACCAGAGTTTTTCCCAGAACCTGTGTTGAGTGGCTTGCAACTACCTGTAACTCCAGCTTTAGAGGCTCAACATGATGTCTTCCTCTGGCCTCTGTGGGCACCTACACTCTTGTGTACTCACCCTCACACAGATACACACACACACGCACACACACAAACACACACCATAAAAACAGACACACAGATACATAATTAACTTTTAAAATCCATCCTGTTGATTGGACACCACTACCATCTTTAACCACAGAAGACTTAGGAGTGAAGAGAATGCCTTGAATATTTGTGGATCTCCTGCAATATTCTGGAAAATTTCTGTCTGTCTGCTTGTGCTCCATAGTTTGTGTTTAAACAGTCTTCCTTCTCTTTTGTGAATGCAAATGGTGTTGGTGAAGCTGTGTATGTGTGGGTACATGTGTGTGATGGGGCTGGTCTTGTTAGAGACACCTGTCATCATTGCTTCCCTGCCTTATAATTCATGCTGGAATGTGTTTAAGGCAGGGTCTCAAACTTCACACTCTGGTTTTAACATTATTTCATTATCTACAGGCCATTATTCATTGCTTTGATCCGTTTTGTTCGCCCTATGTTAAACACGTTTCCTAACCTATTGTGCATGCCCCGTTGTTAAAGCAGATATCAGAGCTCTGTCAAGTAAGAATTAGGTTAGAAGATTGTAAAAACACAGGCACCAGGAATAATCCTTTAAACTCTGAAACAGATTTATCACAGGTATTAAAGTAACAATAACTTGATCTTTCATAGGCACTTGCGATTTGTAACATTCATCTTCATAATTACCTCATAACACAGCATGCCCATTTGCATTTACAGATGGCAGGACCAAAATTGTGGGTGACCTCCCCGAAGTGCACATCTCAGGATGATTAAGCTTGCCATTCATCTGAACCATGTTTAAGGTGTCTTGCTCTTCTCCAGCTTGGAGTAGCAAGCCTGCCTCCTTCATGATTGCTGATTGTTTACTTGAAGTCTGGCATTGTTTCTGTAGCTGGGTGTTGGGGGGTAGTGAAGGGCTCTGCAGAGTCTCTACCTCTGATAAACCTATGCTTAGTCCCAATTACCATTTCAGGAGCTGTACTTTAGGACCCTGATCTCCATTTCCATTTCCTGACCCACCAGAATATGTAATTCCATCTAGTTTAAGTCCCCCAATTATCTTGCTGGTAGCAAAAGGAGCCCCTCCACAGAGCTTGCTGTATTGTGATAGTGACTAGCATGTGACAAAATAACTTCAGAAAGAAAGAATCCCATTAAACATTTTACCACATAATGCCAGGGTTCTGAGGATGTCATACATCTCAGACACAAGAAAATGTGTTTGGCAGTCTCACCAAGCAGAGAGTTTTTTTAAATCTAACAGCTGAGAGGAATATGTTTAACACCAGAGCTGCAGCTAAGAAGAACATTACATCACACTAGTGAGAAAGAGAGGAGCCTAGCAGCTGGAGCAGCAGCAATGTGGGATGGAATATTCCCAACAAAGGATCCTTACATCATCTGCTTCAGTGTCTTCCTCCTCCAACCTGGAAAGCTGTGCTCACTTCTGCTGCCTTCCCTTCACTCTCCCATTTCTTTCTTAAGTGCCTCCCGTGTATGTCAGTCTTCTCGGGGATAATATGGACTCCTTGGTATGATTGTACAAGACGTACACAATCTGCTCTGTGGGGCTTCTCTGACCCAGTGAAAATGAGTTCAGAAATCACCTGCTGGTTAGAATTTCCAGAACACTTATGCCCTTGACCCCCCCCCCATGCACACACCCACACACCTTAGCACCTCCTAAAGTTAGCAAAGCTCTTGAACAATAGCAGATACTCACACTTCTGAATGCATACAATCAGATCCACAATGGAGGAAGGACAACTTGTAAGAGTGTCTTCTCTCCTACCATGTGGGCTCTAGGGGCTGAACTCAGGCCATCAAGCTTGGTAGCAAGTGCTGAGCCATCTCACTAGCTGGTTAATCCTTATTCTACTAGATACTTGTGGCCATCAGCAAACAGATTTATGTTTTTAATCTTAATTACTTATAGCAATGTTGCAAAGAAAGAGTTAAAGTTGTGGCACTGATAAGTGATCACAGGAGTCATCCAGAAGGAAAAGGCAGAGAGTCATACAGAGGCCAAGAGAGTCATCCCAGGTGGTCATGTATCAGGATGAGTCTGGCAGAGAACTGTTCTCCTGTGGAGCTATCACAGTGCAGAGCTGCCTCAAGCTGTAGTCAGGGGCTCCAGAATAATGTTTGTTCCAGTGGGAAAATCAAAGAGTTTGTTACCTGTCAATCCTGTGATGTGTGCACTAGAAAGCTTGGGAACAGTGTTCTCATTATGGGCCAATGGGTACTTTTCCATTCCAGGGCTAGGGGTCCTTTGAGGACATTGCTCCAGTCTTTGATCTTCTGTCAGTTAAGTTCACGGGTCTGAATTTCCTAATTCAGTTTTGATAAGCTCCTGTGTCCATGTGTTTCTTGCTTAATTTATAAAGTTTATAAGTGACAATATTTTATTTGCATAAATAAATAACTTACCAGCTTGTGCCTCAGGGTATGTGCTGAACATATGGTGGTTGTTGACTCGTATAAAGAAGATGCAAAGTCATTGTTGCCTTTGTGTTTCTGTTCAAAAATGTCCAAGTGCTGCTTTAAGAAATGGAGTAGAGTCACTTGGGGTAAATTGTTGTTCTTTGTGATGTAGAGTAACTGAGTAGGCATTACCTGATTCCCCCAAATAGATACTATATCCTATGGAGATTTACACTAAGCTGCAAGATGTTTATTTTTCTAAAAAGAACTCAGAGGAACCTTTCTCGGGTAGCAATAAACCTGACTGACCTGAAGAATCCTCTCTAGGAGATCACATTGGATAGATCAGTCTCTGCCAGGTGTAGTTGGAAACAAAAGTGTTCACTCACAGTAGTAGAATAAACAGTGAATGTTGATGAATGACAGAGATGGCCCTGTTTATCCACACCAATAATCCCTGGATCAATCTACACAGGTCCAAACCAGTGCTCCGTTAGATGTACTATAACATGCTTCATCTTGCAAGAGGAAAATAGACTCCATTAAAATAATATGTGTAGTTGCTCTTTTAAAAATGAAAATCCAGGCCAAGAGTGGGACCAGTACCTTACTTGCTGGGTGTACTAGCTGTTATATGTCATGCAAAGTGACAGAAAATGATGTCCCAGACAGTGGAAAATTGAAAGTAACAGACCCTGAGTATGGCCAGGTCCCAGAGTTAAAATACAAAAAGCTCAAACAGGGAGGATTTAGAGAACAATACAAAAACTCTGGGAAGAAAAGTCTAATCTTTCAAATAAATGTTGAAAAATGTTCCAAAGAAAATCAGCAGTAGATCTGGTTCTCTGAAGAAGAAAACTGGCGAATTTGTAAAAAGATCAAGTGATATCATCTAGCCAAGGATAAAGAATAAAGTGGGGGCTTAACAAAAATGTGAAGCATCATTAAGTACACCGCTAGACACAAAGTCTAGTGATCACATAAATTAGAAACTAAAGATGAAATAGCAGAAAAATATCTGAACAAAAACCAGAATATTTTAAAAAGTAAAAAGAGTGACAAGAATTATTGAAAGCCAAAAACAAATAAACAAAAAATATATAAAAAAACAAACAAACAAACAAACAAAACAACAACAACAAAAGTGAACTTCGAGGTAAAGTAGTCAGACTTTTGCTTAGAGTTAAACTCCAATAAGATTGACAGCTGACTTCTCATCTGGAATGATCAAGGTGAAAAGAAAGTAGAAACACAAAATCAAAAGACTAAAATAACAATTGCATTAAGGTTAACAAGAACCCTGTGTCCAGCAAAACCATCTTTCAAATATGAATATGAAGTGAATCCAGTCCTGATATGGTGGACTTTAATGTGAAACATCCCTCAGGCTCAGGCATTGAACACTTGATTCGAAAGTGGTAGTGCTGTTCAGTGGGGGTGGGGGAAGGAGGGCTTAAGACTTTGCAGGAAATCACCAGTGAGGGCAGGATTTGGGATTCTATAGCCAGATGCTATTTCCAGTTTTCATGCTTTAGTTTGCAGATGTGAGCTCTCAGCTTCCTGCTCCTGCAGCCACACCTGCCAGACTCTGTACCACCATTCTACAACTGTGAACTCTAACCCTCTGAAACTGTAAGCTCAAACAAACCATCCCTTCTCTAAGTGGCTTTGGTCATGGTGTCGTATTGCAGCAACAGAAAGTAAATAATACACCAGGTAATAGAATTTTGTTTTGCAGAGGTATGGACTGTACTCAGCTGACAATTGCAATTATTAAGAACAACTGGAAAAAATTCAAAAATGACAAATCAGAGGCTTTGGTGGCAACAGTAACAAATATGCACTAATTGTCCTTTCTTTCTTCATACAATTTTAAACAAAATTTTAATAATTCATGATTTGACCTTTAATAGCTACAGGTATCACATATATAACAATAATATTGGAAAGAGTGAAACAGTATGGAGATGGGTGAGTATGATTCTTCTGTATAGTATGGAAATAGCATTTACATAAACCTGAAGGTGTTTGTGATAAACTAAGATGTCTATAAAAATGTTCACTAATCCAAAAGGAAAAATAGTGGAGAATAGAAGGACAAAAAAAAAAAAAAGTATGAGATAGATAGAGAACAAAAGAACCCAGCAGACAGAAGCCACTTTCATCAAGCAAGAACTATGAATGGATAAAATAACTCCAGTCAAAGGGAAGCCCCAGTGCAAGGGAATGTCAGAGTAGAAAGACTGGAGTGGGTAGGGGTAGGTGGGTGGGGGAGCATCATCATAGAAGCAGGGGAGGGCAGATGGAATAGGGGGTTTCCGGAGGGGAGATCTGGAAATGGGATAACATTTGAAACATAAATTTTAAAAATCCACTAAAAAAAAAAAAAAAAAAGCAGGCTAAGCAAGCCATTAAAAGCAAGCCAGTAAACAGCACTGCATAGCCTCTGCATCAGTTCCTACATCCAGTTCCAACCCTGCTTGAGTTCTTGTCCTGACTTCCTCCAGTGTTGGACTATGATCTGGAAGTGTAAGCCAAATAAAAACTTTCCTCCCCTATCCCTCAAAAACCTCACCTTTGAAGCATCATGAAACAGTTCTTAGCAAACCATGGTGTTTATGAACTTGAATCAAGTCTTAAAAGTAAGGAAGCAAACTAAATGAAGATAAACAAATAAATAAAACAACAACAACAACAACATTGCCACAGTTTAAGATGTATATTATGGGATGAATAAAAGCTTAAGTAAAATACGGCAATAATCAATTGATTCACCAAAATCAAGGCACCAAAAGCAATGACGCCAATGTTGAGAGTGTTGAAGAGTTGAACAAGTGGCTCAAGCGTCAGGCTGGAGCCTCAGTTTCACAGACCGAGTAATGGACAGATGTACTTGGCAGACCAGGCAGGGGATATGAATTTCTAACAATTCTCTAAACAAACTAAGTCTAACAAACATGTACAAAATGCTGTAACAGACACCATCCAAACACAGATTCTTTCCAATGCACAGAAAACCTGTCCAATACAGGCAATAAGAGAAATAAATTTTGTATGTATATATATATACATATATTTTGTGCATATACATGTATATATATATATATATATATATATATATATATATATACATATATTTTGTTTTCAGATCTGTTCTCTAACCACACAAGGTATGAGCACGGAACCCAGAACAAAAAAGAAATTTAGAAATCTCACAAATATATGCAAATTAAAAAAAAACAAAAAATCATCCCAAATAATCAATGTATCAGGAGATGAATCACAAAGAAATTTGGAAGTATTTTGGGATGAGTACAAAAGATAATGTAAGAAATCATATCTCTCAGGATATAGGAAAACTATTGTTTAGCAGAAAATGTATGTTCTCTGTAATAAGAAAGAGGATGGATCTGGAGGGCATCATTCTGAGTGAGGTAACATATTCACAAAGGAACTCACACAACATGTACTCACTGATAAGTGGATAATAGCCCAAAAACTTAGGATACCCAAGATATAAGATACAATTTGTTAAACGCATGAAACTCAAGAAGAACAAAGACCAAAGTGTGGACACTGTGCCCCTTCTTGGAATTGGGAACAAAACACCCATGGAAAGAGTTACAGAGATAAAGTTTGGAGCTGTGAAGAAAGGATGGACCATCTAAAGACTGCCATATCCAGGGATCCATCCCATAATCAGCTTCCAAACGCTGACACCATTGCATACACTAGCAAGATTTTGCTGAAAGGACCCAGATATAGCTGTCTCTTGTGAGACAATGCCGGGGCCTAGCAAACACAGAAGTGGATGCTCACAGTCCGCTATTGGATGGATCACAGGGCCCCCAATGGAGGAGCTAGAGAAAGTACCCAAGGAGCTAAAGGGAACTGCAACCCCATAGGTGGATCATTATTATGAACTAACCAGTACCCCAGAGCTCTTGTCTCTAGCTGCATTTGTATCAAAAGATGGCCTAGTAGGCCATCACTGGAAAGAGAGGCCCATTGGACTTGCCAACTTTATATGCCCCAGTACAGGGGAATGCCAGGGCCAAGGGGTAGGGGTGGGTGGGTGGGGGACTGGGTGGGGAGTGTATTGGGGACTTTTTGGATAGCATTGGAAATGTAATTGAGGAAATTACCTAATTAAAAAAAAAAAAGAAAGACCTCAAGTCACTAAGATTACCTTCTAGCTTTAGCTCCCTCAGGAAGTACTGCAAAAGATTTGAGAAAAATAATAGCAAAATAAATCACAAAATGCAGAAAGAAAGAAAATAGGAAAGATTAAACATAAATCTATGTAATGCACCTGGGGGAAATTGGTGAATAATAATAATAATAATAATAATAATAATAATAATAATAATAATAATAAACAATAGAAGAGACAAAAAATGGGGAGGTGACAATCCAGGAGCATACACAGTGTGATATATATAGTGGACAATTAAATATAGTAAACTTTAGAGTCACTGAGATAGACACAGGGGAGATGGCTCTGCTGGCGAAGTTCTTGCCATGCAACCAAAGGGATTTGGCATCAATGCCCAGAATCAATTTCCCTACTCTGTAAAAAGCCATGTAGTCTGCATCTGAGTGAGGATCTCTGGTCAGGTGGTCTGTGTCTGTGGAGGCAGAGAAAGTAGATCCCTAGACTCACTAGCAAGCCATTCTAGAGAATTCTGTGAGGGGCAAGTTCAGTGAGAGACCCTGCCTCAAAAAATAAAATGAAAAGTAATTAAAGAAGGTCCATTTTCAATGTTTACACATACATACATGCATACATGTGAACATATACACATATGTACACACACACTTTCTAAGATGGTAAATTTTAAAATATCTTACCGTGAAAGTCTTTTGCCTGAGGTAAGGGATAGATACGTTACTTGGCTTCATTATTCTACGTTATATTCATCAATCATAATATCACTTTATATCTAATAAAAACAGAGAATTATAAATTATCAATTTATATTAAGAACCATTTTTTAAAAATGGCCAGCAGGATTAGCACATATTTGTGAGACATACCAAAGAACAAAGACAGAAAACTTAAATTACTAAAACCAGACATGAAAAAGGGAGATATTCAGAGATAAAAGGGAATGAAGATGGAATATGGTGAGCACGCCACGAAAATAAATTAAGATAAAGTAGATCAAATGGACAAATTCCTAGAAAGACGCAAACTACCAAAACTGGCTCAAAAAGAAATAGGCCATCTGGAAAACCCTATAATAAGTGATCAGACTGAGTTAGCAATCCAAAAACTACCCCCAAAGCAAGCTCAGGCCCAGATGGTACACTGCTAAATCCTAACACCGGCTCCTTGCAGACTCTCCTAAAAAGCAGCCAACAGAAGAACATTTCCCAACTCTGTCTATGAGAGGAGAATGTTCCTGGGAGCAAAACTAGAAAAAACACATCAGAAGCAAAGAAAGCTCCATGGTATTATTTCTTATGAATATGGATGGAAAACAGCCTCAAAACTTAGTAACAAATGAAATGCAGCAATATGTGGGGAGAAAACAACCTCATGACAAGGAAGTGACGCTTCTACAGTAGCCCATGATCAATTAATATAATATCCGTGTGTCGTGTGCAATGGTCGGATAAGACTTTCATCTTGACACAACCTAGATTTATCGGAGAAGTTCAGCCCAGCCGAGGGATGAGCTAGAGCAGACTGCCCTATAGTAGTGACCTGCACCATTTCAAGGCTGGGTCCTGAACTGTGTAAGTGTGAGGTGAGTTAAATGAGTATATGCTGAAAGCCAGAAATCACATGCCATCTCCTTTAACTTTTTATGAATGGGATGCACTAAGTCCCTGCCTTGACCATCCCCAGAGGATGGATGGCCTGTTGTTACCTGGAACCGCAGTCAAATAAACCTGTTCTTTCCCTAAGCTGTTTTAACTCAGGCTGTTTTGATCATAGTGACAGAAATGATGCTAAGACACCACCACATCAGCAAAGTGTCAGATAAGGGCCACATGGTTCCTACAGTTAACACAGTAGGAAAAAAAATAACTGACAAAAAGCAGTTCTTTATAATGGCAAAACAAGAATACTCATAAAACTCGAGCTGAAAGGAAGCTTCCTAAATCCGATGACAGATCCAAAAAACTCAGACTCATATCAATCTCAATGCTGCAAAACTGGATGTTGTTGTTGTTGTTGTTGCTGTTTAAACCAAAAAGAAGGAACAAGAGAAAAACAGCAGCCCTAACTGTTTGCTGCAGACATACTAGCCTATCTGGATTCTTGAGTCAGAGAAGCAATAAAAGTAACCAATATTAAAGGGAGCAGCTTCAGTATCTGCATAGAAAGCTATATTTGTTCCCCAAAAATGGCATGATCATATAAAAACACTAATGAAGAAATAAAACAAATTATATGGTGGTGATAAACCAATGAAGTTTAAAGATGTAAGTAAGACAATAATTCCACTTATGAAATCATCAAAAAGAATAAAATACTTTGAAATACAACTTTAAAGGAGGGAAAATGTAAACACTAAAGTATTGATGAATAAATTATGTCTCTAAATCCATGACCACTTTTGTGTTAATTGCTCAGATAATCTAATATCATTAAGACAGAGACATCCCAAAAAGTGCTAGAGATTCATCACATGGTCTAGTGTATATCTCTAGATAGTTTCTGTGTAATAATTTATTGTAATATTCTACATTCAGATGGAAGGGAAAGAGAGACACAGAAATACAGACATAAACACATACAGAGAGAAACACAAACACACACAAACATACACAGATACACAGACACACAAATACACCATACACACACACAATCACAGTATCCTGAATAGGAAGAAAATAGAAGATTAATTTTATTATTTCAAAGTGACAGTAATGAGGACAATATAACGCTCATGATGTAAGAATGAATATATGCATTGCCACAACAGAAAGGAGGGTCCACAAAGTAAGCCACACACATATGGCCAACTCATTTCTGCTAGGCACAATAAGATCCCCCAGTTGAGAAAGATAAATCCTTTCGACAAATAAGAGAAAGATATTAGACCATGCATCACTCCTCATATGATGAAGAGGCTCAAAATGGATCACAGCAACACAAAAGAAATAAAATTATGGAAGCATTAGAAGAATATGGGGTGGAGGGCCTTCTACGGCTTTGCATTAGGTGACATATTCTTAAATATGACAGCAAACCATGGTGAAAATCAGAAACATTAATAAACTAGACACCATCAAAACTTGCAGGTCAAAGCACACCCCCATCAGGAATGGTAAAATGACAACCCTCATAATGGAATGAATATTTGCCAATATTATATTAATAAGGAAATTAGAATAAGAGAAACTGATATTATAGCTAACAAAGAGACAACACAAAAAGTCAACAGAGAATTCCAATAGCTGACTCCCTGAGGGAAATACACATATGTCTCATGACATTTGAGAAAACACTCGATGCTGTTCACCATAAAGAAAATGCAAATTTAATTCCCCAATGATAAGCTTCTCCAAGGATGACTAGACTAAACAAGGGACAATGGGGACCAAAGTTCTCAGATGTTGCTGGAGGAACTGAAGACAGTGAGATTGGTGTAGAAACACCTTCCTGGCCCCTAGTACAAATCACTGAATGATCCATAAATTAAAGCCTGGGTTGCATCCAAAGCCTGTTAAAACAAGTATCCTCATGGCATCCCATACAAATGTCTGTAGTAGCATTACTGGGATCAGTCAAAATGTATAAATAATTCACACACTGGTCAAATGACAAGGATGGACAAAACAGGATGTCCACACAAAGTAAAGACACCCAGTACTAAAATGAACAAAAAGCCAAGAGGCTCTACAGCAGGAGTAATGTTTAGAAATGTTGTACACACCAGTCATAGACTCTGTTTGTAAGAAACCACCAGCACACACAAATCTATGGAGACCGAAATTAGATTAATGGTGAGGTCCACTAGGACTGACAGTGATAGATAATTTGTGGGCTATTGTTGGACATAAGGATTTCTCTTTGAAGTGACAGAATGTTTCCAAACTGGTTGAGATAATGCATGCATGAATAGCCTGGGAAGCACAGTGCATATCACACTGTCTCTAGTATTTGGTTTGTTGTTGCTTGTTTGCTTTTTTCAAGAAAGTCTCACTGTGTAGCCCTAGATGACATGGCATTCTCTTTGTACACCAGGGTGGGCATGAATTCACCTACAGCATCCTGCTTCTGCCACCTGAGTGCTAGGATTAAAGGCATGTGCCACCATACCGGGCACTGGATAGCCCACTTACATGAACTGATCATATAGTAGCTAGAGTGGATCGATTTTGAAGATTGATTTAAAAGTTATTTGCAGCTCAGATCCCGCTGTCTACACACTAATTAGCAAATGAGATGGGTATTTTGTCAAAGGTTTATCATATGATGGCCAGAGGTGGCTAAATCTCCTGAGATCCTGTCCTCCTTCAAAGATTATCAGCCATATGGGCCTGTGAATGTGCAGAGAGGAAACCACTACTGACCCTCAATGTTCCTTGTATGTTCCTAGGTATGACATAAATTGAGTTGAATTTTATGCTAACACATGGGGGAAAGGAAGACATATCCAAAACATGATATGTTTTAATAATGTTAATGACAATTTTTGTATAATTTGGGGAAGACATGAGTGTAGAAAAGATGAGAAAATTAAAAGCAATGATTATCCTGCACACACTACAATTAAGAATGGATTGATGGAGTACATGTAGTCTAAGTTTAAGTCTAAGGGTTTGTTGTGAGTTTCAGACCAGATTGAGCTAACTAAGAGACTCTATCTCCAAACAATCATAGAGAAGAAGGGAGATTGGGTGAGGAGAGAGAGAAGAGAGGAGAAAAAGAAGAGAGGAGAAAGAGAAGAGGAGAGAGGCAGAGACAGAAGAAAAGATGGAGAGAGAGAGAAAGAGGGAGAGAGAGATGAAAAATTCATCTAAGAGCTCCATTGAAATAAACTATATATAGCATTTAAAACAGATGGTAAATTAATTAAAGGACAAACCCCAGAAAACCCAGAAATACCTTCAGGCTGGGTTTCAGCAAGAGATGCCTCAGTGGTCTAATCCGTAATTTATTCTCATTGCAGGAATGAACATGAGAATTGCCAACAGAAACATCTTAAGTATGCATGGAGCATTGTGGAGTCCCTGCTGCTCCAACACTGTTCAGGAGAAGCCACACATTTCATGGGGGAGAATTAAGTACTGGCTTTCTCATCCACAAAGGTATTTCCTGCACTCAAGAAGTGGCAAGATTTCTGGTGGAAGGAAATGTCAGATAATTTTACACACTTCACCTGGAGACTTCTCTTTTCTGCTCATTAACACAAGCCGCTTGAACTAAACTCTTTTCTCTCATGCACAAAACTCTTATATCATTTACAAGCAAGGAGGGGGCCACCCAAACAGCTCAGGGGATAAAGGTGCTTGCTGTTAAACATGATGACCTGAGTTTGACCTCCAGTGCCAACATCATGGAAAGCCCTGACTCCCACAGATTTTCCTTTGACATCTAAACCAGAGCCACGGTACATAGATGCATACTCCCTCACATACATACAAACACTAAACCATAATTTGAAAGGTGTAAAAAGTAAAAATATCAAGACAGAACTTTGACTAAGGCTGGAGATTTTAGAGGAGACTTTTGACTCTTGGGTGAACATGGTCACATTTGTCATGCTGAAACCTAGTCCAACAGAGAGTTCATGGACAGACATGCCAACTCCACATCCACACCCATTCCATATGCCACATGCTTCTGTGATAAGGGTGAACAATGGGACAGGGTTAGGGCAAAGGAACTAGGTCAGTGATTAAGAGCCTGTACTGCTATCCATAGGATCTGAGTTCAAACCCCAACACCCACATCAGACTCTCATAACTGGAACTCCATCTCCAGGGGATCTGAAACCCTCTGTGGATGCTGCAAGTGCTTGTGGTCATAAGTGTACTTACATATAATTAAAATTGGCACAGGAAGCAAACAGTTGTATTGTTCCTACTATGCTATGACACATGGGTTGTGATAGGCTCTAAACTTTTTTTTTTTTTTTAGGAACAAGGCAACGGCGTCTGTGGCAAAATTTAGATCATTGTATTAACACTCGGATCAGAGCTGCATGGCGAGAACCACTTTCTCCTTCCTGAGATGATATCACTAAAGCACCGGGCATCCCACTGGACTCCATCGTGCAGACAAGCATAAACTCAAAGCCTGCATGTGTAGCCCTTCCTGTGAGGACCATCTACGAGTAGCCTGGCACAGCTTCCTCAGAGACTCAGCTCAGGGTTTCTTTTATTTTGTCTGTTTGGTTTTTTTTTTTGGGGGGGGGGGTTGGGTTGGGTTTTTTCCCGCCTTTGTCATCACTGAGGTGTTCACATTTGGAGCTGAATTTCTGAATTAAATTGGATAGTGTCCTTCGACAGGAAGCAGGGAAAGATCTCTGCTAATTAGGTAATAAGTGAACCATTTATTCTGGGAGCTGAGAGAAAAGTTATCTGACTTTCTACCTCATATCAACGGACTGAAATATATAGAAGCAAGGTAGGCACTACTCATAGCTAATGGCCTTCTGATGCTCCTGACTCAAAGAACCCACTGCTCCCACCAGAGGCCTCTCTGGACTCTGTGTGTCTGCATTCCTATTTTAATTCGGACTGTTCTGTCAAAGCCGCCTGACCTGCATTCCCAGGACGGGGAGTCCCAGAGTTCCTCTTCCTCTAGAAGACTCCATGCTCCACTTACCTCAGGCCCTCCACAGAAACTGTGTCACACCCAGGATGCACAGCACAAACTGGAAGAGGCCAAGTGAGGCTGTGAAAACAGCTTTGTTAAAGGGAAGACCAAAGGAAAGCACTTCTCTCCACTCTCCTTCTTACATGGACCGATCTTCGAAATTCCTCCACCAGTATTTCAGAGCATTAACACATGTTCTTGAAGTTTAAAGCCCAAAGAATTGCACACTGAACCTCAGAAGCGCATTTTTAAGTTGATTTCTTCTTGAGCATGCAGTTTCTCCCTCAAGGGACAAAGATAAAAGACATTGAAGGTAAATTTACAGCAAGGACCTAAAGAACACAGTTGGAGTCAATTATTAGTTTTCATAAAGAGTTTACATTCATAGTTGAGGTCAGTATAGAGTGGAAAATAGCAAATTCTAAGTTTAATAAGCCTTGAGGAATCCAGAAGTACCATCAGGATTTAAAATTTGATTTGCATGTTGTAATTTTAAGTATATACATCTTTTCCACAAAGGATTTGTGTGACACTATTCCCAAGGAGATGGAAACTAATGGCCACTCACCCTAGACAGGGAATCAATAACAGACCACCAACTTTGAGTTGAGTGGTTTAAGGGTAACTAAAAGGACTATGAGTGAAGGGTCACTTTCAGTATCAGGCATTACTCAAGAAAGCAGCATCCCCAAATGTGCATCCCAAGTTGGACAACAGGCCATGAAAGTCAGACCCCCTAGACATCACTATAGAACTAGGAGGCAGCTCAACAGGTCAGAGTGTCTCTTGGAGGTAGCCCAGCTGATCTCTGGCTCCTCCCAGAAGCCTAGTTAGTATGACCCCATCTCTCAGCAATCCTCACAGCTTATATAAGCTTGGAGAGGGAGGAGTGTATTGGATTGGTGAGTTTCAGGGACTTCCTGAATCTGTAGTGGTATTTACTTCCTCAGTTTCCCTCCATGATAGAATGCTTTGTCTCTGAGAAAATTGCTAAATAACAAGAAGTTAAGAGGATTTGAAACATTTCACTGAAGCATTGCTGCCACAGCAGAGTCAAGGAGAATTTAAACAACCCTCACCCTGCACAATACAAACTCTCAACCAGCAGAAGATCTTGACAGAGGAAGATTAATTCACACAATGTGCTGTGCCTGCACAGAGCATCTACCACACACCAGGGGCTGTGGGTGTGGAAGAATGTCTTAACTTCATCCCTGACATCAAGTTACATATAAATTTGTGGGGAGGTGTACTATGCATAAAATAGGACATGATAGATGAGCTGAAATGTAATCGATGTTTGTTGGAGATATGAACATAGAGAAATTCCCCTGGTGAGGTAAGGGAACTGATGGGAATAATCACCAAGAACAAGAATGAGGCCCTGGGATAACATTCTTTCAGCCAGTTCCAGTACACTTTGTGGACTGACTTTCTACCTCATATCAACGGACTGAAATATATAGAAGCAAGGTAGGCACTACTCATAGCTAATGGCCTTCTGATGCTCCTGACTCAAAGAACCCACTGCTCCCACCAGAGGCCTCTCTGGACTCTGTGTGTCTGCATTCCTATTTTAATTCGGACTGTTCTGTCAAAGCCGCCTGACCTGCATTCCCAGGACGGGGAATGTGGAGACAGGAGGAAGAGAAAGAGTTACAGAAGGAGAGCTACTGGGCATGCCTGGAGAAATTCAACCATCTGCATGGTAGTAAATGTTAATCCTTAAGGTGCAAGATCTGGACCTTGGCTGCCGTTGAAACAAGCTTGTAGATGGGCAGTGTGTGTGTGTGTGTGTGTGTGTGTGTGTGTGTGTGTACCCACTTACATACACATTTGCACTGAAAATCTTGACAAAAGAGTAGCCCCCATGCCCAAATCTACCTGTCTCATTTAAAAGGAATTAAATGTCTTCTCCAGGCACTTCCAATATTTAATAATTAACAAGACAAAACTTAAACACAGGAAGTCTGGTCCTGAGAAGTGCTTTCCTAAAGTCAGTTCTGAAGAGGGAGAGGGAGAGGGAGGGGGAGGGGGAGGGGGAGGGAGAGGGGAGGGAAAGGGAGAGAGAGAGAGAGACAGAGAGAGAGAGACAGAGACAGACACACACACAGAGAGAGAGAGAGAGAGAAAGAGAAGAGAAGGAATTCTGCTAAGAGTATGTCAGTGGGGGGTGGGGCCACAGGGCTAGAGGTGAGGTTGTGTTTAGCTCTCCAGATAGAGCATGTGCCAGAGGGTTCCATTTCTTTGAACTCACCCTTCAGAATTACTTGAAGTTTGCTGCTGCGGATAGACTAGACTACCTACATAGACTGTCTCCCTCCCTCTACAAGTTAATGTGGTATCTTGAACTCTGAAGTTTGTCACTTCTATTGACCCAGACATTTCTGCTTTTCTCACTGTGTTAGCCAATTCCATAGTCCTCCCCTCATGTCTCACCAAATAGATGCTTTGTTTTTCTTTTTGCAAATAGAAGAAAAATGAATGCCTATATATCAGTCTGTCTCTAACCTCTGGCCATTAATGACTTCCATTTAATTTGTAAAGAGAAAACAGGTTGACATTTAATTCACATTTTTTCCTAAAATACAAAAAAAGAACTTCGAACTAAAAAGATCTCCCATGCTCATGGATTGGCAGGATCAACATTGTAAAAATGGCTATCTTGCCAAAAGCAATCTACAGATTCAATGCAATCCCCATCAAAATTCCAACTCAATTCTTCAACGAATTAGAAAGAGCAATCAGCAGATTCATCTGGAATAACAAAAAAACCTAGCATAGCAAAAACTCTTCTCAAGGATAAAAGAACCTCTGGTGGAATCACCATGCCGGACCTAAAGCTGTACTACAGAGCAATTGTGATAAAAACTGCATAGTATTGGTATAGTGACAGACAAGTAGACCAATGGAATAAAATTGAAGACCCAGAGATGAACCCACACACCTATGGTCACTTGATCTTTGACAAGGGAGCTAAAACCATCCAGTGGAAAAAAGACAGCATTTTCTTTTTTTTTTTTTTTTTTTTTTTTTGGTAGGTGTGTAGAATTTATTTATTTATTTTTTAAATTTTAATATTTTTATTACATATTTTCCTCAATTACATTTCCAATGCTATCCCAAAAGTCCCCCATAGCGCCCCCCACTTCCCTACCCACCCATTCCCATTCTTTTGGCCCTGGCATTCCCCTATATTGGGGCATATAAAGTTTGCAAGTCCAATGGGCCTCTCTTTCCATTGATGGCCGACTAGGCCATCTTTCGATACATATGCAGCTAGAGACAAGACCTCCGGGGTTCTGGTTAGTACATCATGTTCTTCCAACAATAGGGTTGCAGATCCCTTTAGCTCCTTGGTTACTTTCTATAGCTTCTCCATTGGGAGCCCTGTGATACATCCAATAGCTGACTGTGAACATCCACTCCTGTGTGTGCTAGGCTCCAGCATTGTCTCACAAGAGACAGCTATATTTGGGTCCTTTCAGCAAAATCTTGCTAGTGTATGCAATGGTGTCAGCGTTTAGAAGCTGATTATGGGATGGATCCCTGGATACAGCAGTCTCTAAATGGTCCATCCTTTCATCACAGCTACGAACTTTGTCTCTGTAACTCCTTCCCTGGGTGTTTTGTTCCCAATTCTAAGAAGGTGCACAGTGTCCACACTTTGGTCTTCATTCTTCTTGAGTTTCATGCGTTTAGCAAATTGTATCTTATATCTTGGGTATCCTAAGTTTTGGGCTAATATCCACTTATCAATGAATACATATTGTGTGAGTTCTTTTGTGATTGTGTTACTTCACTCAAGATGATGCCCTCCAGGTCCATCCATTTGGCTAGGAATTTCATAAATTCATTCTTTTTAATAGCTGAGTAGTACTCCATTGTGTAAATGTACCATAATTTCTGTATCCATTCCTCTGTTGAGGGACATCTGGGTTCTTTCCAGCTTCTGGCTATTATAAATAGGGCTGCTATGAACATAGTGGAGCATGTGTCCTTTTTACCGGTTGGGACATCTTCTGGATATATGCCCAGGAGAGGTATTGCTGGATCCTCCGGTAGTACTATGTCCAATTTTCTGAGGAACCGCAAGACTGATTTCCAGAGTGGTTGTACAAGCTTGCAATCCCACCAACAATGGAGAAGTGTTCCTCTTTCTCCACATCCTCGCCAGCATCTGCTGTCACCTGAATTTTTGATCTTAGCCATTCTGACTGGTGTGAGGTGGAATCTCAGGGTTGTTTTGATTTGCATTTCCCTGATGATTAAGGATGTTGAACATTTTTTCAGGTGTTTCTCTGCCATTCGGTATTCCTCAGGTGAGAATTCTTTGTTCAGTTCTGAGCCCCATTTTTTAATGGGGTTATTTGACTTTCTGGAGTCCACCTTCTTGAGTTCTTTATATATATTGGATATTAGTCCCTTATCTGATTTAGGATAGGTAAAGATCCTTTCCCAATCTGTTGGTGGTTTTTTTTGTCTTATTGATGGTGTCTTTAGCCTTGCAGAAGCTTTGTAGTTTCATGAGGTCCCACTTGTCAATTCTCGATCTTACAGCACAAGCCATTACTGTTCTATTCAGGAATTTTTCCCCTGTGCCCATATCTTCAAGGCTTTTCCCCACTTTCTCCTCTATAAGTTTCAGTGTCTCTGGTTTTATGTGAAGTTCCTTGATCCACTTAGACTTGACCTTAGTACAAGGAGATAGGAATGGATCGATTTGCATTCTTCTACATGTTAACAACCAGTTGTGCCAGCACCATTTGTTGAAAATGCTGTCTTTCTTCCACTGGATGTTTTTAGCTCCCTTGTCGAAGATCAAGTGACCATAGGTGTGTGGGTTCATTTCTGGGTCTTCAATTCTATTCCATTGGTCTATTTGTCTGTCACTATACCAGTACCATGCAGTTTTTATCACAATTGCTCTGTAGTAGAGCTTTAGGTCCAGCATGGTGATTCCACCAGAGGTTCTTTTATCCTTGAGAAGAGTTTTTGCTATCCTAGGTTTTTTGTTATTCCAGATGAATTTGCAGATTGCACTTTCTAATTCGTTGAAGAATTGATTTGGAATTTTGATGGAGATTGCATTGAATCTGTAGATTGCTTTTGGCAAGATAGCCATTTTTACAATGTTGATCCTGCCAATCCATGAGCATGGGAGATCTTTCCATCTTCTGAGATCTTCTATAATTTCTTTCTTCAGAGACTTGAAGTTTTTATTATACAGATCTTTCACTTCCTTAGTTAGAGTCACGCCAAGATATTTTATATTATTTGTGACTATTGAGAAGGGTGTTGTTTCCCTAATTTCTTTCTCAGCCTGTTTATTCTTTGTGTAGAGAAAGGCCATTGATTTGTTTGAGTTAATTTTATATCCAGCTACTTCACCGAAGCTGTTTATCAGGCTTAGGAGTTCTCTGGTGGAATTTTTAGGGTCACTCATATATACTATCATATCATCTGCAAAGAGTGATATTTTGACTTCATCTTTTCCAATTTGTATCCCTTTGATCTCCTTTTGTTGTCGAATTGCTCTGGCTAGGACTTCAAGTACAATGTTGAATAGGTATGGAGAAAGTGGACAGCCTTGTCTAGTCCCTGATTTTAGAGGGATTGCTTCAAGCTTCTCACCATTTACTTTGATGTTGGCTACTGGTTTGCTGTAGATTGCTTTTATCATGTTTAGGTATGGGCCTTGAATTCCTGATCTTTCCAAGACTTTTATCATGAATGGGTGTTGGATCTTGTCAAATGCTTTTTCCGCATCTAAGGAGATGACCATGTGGTTTTTGTCTTTGAGTTTGTTTATATACTGAATTACGTTGATGGATTTCCGTATATTGAACCATCCCTGCATCCCTGGGATGAAACCTACTTGGTCAGGATGGATGATTGTTTTGATGTGTTCTTGGATTCGGTTAGCAAGAACTTTATTGAGGATTTTTGCATCAATATTCATAAGGGATATTGGTCTGAAGTTTTCTATCTTTGTTGAGTCTTTTTGTGGTTTAGGTATCAGAGTAATTGTGGCTTCATAGAATGAGTTGGGTAAAGTACCTTCTGTTTCTATTTTGTGGAATAGTTTGTGAAGAACTGGGATTAGATCTTCTTTGAAGGTCTGATAGAACTCTGCACTAAACCCATCTGTTCCTGGGCTTTTTTTAGTTGGGAGACTATTAATGACTGCTTCTATTTCTTTGGGGGATATAGGGCTGTTTAGATCATTAACCTGATCTTGATTCAACTTTGGTACCTGGTATCTGTCTAGGAACTTCTCCATTTCATCCAGGTTCTCCAGTTTTGTTGAGTAAAGCCTTTGGTAGAAGGATCTGATGGTGTTTTGGATGTCTTCAGGATCTGTTGTTATGTCTCCTTTTTCATTTCTGATTTTGTTAATTAGGATGCTTTCCCTGTGCCCTCTAGTGAGTCTGGCTAAGGGTTTATCTATCTTGTTGATTTTCTCAAAGAACCAGCTCCTTGATTGGTTGATTCTTTGAATAGTTTTTCTTGTTTCCACTTGGTTGATTTCGCCCCTGAGTTTGATTATTTTCTGCCTTCTACTCCTCTTGGGCGAATTTGCTTCCTTTTGTTCTAGTGCTTTTAGGTATGTTGTCAAGCTGCTAATGTGTGCTCTCTCTAGTTTCCTTTTGGAGGCACTCAGAGCTATGAGTTTTCCTCTTAGAAATGCTTTCATTGCGTCCCATAAGTTTGGGTATGTTGTGGCTTCATTTTCATTGAACTCTAAAAAGTCCTTAATTTCTTTCTTTATTCCTTCCTTGACCAAGGTATCATTGAGAAGAGTGTTGTTCAGTTTCCACGTGAAGGTTGGCTTTCTATTATTTATTTTGTTATTGAAGATCAGCATTAGTCCATGGTGATCTGATAGGATGCATGGGACAATTTCAATATTTTTGTATCTGTTGAGGCCTGTTTTGTGACCAATTTTGTGGTCAGTTTTGGAGAAGGTAACATGAGGTGCTGAGAAGAAGGTATATCCTTTTGTTTTAGGATAGAATGTTCTGTAGATATCTGCCAGATCCATTTGATTCATAATTTCTGTTAGTTTCACTGTGTCCCTGTTTAGTTTCTGTTTCCATGATCTGTCCATTGGTGAAAGTTGTGTGTTGAAGTCTCCCACTATTATTGTATGAGGTGCAATGTGTGCTTTGAGATTTACTAAAGTTTCTTTAATGAATGTGGCTGCCTTTGTATTGGAGCATAGATATTCAGGATTGATAGTTCCTCTTGGAGGATTTTACCTTTGATGAGTATGAAGTGTCCCTCCCTGTCTTTTTTGATGACTTTGGGTTGGAAGTCAATCTTATCAGATATTAGAATGGCTACTCCAGCTTGTTTCTTCATACCATTTGCTTGGAAAATTGTTTTCCAGCCTTTCATTCTGAGGTAGTGTCTATCTTTTTCTCTGAGATGAGTTTCCTGTAAGCAGCAAAATGTTGGGTCTTGTTTGTGTAGCCAGTTTGTTAGTCTATGTCCTTTTATCGGGGAGTTGAGTCCATTGATATTAAGAGATATTAAGGAAAAGTAATTGTTGTTTCCTGTTATTTTTGTTGTTAAAGTTGGCATTCTGTTCTTGTGGCTGTCTTCTTTTAGGTTTGTTGAGGGATTACCTTCTTGTTGTTTCTAGGGCGTGGTTCCTGTCCTTGTATTGGTTTTTTTCTGTTATTATCCTTTGAAGTGCTGGATTCGTGGAGAGATAATGTGTGAATTTGGTTTTGTCGTGGAATACTTTGGTTTCTCCATCTATGTTAATTGAGAGTTTGGCTGGGTATAGTAGCCTGGGCTGGAATTTGTGTTCTTTTAGTGTCTGTATAACATCCGTCCAGGATCTTGTGGCTTTCATAGTCTCTGGTGAAAAATCTGGTGTAATTCTGATAGGCTTGCCTTTATATGTTACTTGGCCTTTTTCTCTTACTGCTTTTAGTATTCTATATTTATTTAGAGCATTTGTTGTTCTGGTTATTATGTGTCGGGAGGTATTTCTTTTCTGGTCCAGTCTATTTGGAGTTCTGTAGGCTTCTTGTATGTTCATGGGCATCTCTTTCTTTACATTGTTGGTGGGATTGCAAGCTTGTACAACCACTCTGGAAATCAGTCTGGTGAAATTACCCAAGGAGCTAAAAGGAACTGCAACCCTATAGGTGGATCAACAATATGAACTAACCAGTACCCCAGAGCTCTTGTCTCTACCTGCATATGTATCAAAAGATGGCCTAGTCGGCCATCACTGCAAAGAGAGGCCCATTGGACTTGCAAACTTTATATGCCCCAGTACAGGGGAACCCAGGGCCAAAAAGGGGGAGTGGGTGGGTAGGGGATTGGGGGGGGTGGGTATGGGGGACTTTTGGGATAGCATTGAAAATGTAAATGAGGAAAATACCTAATAAAAAATAAATTAAAAAGAAAATAAATAAATCTTAAAAAAAAAATTAAAGAATTCTTGAGTCCTGTAAAACTCAAGGGCAAGTGCCACATACAAGCTCATAAATGTTCCCTGCCTTGGTTTGATTCCTTAAGATGAGGTTGTAAGATGACATGGTTTGGGTAGCCTATTGCCCTAGCTGTATGGGAATCACTCGGTGACATTCATCTGTATACCCTGCTCCTTGGACCCTCCCTTGAAAGGACTAATAACCCTATGAAGGGTGTTGACAGTTTAATTGAAAGCACTTTAACATTTTCTTTACAGGACAGTTTTTGTAGCTCAAAGTATTCGCAGCTGCTAATACAGATGCCTGTTTTTTCATTCACTGAAGAGTAGGCATAGTATCTTCTAGCACTATGAAAGCCAACCAGTGAGAATGGCGCTTCTGAGTGAGTACCAGCTTGATTGCATCGATGGATCAGTGGTTAAGAGCACTGACTGCTCTTCCAGAGGTCCTGAGTTCAATTCTCAGCAACCACATGGTGGCTCAACAACCATCTGTAATGAGTTCTGATGCCCTCCTCTGGATGCAAAGACAACACTCATATAACTAAATAAATAAATCTTTAAAAAAACAAAAAAGAAAAACAAAAAAACTTCTTATCACTTAAGTAAGTGGGTCATACTGTCAAGTTCTGGTGGGCATCCAAGAACATTGACAGTAGCCTTTAATGTCTGGGATCACTGACCAACAACTCCAAAAGTGTTAACCCACACTTGTCACTGAGCTCTCTGTTAACCTGTGGTGTGTGTGTGTGTGTGTATGTGTGTGTGCACTCAAGTGTGCGTGTGCATGTGTGCGTTTATGTATACATCGTCAGCATGCACAGGGCCAAAGATGAGACTATTGAGGCTTCCATATGAACATAGTAAGCAGTTTCTGGAATCTCAGGCTCCCCAGCATGCAAATGAGACTGGAACATCTACCAGTTACATTCACTGGAACATCTACCACTTACAATATAAGCCAATCTAATAAGTCCTGTTTATAACAATATACTCAGCCATTGCTAAAACATCTATCATTTATCATATAAGCCAATCTAATAAGTCCTGTTGTATTATAAACAGGACTAATTAGGCATATAGGACACACATCCTACTGCCTCCATCCCTCTAGAGTGCCTTGCCTTATATGTGGAAGTGTCCGGGTGAGAACTGGCACACATAAGGAGGGACTCTCAGATAACAGGTTGATTCAGCTCTTGAGTTCACCACTTGAAGTTGAGGGTAAGCTCTGGTCTTCAAGACCCTCAAATGAAACAGAAGAGACTTCCCTAAGACCACCAGAACCACCCTCTGTTTTTGCAGTTTTCAGTAGGAGATAATCTGGCTTTCCCCTTTCTGGGTTGAACCACAGATAAGAAGTATCTGAATTACTAAAATGATACCAGAAGACGGACTGGAGACCTGTGTGTGCACCTATGATGCAATAGAACTTCAGTTCTGACTTGACCACATCCCCCTGTCCTCATGTGCCTCTCCAGCTCGCACTGCCTGTAGTTAACCAATCCAGATTTAAATTCTGAGTGCTCAATTCAAAGCACACTTACATTATGCATAAGTTTCCTCACTGCCATTTATTGCTATCACAGTACTTAGCACAGGGCGCTCTGGTCAGCTTGCCTGGCTGCAATAATAAACTGAAAGGATAGGGACACTTTTCATTTTTAGCATTTTTACTGTATGACTCATCTTTGTGCTTCCATGCAGTTTGGGCCCAAGGCCTCTCAGATCTAGCAGGTGACAAATAAATGCCTGTGGACCTTGAACCGTCTAGAAACAGAAGCAGAGTGTGGAGCAAGGTTCATGCATGAACTCCACCATCCTCCTACCAGTTGGGCTGTCTGGCTTGTGCTGTTCTCAACCTCTGGAATGGGAGTAATAGAGCCCATGTCTAAGGAAGATGGAGAGATAAACATGCTTGCTTAGACCAGTAGATAGCTGAGCATGCTAAAGCACAGTGGTACTAATTTTTTTTTTAATTAAACCAAAGGTTTGGCCTATATGAATGAGAGCTGTTCCCTAGTCCTGTTTTGTTTGTTTGTTTGGATTGCTTTTGGGAGGAAGAGTGAGCAGAGGTTGATTTCATTTAAGACAAGGCTAGCCCACACATAGTCACTAAATATTCCATGCTGGGTCAGAGCTCACTCCCCTCCTGCCTCAGTGTCCCAAATTACTAGGATTACAGGTATGTGCCAATACATGTGGCTCAATGGCTCGTTGTATTTTTACTTTCAGTTGCCTGTGTGGTAGAGCATGCATTCAGAAGCTCATAGCCCCCACACTCATCAACCTTGGTTTAAGCATCTTTCTAATGTTGGACAGGTATGAGTGCCAGGAGACTAAGTGCTAGCTAAAGACCATTCACCTTGCCATCTTCCATTATCAACGTTCTCAGATGAAGATGATCATTTTGCAGTAGCTCTTTAGTGTGCAGACTAAATGCCCTATTGCAGTTGTGCTTCACAACTCAGTGCCCGTCTGACTGGTGACTGGTGACAACTCTGTGCTGACCATCATCTTCCTGACAATGATGAAGGACAGGAGCAGCACACTCCTAAAACTCTTGAGAGATCAGAGGTCCTGACCCTTTACCTAAGAGCTCTTGGTCTCCTGATGCTTTGCTTGGAAAGATGAGTCTCGGTGCTGACAACAGGCTAGGTGGATGTGAGCCTTCACAGGTGACTGGGAGAGTCAGAGTCTGTGCAATCACTACATGTCTTGGTACTTGTCACTTTTGGTGGGGAGGGGCAGGGTGCAGATGGACCAAGGCCCTTGCACATCTGTGGCAAGTACTCTATCTGTGAGCTACATACCCATCTTGTTTAATGTCTCCAGTGCTCCTGGAAGTTCACATGAACTACACACTTCATTCAGTGGAATAGGAACCAAGAGAGCTTAGCTGTGGAGCCTAGATTCCCCATGACTCTAGAGAACCTGAATCCATTATGGAATTAGAAAACCTAAGTCCATCAATTCAATGCATGACCTGAGCGAAGGTGTTCGCCATCGCTAGGCTTCAGACATCTCCTTAGTTGGAACTCTTAGCCTTGCTTCCACAGATCCCTGATGGCACAGAATAGCAAGTCACGCCAGCACTCCATGCTGCCGGCATCTGCACGGACCTCACGGCACCATTTTCCAAGCCTTTGCTAACATTCCTGATGGTTTCCTTACATTCATGCTATGTTTATATAGTCATCCTAGGTATAGATATGGGAGCATTATATTAAAATTAGCCATTTTTTAAAAAACATCACTCTAAAATGTATCTGTAAGATGTCAAAGGTAAGTCTTTCATTTGGAAAACTATTTGTATGGCCTTCTGTTAATGTAGAGATTGTAAGTAACCAAGCCATATATAGAAAGAAATGAGGAGAAGCCATTGACTTCTAGAAACTGGGGAGTATAATAAACACCTTCTTCCAGGCCTCTGGAGACATCAATCCTGCCTCACCTTGGTTTTTTGGATATTTGGTGTTCTGGGGGAAGGGGGTTGTTTTGTTTTGTTTGATTTTAGTCTTCTGGAAACAATCACATTTTATTTATTTTTTAAGTCATCAGAGGCTGGGTAATAGCATATTACTGAAGAGACTACATTTTAAACTTAAAATTCTTCCCTTGGTAGATCTGAGAAAAGACATAGGAAGAACTGAAGCTGGAGAACAAACACACCAGGGCAGAAAAAAAGAAGTGAAAAAACTTAGAAAGCCTCTCTCTAAAGGAATGCTCTGCCTCCAGTGAATCTCCAGGAAAGGGTGTGGTCAACAGAGTTTAATGGTTCGCTGTTGTTTTAGCAGCTTATGCCAACTACACAGGAGTGCTTTCTTAGCTGTGCAAGTTAAGTGATTAGACAGTGAGTGGAGTGGACTGAAGTGTCAGTTTCCACTCACAGCAAAATTCCAGTGGTTATCACAAATCTTAGCAGTTCTTACCAGAATGAAGTCCCCAGGAGCAGGAGATGTCTATAGCGACACTTCATGTGTCATAACTCAATATTTACTAGCTTATAATCCTATCCAGGGTCCCTTGTGTCCAGTAACCTAGGAGGTACATTGCATGGCACACTGGTGGCTCTCTTGCCAGGCAGATAAACATAATATACTGTCTTGAAAACTAATGTCAGCTTGAGCCTTTGTGAGTAAGTTTGTTTGATTGTATCTACAATAGATACCCTGGTTGCTGAGGAACATCCAGTGTTTGTCAGGCAACTAAAGGGGTCTGATAAGTAGAAAGTTAGGTGTATACAGCCATGCATGCCCCATGCCAGCTGCAGCAAGTGATGATCCAGGGAGGGGAAAAAATGTCAAGTTTGTTCTCAGAGACTCTTTTGTTTAAAGTGCAAGCTTCTTTACAGCCACTATGATTACCATTCCTATGTCCATCCTTCACCACCCTAAGTTTTCCAAATTGAAGAAAGCAAAGCTCTTACTATTCTCCCTGGTAGTTTATTTCTGGGTTAATATGAATTGTTGTTGACCTATCAGTCTCACTAAGTTTGAATCCATTGTTACGTCCAGATAATAACAAATAAATGAGGTTGCTATGGAAATTTAATCTGAAAATCAGCCCAGACTGTACACCCCGGATCCAGGTCTCATTTTTACATTTCTTGTTGATGTTGAAATTCTCTTCACCCAGCATCTGAAGACTCCACCACTCAAGTCTGTGGGGTAGAGGTTGTTCAGTAATGGCCTGAGGTGGCAATTGGAAACCAAATATAATTTTTTACTGTGAATTTTTATAGTAGAAAGTTCTTTATATCAAAGGCCTTTTGGTGATGGCCATCTTTTAATATTTATATATTTTGAGGGTAAGCACATAGATTATTTTCAGGCATATGTCTCTTGACAAATCTGTAATACATAATTCTGAACTGTTCTAAATGAGCCCATTTCACTAGCTAATTCAAAATGCATTCAGTACATACCTTATACTTCTGGATTTGAGAACTCAGTCACCGAATTTAACACATATGTTTTTAAAATTCATCTCTCAGATATTAGTACTTCAGTTGCCTAGAGCAGTGGTTCTCTTTGGGAGGGGTCAAACAACCTTTTTACAGAGGTCACCTAAGATCATCAGAAAACAAGTATTTATATTATGATTCATAATAGTAGCAAAATTATAGCTATGATGTAGCAAAGAAGATAAGTATATGGTTGGGGTCATCACAACACGAGGAACTGTATTAAAGGGTTGCAGCAGTAGGAAGGTTGAGAACCATTTTCCTAGAAGGCAAAATGCCCAGAAGGTATGTATGGTCCAAATGACTCAAACTGGGACATGCATGGAAATAGGAAGATGACCATAGAGATTATCCAGGAATCCCAGGGCTCATTAGCTATTCTGACATGTAATTACAGCAGAGTTTTTTCCAACTTTTTAAAAAATTTTAAACCTTCATTACACTCAAGGAATATTGGTTTACATATAAAAGCAAAACTTTGAGCAGGATTTTGAGAAAAGTTCTATAGCCTCCATCCATAGGGTCCTGACAGGAGACACAGGAACCATGACTACCAGTTGGTCCTGACATTCCTTCATCTCTGCGTTTCACCTCTCATCTCAGAAATTGCTTCATCTTAAAGAATCTAATAGCCATTCCCAAGGTACAAAATGACCTTCAGTGCTACTGATGGGCTTTCAAGTATGCTGTTTAAAAGAACACATTTAAAATAAAAATCATTAGGCTCAGAAAGCCTTCTGTTTATTAAAGACCAAAGCCAAGCTCAGAAACAGAACCAGTGTAAACATTCCTGGGCATTACAAACACACCGTTTAGGATATAGACTTATCTATATCCTATTTCTGTAGGATATAGATAAGTGATAATATCCATATTCCATACAACAACAAGGCCAGACATGGCTGTTCCTTGTGCTGTAGGTGAGAAGGTCCAAATTCAGGAATGTTCTAAGGGTGTTGTACTTCACTGAGCCTGGGCTGAAGTCTCTTGGTTGTGTTAACCCATTCACTGGATGTCACTAGGAGCTAGAACCCTGACCTCTTGGTCATATTGACACAGGCTATGGAGGTTTGCATGAGAATGTCTCCCAACGGTGTGGGACACTTGGTTCTAGTTGGTGGTGCTATTTTGCAGAAGCTTGGGGAGTTTGACTTTGCTAAAGGAAGTATGTGTCTGAAGGCTAGCTTTGAGAGTCTACAGCCTTGTTCCATTTCCAGTTCACTGTCTCTGCTTCATGTTTGTGGTTTACAATGTGACCTCTCAGCTTCTGGCTTCAGAAATGCCTGCAGCATGCTACCATGTCTCCACTTTGCCATGATGTTCTCTTATCTATAAGCCTAAATAAAGCCTTTCTAAATTTACTTTCAGTCATGGTGCTAGACCAGAGCAATAGAAAAGAGTCTCATACACGAGTAGACAAATGTGCCAGTCACTTGCCATACCATGAAAAAAATTGCTACAAAAGCAGACCAGCGATATTTGGGGGAAGACTATGGAAACCCAGCTTAGCAAGCAGAACAGACTGTTTTAGAACCATGCTTGTCTGTGACTTTTGGCAACTGGGTTGTCTGAGCTCAAACCCAGAGATGCATACAGTTGGTATGGCATCTTTTTAAAGATCTGTATGTGAGACTGTAGTGTGTGCATATGCCACAGTTCACAAGTGGATATCAGGTCTCTGCCCTTGCTTCCCTTGTTTGAAATGTGGTCTCTTATTTTCTTTTGCATATGACAAACACCTGCCCAGGAACTTTTGGGGACTCTTTCTGTGCTTCATACCTTGCCACAGGAGTTCTGGGACATTAGACACACAGCCACCATGTTCCTCTTCTACCTGGTTTCTGAGGATTCAAATGTGGATTCTCACACCTGTGGGGAAAGCATTTTGCCCGCTGAGATCTCTCTCTCTCTACAGTCTGAAGTTGGTCTCTCTCTACAATCTGAAGTTGGTGTCTAATATGTATTCGTCACTGTTGCTTATGAGCCAAAGATGATCCTAAAGATAATACATATGTAGATAGAGTATCAGGGTCAAATCCATGATAAGCATTTTATCATTGGAAGGAAAAACTGACTGTTTTAATTTACTTTCTTCTATCTTTGCTGCATGATTTTTGATATAGAGATTATCTCTGAAGCATGCTTTCCTTTTTGCCTATGCTAGTTTAATGAGAGAATTGTAGTCATATGAAATGCTTTTTTAATGTTACCATTTATTAAATAATTTCTACAGCACCTCTGTCAAAACACATGAGGCACTGAACCACTAAGCCAATGATTCCTAAAATCTAGATCTCTTCTACCTTTTCTAAACAAGGAGAGCTGAAGTTTCAGTACGTCATAAATGTCAAATTCAATAAATGTTTCAAATGACTGTACCAGAGTGAAGCATTTCTCCTAATGGTTGGTTGCATATGTCACACAATTAAGTTTGTTTTCAGTTCTACACATGACTGTGAACTTCAGGTAGTCAAGCCATTGTGATCAATTCAGCTTCTGTCATGTATCCGGATCCATCAGCCCATTGACTGAAGTTGCAAAGAGTATCAAGGGTTTTCATCAAAAGGCTTTCAGAAGCACTGGACTGGGTGTATGGAGAAGTAGATGTACCAGTTGTATATCATGAATAAAAAGTTCTAGCTCTACAATATTTTCCATTCAACACTTCAATACTAAAACTGTCTTATAGCTCAAGCATTATCCCATGTTGCATTCTTCTCCAGTATCCTGTCCCTCTTGACTCCTCTTCTTCCTAATAGGGGGACTTTAAGGTTCTGCTAGAAAGCCAATGAGTTTTCCATTGTAGAAAATAAATAATATTCTATTAACAACTATGTGCATATGGCCTTGTCTAAATTGATATATACATATATTATATGTAAGATAGGGCCTGAAATCAGCTTCCATGGCCAAAAGAACTGGTCTCTCTGAAGTTCTGAATGTTGAGCAGTGGCAAGCCTAGAGTAGATGCCTAATGCTACAACCCTCAGTGAGTCGGCACTTGGCTGTGCTTGAAAATGAGCTTCTGTAGAGCTGACTAAGAAAAATGAAGTCATAAGGGTGGGGCCTTATGATATGACTACTGCCAGAAGAATAATGTCAGGAAAGACACACAGACAGAAAGCCACATGACAGCACACGGTAATGGTGGGTTTTCACAGGTCAGGAACAGAGAGATTCCCAAAGACTTTACCTCTATAGCCCCAAAAGCTTTTATCTTTGGTAGTATTTTACTAGGGCAACCCAAACAGACAAATCCAGCTTATTCCTTGTTTTGACCTACCCCATTTTCACCAGCAGTGTAATGAGAGAGAGAGGGGTGTGTGTGTGGGGGGGGGGGAGTGTTCAGTCCATCAGCACATTTAAAGAAAAAGACTTGAATAACCAGCCTTCCCAAAGGACAGTTCCAGTCCCCAGAGTAGCCAATGCCCAGCCATAGTACAGCTCTACAGGTCCTCCAGTGGCCTCCTGAAGCACCACACAGGATCCCTCCAGAGAAGCTCAACATCAGACGGCAATGGGGAAATTCTGGATACACATTCCACACCAGACATCACCAAGGAGGCCAGAAGACACTTGATCCGTGACACAGGCTGACCAACAGCTAGAAGGAGCCTCTCTACCTGCCTTCCTTTTTACTAATCCTGTAATTTGCCACTTACTTGCTAGCAGCCTCCCTACCAGCCTCCCAGACCTTCATCTGAGGGTGACCTGCATGAGTTCACCGGACAAAGAAGTTAAGAACACGGCACTGTAGCTGAGTGACAGGCTTGGGGAAGTGCCAGATGGCCCTTCAGGCTACTTCATCTTTTATTTTTGATTGTTCCATACTTAGCTCTCTTGGGATGTCATGGCAGCCCAGAGCTGGAGCAGATGAATGCCCTCAATTCTATGCTGCCCATCCACCACAAGGTGGCTGGGGTGTGTTTTCTACACAGGAGTTCTCTTGTAGTGCATATACCTCAGACATCTTCAGATTCAGCTATCTACAGGAAGAATCTGTTTTCACCTTTAAATTTTGATGTCATTACTTTAAAAACATAGCTTCGAGTATACATACTCTAGTGTAAGTATGTGCTTGTATGTGTGTGTGTGTGTGTGCATGTGTGTATATTTGTACATGAGTGTGTACCTGTGTTTCTGTGTGTGTACTGTATGTGTAAGTGTGACTCTGCTTGTGTGTAAATGTATGTCCATGTGTGTATGTGTGGGGATACGTGTATGAGCTTTGTGTGTGTGTGCCTGCGGTTTTGTGTGTGTACTTTGTGTGCATGTGTGTCTGTGCTTGTGTGCATATGTATGTCCATGTGTGTGGTGATAAATGTATGTGTTGTGTGTGTGTCCATATATGTGTACATGTCTGTGTGGATATTTATATCTATTTGTGTGTCTGTGTGTGCATGTGATGTCTCCAGAATCCAGTGTAAAAACCAAGGACCACAGCAAGAAATAAAGCCAGAGGCAGAGTCTTGAATTGAGGGCACTCGAGGGCATCATAAGATTTTAAGCCCTGTGGGAATTTTAGAAATTTTAGAAGCTGAGCCAAGAAGGTTTCAAAGAAGAAAATGGGACAGATGGTGGTTTAGTGGCTACTCAGAGAGGGCAGACTCTTAGATTATTCCCACATGTCCTGCAGGGGAACATCTCATCTACCACGTCCACGTGAAGCTGCTGAGAGTTAGACCCACACACGTGTGAATGCTCCTCTGTAGATTGTACCTGGATTTGCCTTGACACTTGAATGCTCTATGGAACTTCTGTCCTTTACAGCCGGAGAAAGCAGGACTGCCTTCCTTTGCTAGCAGTTAAATTCTGTTCCTCTTACCTAAGCAGCATGATTCAATCCAGCGGAAGTTGGTTACCTCTTAGACACAGCCAAATATTCTGCAAGGATAACTGAGATGTATGGAATGGGAGACTACAGCAGATTGCTTTGTAAAATGGACATAAATGATTTCTGTTTCAAGGAGATCTTGAGCCCCACTCTTTGCAAGTGGAACACTGTGTTATACTAACTCTTTGGTGTTTGATCTTAATCTACCTAGGATTACAACAGCCAATCATTCTGGGGTGGGGGTGGGGTGGGGTGCTGAATGTAGGAGAAATGCATTATTCAGTGAGTGTCTAAGAAGAAAGTATACCGTGTGGCACGAAGAGAGGTGTTGGTTAAATCTTTGGAGAGGTATTTATTCACTTCTAGTCCTCAAGCACTGTACTGTCCCCTGTCAGGTACCCAGTGAGGATCAGAAACTGAAGGGGACTCATGGGTGGGCAGAGGACATGCCCTGCTTAGATGATCAAAGTGCAATGGTGCTCACACAGACAGCATTGGCTATGGGACAAATGGTTCTGCTCTTTGGTAAATCCAGTCCACTCTGTGTCACAGGTAGAGTTCTTCAGACTTTTTAGGAAATCCACAATTAATAATCATCCTTTCATATTTATCAGTGTTGGTATTTAGGTTGTATTTAATCATTTACATTTACATCATTTCAAAATGTTTGGTGTGTACAGGAATGGGGTATAAGCTATTTCTGACATCTTGACCTTCTTACTAATTTAGAGGGGGTTTTAAAGTATTGATAGGACTGTCCCTTTAGAGGTGATACATTAACACAAAGTAGGACATTACTGAGTCACTGGGAAGTAATGGGGCCACTCCCAGAAGTTAATTTTCTACCTCAATTTGAAATAAATAAGGCATCTCAGAAGCTGTGTAGACTTGTGCAGGTGCTGTAGGGAAAGTGCCTTGTGATGACTTCTAGAGACAAGATAGCCCAGCCAGCTGGCACCTTTCCTTCAGGGTGCTCCACAACTGTCTAGGTCCAAAGAGTTTGGAAGTCAGTCAAAATGGAATCCAAATGGGTATATTTTCTTAGGTTCTTAGGTATAGATATAGATGATAGAGATATAGATGATATAGATATAGATATATGTGTGTATACATACACACACACACACACACATATATATATTTATATATATATATATATATATACATGCATACATGCATACATACATACATACTGTATTGTGATTATATTCAGTCTCCCTTTTCGGTCTGGTACACCCTTTTCTTCCATCTCAACTTCCTATTCTTCCCAACTAGTCCCCCAGTGACTACAGGACTAGTGAAAATGATGCCCTTCCTCTAGCAACCATAAACAGTCAGTCATCATTTTCTTGGGATAGGAGAAATAGTGCCTCATGGACACTTCTATCCATAGTACAAAGTTGAAGGCCCCAATATGGTGAAGGCATTCATGACTTATGGTTGTACTTACCAGCTTACATCCCTGATTGTGTTAACAGGATGCTAGGTTATCTGAGTGTAACACTACAGTGGACTCTTGTTATCTGTATGCAAGGATGGGGACAGATAAGCAAGCTATTTGTATTATCTTATAGAATCATGAGCTATAAACCCTCTCTTCCCTCAAAATCCATTCATTTATGTTCCTATGCCCAGAAGCAGATGAGCCCATTCACTCTGTGTGGATAATTCTCTGGCCAGTTCAAAGCCGAGGGCTCCTCTAAAGGAATGCGTCAAGTTCAGAAAAGCATTTCTGCAACTGTGCACCTTTGCTTTTCACATACAGGAAACCTTCAGACTTCTATGGAAAAGCCAGCAACAACTCCGAAGTAAGCTTTAAAGCTAGAAAACAAATGCCCATTCACTTGCTACTTTCAGGACCTAATAATGAGGCAGTAGAGGTGGGAAAGGGGAGGGGGGTAGAAAGAGAAAGAGAGAGGGTGCTATTTCTCACGGAGGTGGCCAGCTGGGAAGCTGATGGGAATCTCAAAAGGGAGAACACCAGGTAATTAAATCTTGGCTGTATGGCTGTGACAGCAGCAGTCAGCAGACACAGAAAGAAAATGACTTGGGGCCAGATGCTCACAGGGAATAATAACTGATAAGGAATCGCTGTCCAGCCAGAAAACTCACTCAAACTCTCCACAGGGACATCTTGCCTTGGGGATGGTGCTGAGAAACCCTTGACCTGCCTCACCCAACCACGGAGTCCTCCTCACACTCCCCCAGACAGCTCCCTCTGCACAACCTTACTTAGCTTTGTGCTTTCTGCTCTTTCCTCAATTCCAGGCTTTGGGAAATTTCCCAGCTTGGTTTTGCCTGGGTTTAGACTTGTACACAACCCTTTCTGCCTTCCTTGAGAGTGTCACCATAGGTGGAACCCTGTGGTGATTGGGAAGTATACTTCAAGGAGTCCTGGAAGAAATCCAGAAACAAAGCAGGAGAGGGGAGAAGGAAGGAAAAGGTGGGGAGAGGAAAAAGGGATGGAAATCCTCCAGGTCTTAGTGGGAAACAGTACAGAGGAGTGAGCCTGTTTTTTTGAGTCACACTTACAACAGAATTCAGAAAGAGAAGGCCATCAGAGGCTTGCTCACACTGTGCCAGGAACTAAGCTAGGGCTCTGTGGGGGGAGGGGGCTCCCAGCCAGCTGTCTCTCCCCATATAATCCTCTGTCTACATTTCAGATAAGGAAAACAGGTCTAGGAAGATGAAGGCACTTGCCTGTGGACTTAGCTAGGCATGACTGAGCTAAGGTTTGAGCTCTGGGTGTTTCTATCTGTGCATCCAATGATGCGTCTAAAAGACTTAAGAACTGCTTTTTGCAGACATGGTTTAAGCTGTGGACAGTTTTCTGTGTTTAGATATCTCTCCCCAAACATGCAAATCCTAGTAGGAGAAGCACTGCACTCCCCCACCCGCGAGGATTTCACAACCACCCTGCTTCCATTCCAGTAGCTAATTAGATCAAGATGGGAATCATGACACAGACCATAGTTCAAACTAGCTAATTAAATTAAGATCAATATAAAAACCTTCTTCAACCAAGGTGCATTTGGACATTTCTGGCGAAGATCTCTGCATGTTGAGTCAATGAGACAAGGAGGGAAAACACGTGTTAAAGAGTGTTTTCGTGCCAGACTCCTCTGTCCTCCTTAATGAAGCAAGACCAGGGATCTAGGAAGCATCAGCAGACCATATAAATGGGAAGGAGGCTAAGAGCTGGCAGTAGAGGTTTGTGGCGTAGGAGCTAGCACATATGAGGGCCTCATTAGGTTGCTATGTGAGCCTCAGTTTACCCATGCTGCACAGGTTTGCAAATCAATGTGATGATTTCTAAAATTTCCTTCTAAAGCAGTGACTCTCAACCATCCTAATGTGGCTACCCTTTAATACAGTTCCTCATGCTGTGGTGACTCCCGGGCCAGAAAATCATTTCACTGCTACTGCATGACTGTAATTTTGCTACTGTTATGAATCAATCGCAATGTAAATATCTGTATTTTCTGGTGGTCTTAGGTAACCTTTGTGAAAGGGTCTTTGGACTCCACTAAGGGATCATGAACAACATGATTAAGAACCGTTATTCTAGCTCATTTTGTTTGTTTGTTTGTTTGTTTTTTGTTTATCTCACAACTCTTTAATGATGGTGTGATTCTGCTTGTCCTCAATCACAGGAAAACAGGGAACTTTTACTGAATCTACTGTCTCTTCCCAGATGAAGTGGAGAAGTTGGTCTCAGATTGCTCTAGCCCTCACTCAAGGCTGGAGGTCTGGTGGTAGAGTACACATTCTTGTGTTGGTGGCATCTTATATATAGGTCAGGGGGCAATGCTCAAACCCTGTATCCACTGTGATGTTTATTCACTCGACTTTGAGCTTTCTGGATTCATACAGTGTAACACTTGGGCATCTTAGAGGCAACTAGAAAGTTCTCCTAGGGGGCTGTGTGCTCCAGAATAGAACTCTCTGGATGAGGTCAGTGAATTGTAATTCTAAGACTCTCCCAGAGTCAGTCTAGAATATTCCCCCTAAAAAGAAACTTCCTGCTATATTTTATCTGATGGTTCACTCGGAAGACTATTGTTTTTAAAATTAAAAAATTGATATAAAATATGTCTAAAAACTCAGTACTGATGTAACTGTGCACAGGATTCACTTTGTAAATATCATCAGTTTCTCTTCCTTCATTAGTGATATCTATATAACCTAGATATGGAAAATGGTAGCATAATTATTTGTGAAAAATCAAGACAGATGAGCAGGTAAGGACAAATCTGTGATTTCATAAAGTGTATTTGTCTTCCTATTCTCCTACATTGTCAGCTTCTAGGAGCAGAGAACCCTGAAAGCTCAGAGGACTCCACTTATAAAGCCCACTTACACAACAGCAAAGCTGCTTTTATTGAAGGATGCAGGAAGAGACTAGATTCCCTTTTCAGTGGTTCCCTGTGTGAAGTCTCTAGGGTCCATCCTGTTCTAGGGTCTAGGATGAAGAGCAGGGGTTAGGAGAACAGGGATCCTGAGGAACTACAAGATGTTAATTAGTAAAAGAATAAAGGAAGCCAGAATTTAATTGTCCAACTTCATGATCTCATCCCAAAGTCTCCTCTGAAATTCACATCGACACATGTTGTGTGGTGCAGTAGCATTATGTCATTTGAGGACTCATCCCTCACTGTAAACCAAGCTCCTAATTAATAGACATTTTGTGTAGTGCCAAGCTTCTTTTGTGCCTTTCTGACTTATGCCATGAGAGGATACAGTGCTCAAGATGTAGCTTAGAAACAGAGAAATGGAACTTTGCTAGACCATGAATAAGTCTAAATTTGAACTATGGTTTCCAGAACTGTAAAGGAGAGATCTGCTCTTTATAGAGTACCAATATGTGTGTTTTGTCTTAGCAGCACACACAGGCTGAAGGAAAAGGCTGCAACACAGACAAAAATAAAGGTCCCAAGTCCAGTGTGGGTAGAAGATGCAGACATTAGCATCCTGAATCAGACAGATGACATGGAGACATCAGTAAGAAGGGGACAGGGAGAGCTCCTCTTTGGTCTCTGCAAAAATCCCTAAGAAACCCAAACTTATTGTAGAGAAGAGCAATCTGGTCAGTACTAGAGTGGACCCTCAAAAATACTGAGTCATGAAGATTGTAAAATGTGGGATGAGGTTGTGATGCAATATGCTCTCTAACATTATTCTCCAACCATATGCTGGATCACAGGGCTTTTTCCTCAGTGACCTACTATGCATAATTTTTGCAAAATCATACATTTAATCAAGATAGGAACAAGCCAGATGGTTTGCCCCAGGGCTACACTAACTAGATGCTTTTGCAATCCCACTTAACCCTCGAGGATCCACAAAGTCCTGCATGCTTTTATGAGGCAGATTCCACCCCAGGTCTTGCAAACAAATCCTCATGCAAAAACATTATACAACAGGCTGGGGATGTAACTCATTTACCTGACAAGCAAAAGTCATGAGGTCTAATCCCAGCTGTGCAGCATCTGGGGGAGAAAAGCAAGGCACACAACACAGAGAATGAAAGGAAAACAAAATACAGACAGGAATAGAGGTTCGAGGTCCAGTCAGGGCTGGAGCTGCAAAAACCAGGGTCCTGAATCAAACAGGAATGGTATATATAGGTATGTATGTGTGCATATGTGTGTATGAATATCCATGCATGTGCATGTATGTGTATGATTTGCCATGTTCTCAAGTACATGTTCTATACTCCTTTACATACATCTTTACTGAGTTTACTGTCTAAATACCAGCTTACTCTTTATTTATTTATTTATTTATTTATTTATTATTAGATATTTTCTTTATATACATTTCAAATGTTATCCCAAAAGTTCCCTATACCCTCCCTCTGCCCTGCTCCCCTACCCACCCACTCCTGTTTCTTGGCCTTGGCATTCCCCTGTACTGGGGCATATAAAGTTTGCAATACCAAGGGGCCTCTCTTCCCAGTGATGGCCGATTAGGCCATCTTCTGCTACATATGCAACTAGAGATATGAGCTCTGGGGGTACTAGTTAGTTCATATTGTTGTTCCACCTATACGGTTGCAGACCCCTTTAGCTCCTTGGGTGCTCTCTCTAGCTTCTCCATTGAGGGCCCTGTGTTCCATCTTATAGATGACTGTGAGCATCCACTTTCATATTTGCCAGGCACTGGCATAGCCCCATACGAGACAGCTATAACAGGGTCCCTTCAGCAAAATCTTTCTGGCATATGCAATAGTGTCTGGGTTTGGTGGCTGATTATGGGATGGATCCCCGGGTGGGGTAGTCTCTGGATAGTCCATCCTTTCATCTTAGCTCCAAACTTTGTCTCTGTAACTCCTTTCATGTGGATATTAGCCCAGAAACATAGAACACCCAAGATACAATTTGCAAAACACAAGAAAATCAAGAAGAGGGAAGACCAATGGGTGGATACTTCATTCCTCCTTAGAATAGGGACCAGCTTACTCTCTAAAGGGCTACATTCCAGTGGAACATGACCCACAGCATGCTGGGAAGGGAGGTCTTAAGATCTAATTTTTAAAAATAGAGAAGCAATAACCCTAGGAAGACATCTTTCACACCGTACATAGTTGAATGAAAAGTCTTCCTCTGTGGCTTAGGGCAGGTTAGTTGTCAGTAAATTCCTACAACTTGACAGAAGAGCCACTGTGGGTCATCAGGTCATCTCTCCATATTTTCCAGTACTGTGTGAGAATGATGTGTTTTCAGATTCACAGACAGCTCTACCCCTCATATATATATATACCATATATGACTATCCCACTTTCCATTTGCTCTCTTGTTCCCTTCAGAGACTCTAAACTCTTTACATCCCTCTCTCTATGTACCCCAGATGATAGGGTCTGGGACTGGATGGATGATGGGCAGAGATCAGATACACATTGACAAATGATACCCTTGTGGCACTGGGCCTCCTGCCCCTCTTGGTAGCTACCATCATAGTGTACTCAGGTTTCCTTTTTTGGTATTCCATAAGTTGTCAAGCTAGCTAGAGGTACAGGCCAGGGAACCCAGGGAGAGCAGGGCCTTCCTAATCTGGCAATGTGTAGGTGACTTCAGATAACATTAACACAAATCATAGTTCCTACTGGACACAGAGAAACTGAGGCTTGGGGAGCCAAATGTTGACTCTATCTTACACCTGAAATCCATTGATAGCATCTGATTTTGTCCCACTTTGTGAAGCTGAGATGTCCTCAGCTTTCTTAACACTTTACTGTAAGGAGCAAAATACAAAACATCACACATATTGAGATCAGCCAGTCCCAAAGCCTCCACATCTCAGCAGCCTTCTGTACAATCAGAAGACATGTTCAAAGCTATGGAATTTCCACTAGATTCTACACTTCACTGCCAAAATTAATGTACTTATCCACCATAGGAAGGAAGGAAGGAAGGAAGGAAGGAAGGAAGGAAGGAAGGAAGGAAGGAAGGAAGGAAGGAAGGAAAGATAGAAGAAGGGAGGGCATAATAATTTTTAAATTAGAAAATCAACTAGCTTTCTATCTTTCTGACCACTCACACAACTATTCCTCCCATCCTTCCTCTCTGCCTAGTGTTCCCTTTCCTCATCTCCTTTTTAGGCATTATACTGCACCCACACACGTATTTGTTTGCATACATACATATACTATAGGCTAGGATCTGTGTACAGTGGAGAACGCATGGCCTCTTTCTTTCTGAGATTATGCGACCTAACTTAACATTAGGCACTGGAAGTCTATCTATTTTCCTGCAAATGTTGTGACTACATGTTCCTTTTAGAGATGAATTACTATTCATTTCAACTTTCATAGCATATAATGTTATTAACTTCATAAACTATTGCTGCCTTGACGTAACTTGCAAAGAGAAGAGTCCCACAGAGATAGGATGGAGACTCCTGCATTGGCTAGTGAGTGGTCCAGAGCAAACTCAGAATGAATCTTCTGATGACACATCCCCAGTACTTCGGTGACAAATAGCTTAGCCTCCCAGCATCAGGGCCCTTGGTGCTGCAGCGAGCTCTGGGGACAACAGGCAGGTTTATGTATTTCAGTCACCTTGCTTTACTCCTCATTAGTTTAATTTAATGCGCTTAAGATCCTCACATTCTGCGACTAAAGTGTCTCAATTTTACTGACAGAAAATCTGACGCTCACTACAGCTTTACAGCTTGATTGAGGTTACACAGCCCGGCAATAAGCAAGCTGTGTTTAAGCCCTCGGCTGCCCGGATCTTACACTGGATTGTATCTGCTGAGAGCTTTGTAAATGCAGTCTCAGACAACCATCTTCCTTCCAGCCTCTCTGCATTTGTCCTCCAAACCTGATTATTAATTTGCAGCATCCTAGAGCCCCAAATAAACTGTGAGGTGCTGAAGTTACCAATTAGGTGTGATTGTTTTATTTGGTTCAAGGAGATAAAGGCTCTCCCGTACCTCATCTGTCATAAAGGCCTTGCTTAAAAATCAATCGCTCAGTAGAGACATCCTAGTCCAACATGGAGATAAAAGGGAGATTTAAAAGTCATGATGCGAATTTGTCCTGGAGGCTAATCGAGGATGGAGGGAGGGGGAAGAGCAGTCTGTTGGTGTTCTCAGCCTCCTATTAGCTCCCTCATCTATTTATTGTCAGGACTATCATTAGGAAGATTAAAAACCCAGTGCCTACAAATAGTCCTGGAATTTTTGTCTTTCATTAGTGACTTATTATTATTATTACTGTAACCCTCCCACTCCCCCCAGCAAAGACAATGATTTCTTAGTCTACATCAGGAGGTAATCCATAGAGGATTCATCAGGGCTGAGAAAATATTAAACGCTATTTCCAACCTCTGCATCCTATTGTCAGAGGCCATCGTTGATAATAATAGCTTTAATTTATAGAAATATAAATAATACAACAGTGACACCAGGAATCTAGGATCCTATAAATCTGTCACCGATCAGTACAAATGAGCACGGCTAAATGAAACCCAGCTATAAATATACCCTGTACCATCTCAAGATAGGAAAAATTTGCAAAAATAAAAAGAGCAGGAACCATAATTGCAGTAAAAATGGAAACCTCTTCAGTCACCAGAGGGCTTTCACCTTGAAATATGAGCCATCTTTGTTTTCCCTTTTCCCCCCTCTGCTGAAATTTCAAAATGTATTGAATTTGTTTCTTATGAGAGGAAACAGCCACCATGCATCTTGTCTCAGGCAATGCCCCTGCATGCGAGCTCATGCGCCCTCTATAACTTACAGAGCAATCATGCCGTGCAGGCTCACCCTGTTCCTTACACTAAGTAGATATATGGTTTTACAAATGACCTACATGTTTGTGGTATTAGATTGCACAGGTGCTATCATGGTTTTTTTCCCTCTAAGAAACACATTTGCTGCATAAAATTAATGAAATCTGCTTTGAGAAATATTCTCTCTATATAAGAAACGTCACCTGTCCTCAATGGCTGAAGGAAGGCATTTCTGTGATTCTTGCTGCTATTTTAGGCACTGCTCTATTGATTCTTCCAGGAAAGACCCTCACTGCTTTATTCAATGCTTACAGAGCACATATGTAGAACTGAAAGGCAGAGAATAAGCTGGGTGGACCCACTTAATATTCCTGCCAAACACGGATCATTAAAAACATCTTCAATCTAAACAAACGGTCTCAATTTAAAAAAAAAAAATGCTGAGAGATGGCTGTCCCCACAGGAGCAGGGCTGCCTTTCACTGGGTATGTCTGCTCATGAAGGAGCTGAGAGAAGAAACTACCTCCTCAGAGCTTCAGAGCCAGATGTGGTTGCTAGACATAGCTTGTTTGTTTGTTTGTTTGTTCGTTTGTTTGTTTGACATCCACAGAAGTATAAGGTCTATAAAAATCAAGTCTTGATTTTACCAAGATGTTTCTGGAGTTGAGCAGCAGGGACAGTGGCTCTGTGGGTGAATTTCCTGCTATGCTCGCATGAGGACTTGAGTTCAGGTGTCTGGTACTCACATAAAAGAATAGATGTGGCCACCTTGCCTGGACCCCAGCATATCGAACAGAAGCAGAGGGCTCAGTGGCCAGCTAGTCTACGCAAAATGGCAAGATTCTGTGAGATATCTTATTTCAAAACACTAAAGAAAAGCAATTGAGGAGGATATCACATACAGGATTACCTACATAAGTCTACATATGTAGGATTACCTACATAAGTCTAATATGGGCAAGCACATAAATGTGCCCATATGCGTAACCACACACACATACACACACAGACAGACACACACAGTGGAGGAGGGTGTCTAGGGGTAAAAAGTGATATTTGCCTATAAACGTCCAAGCAGATCATTCCAGATTTTCAGTCAAAACCCATCTTCAGATTGTCATCAGGATAAAATCACATTAATGCTGAGTGTGGCCAATGGGTTTGGCTGAGAAGTTTAAATCTGCTTATGGACACCCGTGGCTGCTCTCTGTCTCAGGAGAGTCAGCCACACTACTGGGACTTCTTTTGGGAGAACGATTGTCTGTTTTAGGACCCACTCCAGCTCTCCTGGCCCCACTCTTTGCCCTGGTATAATCACTTAAACTGGCATTTAGCCTGTGGGCCCCCACACAAACTCCAGGACTCATTTCTCCTCTAGAACTCTCAGCATTTTCTGCCTGTCTTTCAGCATATGGAATGTGATTCTAGAAGCTTTAGGTACAGAGTGGGGGAGGTTTATTCACATCATGGCTGCTGAAAACCAGGGGAGGAAAGCAGCTGAATTCCTGATAGAGCCTTCAATAGTCTCTTAGCTAGGATTGTTAGAACAGTGATGAAACATCATGGTCAGAAACAACTTACGGAGGAAATGGTTTATTTGGCTTACGCTTTCACATTGCAGTCCATCATTGAAGACAGGAACTCAAACAGGGAAGGAACCTGGAGACAGGAGTTGATGCAGAGGCCATGGAAGAATGCTGCTCACTGGCTTGCTCCCTGTGGCTTGCTCAGTCTTCTTTCTCATAGCACCCAGGACCACCAGCCTAGGTTCCTCTCATGTCAATCATTAATTTAAAAAAAAAATGCCTTACAGCTGAATCTTATGGAAGATTCCTCTCGAATGATTCTAGCTTGTGTCAACCTGACATAAAACTAGCCAGCACAAACACCATGTCCACATTGTGTCACATTCCCTAGACAAATCCACCTAATAAGACACCAAGGATGAGCCAAAGAAACAATTCCATCCCCTCCAACTTAGTAAGCCAGTGAGTTTACTGGTGTTACTCCCGGGTATGTGAGGGGAGACGTCCTCATCCGGGTAAGCATGGGCTACTCCACAACACTAGAAAGCTCACTGCAGCAGGGTGCCAACTCACAAAATCTGCACTGCTGGAGCCTCCTGCATAACTCTCATTTGTCTCAGTCCCTTGCACACTCTCCTCTCCCAAGCAAGCATTATCGCATCTACAACCACTGCATTTGGGAGAGGCCTGTGAACCTTATAGGTTCCAGGAACTTCCTGAGGCTTGTACCTTTTCTTACTTCCTGAGCCTCGATAGAATGTTTTTGACACAACTTCCTTTGCTGAAGCACTGTTTCCTAAAAGTCCCACCATCAAATTTGGCACAGGCTAGAGACCCAGCTGTCAGCATGTGGTCCTTTAGGGGATATTCCAGATACAAATGATGGCAAACAGGCTGTAGACTTAAGCCTATGTCCCTTTTCCAACCTCATCACTTACGGTTATTTAATGTCAGCAAATGAATTCACTTCTTAAATTCAGGATGTGGGCTGGATGCTTCCTTTCTGATCCTCTGTTTCTGCCAACTCTGCTCCATCCCAGAGAAGCTTTGGTTCTGCCTGTACTTGGCTGCTGAGCTTTGTATAAGGGGATGATACAGGGTTTTGTCTTCTCAGTTCCTTCTCAGAAAAACCTCTTGGGCTCCATGCGCCCTTCCCAGAAAGCAGCTGTGCTTGCAAGCAGCTGATGTCACAGGCACTGTTGCCTAAGGAATCCAAATATTCACCCTCCCTGCTTCCCCTGGATGGTAGTGGCTCGGCTGTTTCTCAGACAGAAACTTGGAGCCCACACACAGACTTTGAACATGTCTTTCTTTCCTGTTGGGCTCCTGGCTGCTGAGAGAGCACCCTCATCATTTGTCTTTTATAGTCTGTGTTTGTTTCAGTTTCATGAACTGTGAATGGGTGAGATAAAGTGGGAATGAGCTATGCTGAGCCCTGAGCAAATGACAGCGATATAGAGTCAGTTGGGGTGTGAGCGGGACATTGGTGCTAGAAGAGGAGAGTCCTCGAATCCAGAAATAGAAGCTCACGCAAGCCCAGTTCTGTCTCTGTCTCTCCAACTCCCATAGCTTCTTGCCACATGCATCTGCAGAACCAGGCCTCTCAAAGTTGTCCACAAGCCAATCAATGAGTCTATATCAAGTCACATAATAGAAGAAGTAGAGTCACAGAGGATACTGTGGATGAGGGAGATGAACCCCTTGTGACCATCTGTTCCTTCATCATGAAAGAGAGCAGCTAGAGAAAATATGACTGGCTTTGAAAATGAAGACTGTCCCAGGAGCCAAGGGGTGTGGGCAGTCTCTGGCAGCTCTGAAAGGCACAGAATGGGAGAAACCAAGCGCTTATAATCTGTTCTCTGAAGAACTGCATTTAATCTGAACTTGTAACCTTCTTTGCCAAATCTGAAACTCATGCAAACTTGAATTTGAGCCACACGAGTGATAAGAAATTAGTGTGAACATAAAAAGTGATGACATTTTCCAGGGTGTTCTGCCTCTCTTTCGAAGATTTTCAGAATGTGGATTCTATCTGGGAAAGGAGAAATGCTGGAAGCATTCCGTTGGTCGTGTTTCCTGTCCAACAATAAAGAACTTCTGAGTTCCTTCCTGGCGTGCCCTGAGCCAATAGTCCCCAAGGTTCCACTCAACCTCTGTCATCCAACTACTAATCCACACACACAGCTAGCAAGATACCTCTTCTCCATTTGTTTTCAAGATTCTTCAAGGTGTCCCCTGCTCGGGCATCACAGTGTTCCAGGTGACCTGGGTAGATTTCGCATGTGTAATTTGGCTCACAAATTCAACTCTTTGGCCCGTCATCAAGAATTCCTCTCTAAGCCTCCTCTCAACTGTCGACAGCCTTCTGCAACACTCAGGCTCCACGATCTGAAAGTGGGGCGTGTGCCACCAGAAATGTGAAAGGAAACTGTGCAAACTGTAAAGATATGGCTTCTCTTCTTGGTGACGTGATGAGATGACAGCTGTGTTTGTGCAGTTAGGTGGCATTGTGGCAGGTGTGCATGTGGTTTATCAAGCTGTGCATATGTATATATGGTTGGTGAGAGGTTATGGGGGATATGCACATGGTTCATAGTATGCATTTTGAGAAGGAAGAAAGCATAGGTATTGGTGTATGCATGTGTATGTGTGCATGTTTGTGTTTGTGACTACATGCAGTCTCTGTGTATGTGAGGTATTGTGCTGTTCATATGTGAGTATTGATGTAATATGTGCATCAGCAGCTGTATAGAATATGAGTGTAGAGGTATTGGGATATGTGCATGTGTGCATGGTTTCATGGGACTCATATATGTAGAGTGACAATGTATATGTAAGGTATGTGCATATATAGCATTGTTAGGGTGTATATATGTATATACACCCTAACAATACTATATATGAGGTGTGTGATAGGTGTATACATGGGATGGTGTTGGTTTATGTTGTATGTGTTGATATAGTTCATACATATCAGGATATGAGGTGTGTCTATAGAGATATTAGGATGTGTATAGTTAAGTAGGGTGGATATGTATAGGGTGAGTATATAGGTAGGTGGCATTTTCATGTACATGCATCTTCACAGTTATTTAGGGGACCTATCCTGGGATGTCTGAATATGGTTTGAATGACATGTTCCAGTCGGGTTCTGGAGTTCTTCATGTTTGTGATTATACAGAACTATATGGTGTACACTATACGTCTACATATGTGTGTGGAAAATGTACAGCTTCCCTTTTAATGTGGTTATGTAGGACATGTATATGAGTGTGTAGAGATATCTGTTGTATGAATGTAGTTATATAGGGTATGTTTTCAAGCAATACATGTACACACTTGACTGGTATGATGTGGAAGAATTGTACACATGCTATAAATCTCATAGGCTTTGGGTAGCATCAAAATCAAGACCTCACCCCTCTCTTTTTATTCATTAATTCTCCCACATATGTGGAAACTAGCCTTGATCCACGTAGGGTTCCCTTTGCTTGAGTCCTCCATCCTGCCTGGTGTCCCCTTTGGGGCCAGTTGGTAAGAAGGCATGGAATCAATGGCTCAGACTCTGGGAGCAGGTGAGAATGCAGCAGCAAGCTCATTTATCAATTCTTCAGGAGTGCTGCTTATACCCTCTACCTGTGTCCGATTGGTCCCAAGCAAATGTGTCCTCCAAGTAGCAGTTCCCAAGTGACTGTCATCATATCATCAATCTCTAAGCTCTCAGGCAGGCTTCAGCATAGCCCTCATGCAGAAGTTGCCTCCACGGCTGCTTGGCCTCACTCACTGTTTACAGAGGTTTATGCTGAAGCAACCACCCACCACCTTGTCAGTGAGGCCTGCTGTTCCTCCTACAGGTTTCCCAGTTCAACAGTGAACAACACAGGCAAGACTTGAGTTCACTTACATGGGATAAGAGATAATTCACTTAAAGTAAAACCTACACAAAAAAAATCATTTGTTAAGTCAGCAAATGCCAGGAGAGATTAAAGCACAACAAATGAGATATAAAGGAGGGACAAGGACAGCCATCTGGCTATGGGGACCTTTAAAGTTTGTTGGGGCAGCATAGGGCTGATGTGGTAACAAACATGGCTTTCGGAGCCACCTATGAGCTGCATGGGAACCTAAAATGGACTGAGTGTGGTCAGGTACAATGGTCTCTAAGCCACTGCAAGGCACCTTCTCATCCCATGAATGCATGGGAAGCCAATGATGGGGCTAGGACTGCAGTGGTTTCTCACACTTCAGTGAGATAGAGAGGTAAGGGCCAAGAGTGGGCAAGAGTGAGAAACACAACCAAGAAGAAGGAAATGGGGCAAGTAAGATTTTAATTCTCCCTTCCTTGCTGAGCACTTCTCTCTCAAAGCCCCCTGTTCAGACTCTCCTCAATTTCAGATGGGAATAGGCCTTGATAAATCCAACACAAATTGCATATGACATACATTTAAATATATATATATATATATATATATATATATATATATATATATTCAATTAAGATTGATCTATTCAACATTCTAGCATAGAGACAGAGGGTTTTGAAAGCCTATACCCTTAACTGCAAAGCAATTGACAGTTGATAACTTTGGGGAGAGAGAGTGTGTATTTTTTTTTAAGGTTGTGGCTCCTGGTAGGTCAACAGTACTCCAGAAGATGGCCACACAACCGTGAGTATATGGGGATATGGGCTACACAAATTAGAATCAATAGAAAAAAAGGAAAAGGAAGAGGAGGAGGATGACGATGACGATGAATACAATGATAACAACAACAATGACAAGGAAGAGGGTAAGGGTGAGGGATGAGGAGGCGGGTAAGAGAAAAGGGAGGTATATTGAATGAGTATATTTTTTCCCTTGAGGGAGAAAGTAATATTGCTGTTTTGGAAGAACAAGGAGGCCCCAATCATTCTGTGAGCTGAAGTGTGAGTGCATTCAGAGGGGCTGGGGTCATGCACATAGGCAGCTACTAGGAAGTTTCATCTATTCTTTTGTGGTGTGACTAGGAGCAGGGTAGGTTGTTCTCAGTACCTATACATATTGTTTATTGTTTCTGTAGGTAGAGTGGACCAGTCAGGCTGAGTCCATGCAATTCTTTATGACAAGGGGACTATAGCCTAATACACCCTGACTCAATTCCTCAAGACCTGAGCCCTATCACCCAACAAAACTAGGTTCAAGATCAATATCCATGGTCCACCTCTGGCCATGTGCATGTATACAGGATGATGTGAGCAGTTCAGAGTCTCTTCGATGTTGACATTGTAAGTCAGCATAGCTCCTGGAGTAGGGAAGGATAGCATGGAAGGGCAGCATGTATGCTCAGCTGTGAAACAGCCTCCATGTGTAGGCTGTATCAACCCCTGTGCTATGGTCCCTCCCAAAAGTGAGAAACAAATTAAAATTCATATTCTGTCAAATACCTGCCAAGGGACAAAGGCATTCAAGTTCAGAAACTAGCCTTGAACAAATACTTGAGATAGCAGACATAACTCTTAGAACACAGGCTTGAACAGGCTATGCCTCTCCATAGGTCTCTGAGACTGAGTTCTTCTGTGACTTGACAGCTCTCAATTTGTGGTACCTGATTCCTCCATGCTCCCTGCCAAGTACAGTATGTGAAACTAAATTCTGTGATGTAAAATTCCCTATCACTCCTGAAAGTTAGGCCTTTGCTTTGTTCAGCAGACTGGTCCAGATTCCTCAGGGAGATGGGGATTTGGTACAAAGATGTCAGAGATGAAGGCAGCTGCTCTCTGGCCAACCCACTTTCATCCCTCTCATCTCATAGTCTCTCTTCCTCACTTCTTCTCCCCTTCCACCTTCTCATACACACTACACACATACACACACAAACACATGTGCACACATAGGAGAGAGAGAGAGAGAGAGAGAGAGAGAGAGAGAGAGAGAGAGAGAGAGAGATTGTGTTTGGCCTGAGAAGCTGAATGGGAAAGTAAAACATAAGATCTGCCACCAAGGTCCAATGAAGGGAGGATTTTATTAGTCAGTTCACATTGTTACTGGACAGCGGACAATCAATAGTCACTGCTGAGTAAAGTGCCCCCATCCTGTCAGAACAGAGCCACAGAGCTCTGCCATGCTCCTGTTGTCATCTGTCAAGACATATCTACAGGTGCATATGTGTAAGAACCACAGAGCTCCTTGTGTTTGCTCTGGGAGCTGAGACAAGACAAAGTCAGGAAGCAGCCAGGGTTTGGCATTGACGTGTAAATGAGCCAAAGATGAAGCCCATTTGCTGTGTGCCTGATCTCCATGTCAATGCTTGACTCTCCTGTCAGTCTTTATGCAAAGGAGTCAGGGAATAGGCATTCTTCTTATCACCCTTGAACAGATGTTAAAAATTTACTCCCTGGAATGGTTGTGTGCAAACACAAGGAGGCAAAGTAGGGGAAGGCACTTTCCAGGTTGATTCACATGCAAACGGTATTTTGAAGTTATTCATCTTCTTTGAAAGGCAATAACTGCCTTGAAGAGAACTCTGACTTTAAGGTTTTGGCAGCCTCATTTATATAGGTCCAGGGTCCATACTCAGAGGCAAAGTCCATGAATGCCAGAGGGAGGGCTAGCAACTTGACTCAGAAGATTCTCTATCCAGAATCTTCTAGTGGTATTCACTTCTAGGATCACTGAAACGTCTGTTTAAACATCATGTTTAGATCTTTTATGATGACAAACTCAGTCTCCTTGTCTTCATGAAATGAGTAAAGTTGGGACACTCCAGATATATTAAAAAGTCTTCCGTGTTGTTAGCAGATCGTTACACTGATTTAGGAAGAAGAAGAAGAAGAAGAAGAAGAAGAAGAAGAAGAAGAAGAAGAAGGAGGAGGAGGAGGAGGAGGAGGAGGAGGAGGAGGAGGAGGAGGAGGAGGAGGAGGAGAAAGAGAGAAAGAGAGAAAGAAAGGAAGGAAGGAAGGAAGGAAGGAAGGAAGGAAGAAAGAAAGAAAGAAAGAAAGAAAGAAAGAAAGAAAGAAAGAAAGAAAGAAAGAAAGAAAGAAAGAAAAACTAGGTTCCAGACAGTATATATATATATATATATATATATATATATATATATATATATATATATATATATATATATATAAAACTGCAGGGTGCTGAAGACCTGAGGCTGACTTCTGAGTTTCATTGAATTCTCAACTGTATGCTTTTGAAAAAAAGAAAGAGAAGGGTCAAGAGAGAGGGAAGGAGGGAGGGAGGAAGGAAGGAAGGAAGGAAGGAAGGAAGGAAGGAAGGAAGGAAGGAAGGAAGGAAGGAAGGAAGGAAGGACAAATTGGAATTGTTGTGGCTTGACATGATGGGAAGGAGGGAGAGTCAGTGTTCTCCAGAAAAACAGAAGCAATACAATGAATAAGTATCAAAATAAGAGTTGTTAGATTGTCTACATGATATGGGCAGAGTAGCCCAACAATGACTATCTCAGACTGGAAAGGCTGAGAACCTGGTGGTTTCTCAATGCACAAGTAAAGTGCATGTGCATGCTGGAGTGCGCCTCTTGGATAACTCCAGGTCTCATCAAGTTAACAGTCAAGATTAACCACCATGTCCACTAACTCTGTTCTAAACACCACATTAGGCAGGCAGAGTGGAGTACGTGAGATCTTAGTGGTATAGCTCAGTGTATGGTTTGAAAATATTTGGCCAGGGAGTGGCACTTGTTGGAGGAAGTAACTGTGGGGATGGGCTTTGAGACTCATCTCCTAGCTGCCCCTGAGACAGTTTCTCCTGGCTGCAGTCAGATGAAGATGTAGAACTCTTGGCTTCTTCTTTAGCACTGTTTCTGCCTGGACACGGCCATGCTTCCTGCCATGATGATAATGGACTGAATCTATGAACCCATAAGCTAGCCCCAGTTAAATGTCCCTTAGAAGAGTTGCCTTGGTCATGGTGTCTCTTCTCAGCATTTGAAACCCTAACTAAAAGATTCAGCCTATCTCAAGGTCTTGATGTAGCTGAACAGAGACAGGAGGACTCTCTGGAAATGTGTATTGGCCTCATCCTCCACAGTACATCTCCTGGAAGCAACTGTAAGGCTGGTGAATGTACCTATGACCATTGCTCATGAATTCTGCTCACCTTCTTCTTCAAGGTACCACTACAAGTATATACAGTCACTTGGATGCTCTGTGGCAGGTATGAGCCCTCAGGCTACATCCTATGAGATGCTAGTGGGGACCCTCTAGGCAGCTTCTCTCTGCCCAGACAGGGAATTTGTTTCTATCATCCAGTTTGGCCCTCAGTTTTTAGCCCACCCTGATAGCTATCCTGCTGGTTTGTAACATGATTAGACACAAGTATCCAAAAGGCCACAGCTATGCCTTCTGGCATGAACATATAGAGAGTTGCTTAGTCCTCATTTACACATCTTATTTTTGCTTTCTTAAAACTCTTTTTTTAGTGTTTTTTTTAATTAGGTGGTTTTTTCATTTATATTTCCAATGTTATCCCAAAAATCCCCCGTACCCTCCCCCACCCCCACTCCCCTACCCACCCACTCCCACTTCTTGGCCCTGGCGTTCCCCTGTACTGAGGCATATGAAGTTTGCAAGACCAAGGGACCTCTCTTTCCAATGATGGCCGACTAGGAACTCAATGTGCTTAAAGAAAATGGATTTTGTGATGCAATTATGGAGCTATGTAGATACATGGGCTGAGAAGACCCTCTGTTTCCCCACTGGCCTTCCAATGTGTGCAAGGTCATCCTGCAAGTGGTGTACTCAGAGAGAAGGAAGCTGGTCAGCCTTTGATTGGCAGGATGGTCAAACCTCAGCAGCCACTTACTTACCTGCAGAACCTCCTCCACTCTCAGTTCTTCATAAACCTTCCTTCCTGTGTGAGAGTGAATCTTGATTGTCAATTTAGTTGAATTTAGAATCACCATGGCTGTAGTTAAATGCACTTCTGGTTGGGCCTTCTATTTTGTTCCACTGGTGTACATGTCTGATTTGAGGCCAGTACAAAACCAGATGTGTTTTAGATTTCTTGTTGTTTGGTTGTTTGGTTGGTTTTGTTGTTATTGTTGTTTTGTTTAGTTCTGGGTTTTTTTTTTTACTTAATTTTTAATTACTGTACCTCTGAAATATATCTTAAGATGTGCAACAGTATTCCTTATGCCACTGATTCTTCAGGACTGCTTTGGCTATCTGGGATCTTTTGTGGTTTATAGCGGCAAGTTTTTCCACCCACACCCAACTTCACAAAATAATGACTCAGAGACTGAATTATTATGAATAAAGGCTTAGGCCATATACTTAGGCTCATTCCTGCTAGCTTGTGACTTAATTAACCCAGTTATCCTATTCTGTGTGCTGCCACATGGCTAGTTACCTCTCCCTGGTTTATGCAACCACCTCCTCCAGGGTTCAGGGCAAATCCCTCTCCCTGCCTGGCTCTCTCCCAGAAACCCCCCTCTGTACATGAACTTCCACCTCCCTATTTCCTGCCTAAGCTATTAAGCCAACAGAATTTCATAGACAGGTGATGCTTCCACACATTACACAAGAGAGTCTCTCTACAGTGGTTTCTTGTAAATTCTTGAATTTTGTTTCCATGTCTGTAAAGAATGAAACGGGGATTTTTGATTGAGATTGCATTGAATCTGTAAATTTCTTTTGGTAGAAAGCTTATTTTCACAATATTGATTCTACTAATTCATGAGCCTAAGGTGGTTTTTTTTCCTAGTCTTCCTCAATTTCTTTCTTCAGAAATCTTAAGTTTCCATTGCAAAAGTCTTGCACTTCTTTGATTAAGTTTATTCTTCGATATTTATGGAGGCTATTGTTAACGGGACTGTAGGCATGATCTCTTGGTGTGTTTGTTACTGGAGTATAGAAAGACTATCGATTTTTGTGAGTCAGTTTTGTCACTTTGATGATCTAATTGATAATTTCTAGAAGCTTTTTGGTGGAATTTTGAGATGTCTATTGTATAACATCACATCACCTGTGAATGTGCGTAATTTGATTTCTTTCTTTTTTTTCCTACTTGCATCCCTTTAATTTCCTTCTCTGCTTTATTGATCCCACTAGTGCTGCAAGAACTTTATGAGAAAGAAGTGGGGATCATGTGCGACCCTGGCTCATTCCTGATTTTCATGGGATGGCTTTGAGTTTCCTCCTCCATGTGATACTGGGATGGATTTGCCATGTGCAGCCTTTATTATGTTGAGGCATGTTTCCTCCTCTTCCTACTCAACTATGAAGGAATTTGATTTTGTCCAAGACTTTTTTTGTATCTATTGAGAGGATCATATTTTTGTCTTTAAGTCCATTTATACAATTTATTACATTTATTTATGTATGTGTTTATTTGTGCTACACTCTTCCTACATCTCTGAGATAAAACTAACTTGATCATGGTGAGTGAGTGCTCTGTTTGTTATATGCCAGCATATGGTTTGCAAGCACTGGGGAGGGAGGGAACCTCTTTTGCATGTCGCCAAGAGGAGCTTCTAGATTAGGTTAAGTGAGATGAGAAGACACTGTCTAAATGTGGCCATTTCACAGTCTGGGTGTCGACTGAATAAAAGAAACAAGCCAGCAGAGCACCAGCATCTGCCCCTCTCTCTGCTTCGTGATTGCAGATGCAACACAAGCAGTGTCTTCACACTCTTGCCACCACATCTCTGCAAAATGCTGGACTGTTCCCTCGACCCAGGAGATGAAATAACCCTGCCTTCCTGATGTATTTTTGCCAGATATGTTGTACCAGCAGGGAGAATATAGAACTTCCTGTTTATGTCAGTGCCACCAGGCTTGGAACTTTTCATACTGCTGGTTGAGGAGAATGGCAAGGACCTAGCCTGGTTCTATGTCACCACACACATACAGATCCCTGTATCACCACACACATACAGATTCATGTGGCACTAAAGAGAACATGGGAACATGGCACCAGGGCTCTCTGCTTACCCTGATAGTCTCCTTTCTTCCCATAGTGATGTTAGGGTTGTAGGGGTGATATGAGGAGTTCAGAGCCTATTCACTGTTGTTATTCCAAGTCAGCATAGCTCCTGGGGTACTGAAGGACAGACAGCATGGAAAAGCAGTGCATATGCCCAGCTGTGTATCAACCCCTGTACTAGGGTTCTTCCCAGAAGTGAGAAACAAATTAAAATTCACACTGTGTCACATATCTGACAAGAGGCAAAAGCATTCAAGTTCAGAGCCATTAAAGCCATCCTTTAACAAATGTGAGCTAGCAGACATAACTCTTAGAACATAGGCTTGAATCAGGCTATGCCTCTCCACCGGTCTCTCTGAGACAGAGAGAGTTAGGAAGCAGTTTGTGTTGTGACTTGACAGGCAGCTCTCAATTTGTGGTACCTGATTCCTCCATGTTCCCTGCCATGTGCAGTATGTGAAACTAAATCATGTGATGTAAAATTTCCTGTCACCCCTGAAAGGCTATAAAATCCAGACCTTTTCTTTGTTCTGGGGACTGTTCCAGACTGCTCAGGGAGCTGGATTGGGGATTTGGTCCAGAGATGCCAGAGATGAAGGCAGCTGCTCTGAAAGGAGGCTCATCTGGCCTTCCTAACACCATCCTTCTCACCTCATGGCAGCTCGCTCGCTCTCTCTCTCTCTCTCTCTCTCTCTCTCTCTCTCTCTCTCTCTCTCCCTCCCTCCCTCCCTCCCTCCCTCCCTCTGTGTGTGTGTCTGTCTCTCTCTCTCACACACACAAATACACACACATATTTACCCTTAATGAAACTCCTTTTCCTCCATTTAAAGTATTATCCACTTAGATCTCCATATATCCCGCAGTTTATGGCTAATGTTCTCCCTCTCTCATGGCCAGAGAACCTGCTCATTCTCAACCTCCCTTGGGAATTAAACACTAACATCTCTGTCTTAGTCAGGGTTTCTATTCCTGCACAAACATCATGACCAAGAAGCAAGCTGGGGAGGAAAGGGTTTATTCAGCTTACATTTCCACATTGCTGTTCAACACTGAAAGAAGTCAGGACTGGAACTCAGACAGGTCAGAAAGCAGAAGCTGATGCAGAAGCCATGGAAGGATGTTCTTTATTGGCTTGCCTCCCCTGGCTTGCTCAGCCTGCTCTCTTATAGAACCAAGACTACCAGCCCAGAGATGGCACCACCCACAAGGGGCCTTTCCCCCTTGATCACTAATTGAGAAAATGCCTTACAGTTGTATCTCATGGAGGCATTTCCTCAACTGAAGCTCCTTTCTCTGTGATAACTCCAGCTGGTCAAGTTGACACAAAACTAGCCAGTACAATCTCAAAACATGTCTTTAACATGTAAAAGATAATTTATGAAAATGACATGAGTGGAATGTTAATAGTATAGACATAGTGCATGCTTTTTGTGGGAGATATGGTGTATGTGTATGCGTCTTGTTGGCATTCTGAATGCACTGTTGTGGGTGAGTGTGGATGTGCTCTAAGACATGACGTATATGTATGTTGTGGGGAACTGGTATACATTTGGCAGGTTGTGTACCTCCATATAGGAAAGGGTGACTATGTGGTGGTAGGCAGGTCTGTGTGTGATATATGTTGTGATGTGTGGAATGGCATAGGAGCATGTTTTTGAATGAGTGGTGTGTGTAAATGTGTGACTTGTTAGTACTATGTGTTAGCGCTATCTGTGTTCCTGTGTCCTGTGTGGTTTGTATATAGTGTGGTTGTGACATGTGCATATAAAAGTATTCCTGTGTGTGGTGTAAGTGGTGTGCATGTAAAAAGATGACGCATGTCCATGTGGTACATGTGCATGTGTGATGTTGTGATTGTGGTGTCTGTGTGCTATATATTGTGATGTGTGAACTGCCTGTACCGTCCATGCTCTCATATGTGTAGGACGGGGTGCCCTGTGTGTCACGGGGGGTCTAAGTGAAGCCCCTAGCCATGTGGAATCTGTGACTGCTGAGCCTTCCTGCTGGAGCTGAACAGACAGGAGTGGACAGGGAGCAGTGGGTATCTTTATCGCCTCTGCCCACAGCTGGGGGTGAAATGTTGAGCCCAGGCACTTCCAGAACCCGAGACAGCAAATGACCTGTGTCAAGATAGACAAAGTCTCTCTGGGTTCCATTCTATCTGGATAGTACAGCCAGTGGGAGTGAGAAGGGAAGACCAGCCAGCCAAGAGGAGCCTGTGGCACCTCTCACTGACAGCTCTGAGGAGTCTTAATCAAGACTTCCTACTCCAGAGAAAGCATACCTTTCTAGAATGGTCCTTGTGTGGTTACACACTTCATGAAATTGTGGATAAAAGACCCTGGCTTTCCTCACCTCACCCCTTTTCCTGGAGATAGACACACCTTTTTCCGACTGACAACCTATAGCAGTTTCAACCTGGCGACAATTTCAATTCACAGTTTTGGGTTTTTTGCTCTAAAAATCAGACATTTCTGCAGTGAACTGTTTCCATCCTGACTCCAGGAAAAGGCTCCGCTTCCTGAGACAGAAGGCTCCGCCCCCTGAGACAGAAGTCTCCACCTCCCAAGACAGAAGGCTCCGCCCCCTGAGACAGAAGGCTGGGCTACAAATCTGTCTTCCAAACCTTCATCTCCTTTTCTTTTAGAAAGAACACAGCGACAGCCCTGCTCATAATGGCAAAGTACATGGGGATAAGTGTGCACGGCTGAGTAAATTAGGCCTCCTGCTCCCATGCCTGCTTGTTTAGATCCTTTCTTTCCCACACTGGGACAGAAGTCAGGTCTTTGGACATGACAGACAAGCAAACCCTGTTCTACTTTCACTGCCTTTAAAAGAGGAGGGGGAGGGGTGTGAAGGACAGGGTTAGGAGGCCAGCTGTTCCCCACCCCTACCCTTCACCTCAGAGAGTCCCTAGCCCTTCTCATTCCATTTTCTCATGAGCAGATGGCAACAGGGCTAGGAGTCCTCATGGAGGCTTAGGGAAGCCAGGATCCAAACACGGGACAAACGACCAACAAAGCTCTAGTTGTTTGGTGTCCCACACAACCAAATTACTTGTGATTCTGATTTTAAAGCCACACAAATTAAAAAGGCATATAGATAGAGACAATTTAGCCATCTGTTCCGCGGCCTCAGATCCCATCCAGAAGATATCCTAAGATAAGCCAAATTTACATCTGTCCTTGTGACTTCCAGAGAACAGTTACTAAGTCCAGATGTGTGTCCAGCTATTATGTAGCTCTCCCAGCCGGCCCATCCCCTGCAGACTTGATGCTGCTCACCTAGAGAAACCGTCCTGCCTCAGGAAGTGTGGGAATGAGGAGACATGACTCACTGAGCCAATTAAAGTGGGAAATCCCCATTACTGATCAGGATCTGCCTGCTTGTTTCAATTAGGAGCAGCAGTGTTCCCCCTTTCCTTCCTAAGCAGAGAGTACCAGGACTGTGAGGAGAAGGGTCTGGACTCCTTTGAAGGAAAACGTAAGAGTGCACAACTGGAGTCAGAAGTCTCACACTGGCTGGCCAGAGCTGGTGGAGGTCAGAGCTGCACAGAAATGTTTGAAGAATGCCCGTCAGGAGAAGATAAATGCTTCCTGCTTGCTGGGTGTGCTCTCCCTTTAACTCTTCTCAGTCCCATCTCTGTGAGACCCTGCAGCCCCTTGCAGCTGTGACCTCTCTAAACTGCCAGCCTCAGATGACTCACACTTCATCAATTTTGCCTGAACTGCATTTACAAGCCAGTCTCGGGAGGATTGGCCAAGTGCACCAAGCATGGGGGCATTTCCCTACCGGAGCCAGATTGCCACAGAATGAGGGGGCTCTTCCCACCTTCTCCCAGTGGCCCGGGCAAACAGCCTAGGGGCCTCCTCGCCAAAGGGAATGAACGGACCTCTGATTATTCCTTGTAAATTTTTCATGAGGACATCTGCCCATGCTCCTCTCCCTCTGAGTACCTCTCTCTCTCAGTCTCTCTCTCCTCACCTCCTCCCTTTCTGTGTTCTCTCTTCTCTCCTCACTCTCCTCCCCCTCCTCTCTCTCCTCTATCCCTCTCCCCACCCCCACTCAGGTTTCATCTCACCTCTAACCCTTTCTCCTCTCCTTCCTTCCTCTCCCTCCTGTTTTTCTCTCTCTCTCCTCCCCTCCTCCCTCCCCTCCCCTCTCCTCCTCCCTCCTCCCTCCTCTCTTTTCTATGTCTCCCCGTTCCTCCCTCCCCTTCCTTTTCTCTTGCCTCCCCCTTCTCCTCCCTCTTCTCCCTCCCTCCCTCCCTCTCTCCCTGTGTTCAGACTCCTGACAACTCATGAAAAACGAGAGTCATTGGGCCTCAGCCGCCATTAGTCAAGACATGCCTGATGTGTGAGCGTGGACCTCAGGCTGAGAGGGGCCAGGCTGCAGGGACTGGTCGTAGAGACAAAAGCCGGATGGATATTATAGAAAGGTAGGCAACAAAGCCTTCTGGACCGGTAGGGTTGGTTCTGCCTGTACATCAGTGTGGCCCAGGCTTTCCCTGATGAACACTCTTGCCTCCCTGGCTCCTTGATGTGGCTCCCTGATCCAGAGCAGAATCCAAATCCAAACAGAGAGATTGGAGATATATATATGGTGTCGAATGCTCCTTAAATATCAAAATACAGTAACTCTCATGTAAGGAGTACTGGGGTGGGGAATAAGCCTCAAAATCCTTTTTTCCGTACAGTTCAAACTAAGGACCCACAGCTCTTTCTCATTACTACGCCCAATCATGCCGATGTCCTTTTTGTGCCCCCTTTGAAGTGACATGTGCTTCAATTTATTTTTAATTTTCTAAGTGACGTTGGGACTGCAGCCTGTGCACACGTGAAGTCTCTGCCCTTCTTGGCTGTTGTCTAAAGCAGTTTGGGCCATAACAAATCAGGCACTCAGTCCAGAGAGAGCCCAGGAACGATCTGAGGCCGGGGAGATGCGCAAAACTGCTGCGCAGAGGAGGCAAAGTCATTAATAAACCCTTCACTGTACACACCTTCCCTACCTTTGTGTAGGTCCTGGCCCTGGTCCTTGGGGGACCCGCCATGGAGACACTCTGTGGAGCAACAGTGCCACCCAGTGGTCAGTACTGGCAAATGACTGTCCCTTCTCTCTGCAGTCTCCCTGGGCCCTAATATCACATCTTTAAGCAGTTTTCTACATGAAAGGAGGCCTGCAACTGATTCAAAGCCACCTTGCCTTGGAAACCTGAGCATGCCCATAAAAGGCAGTGTGCACAGAACATTGAGGAATGTTTTTCGTTATGTTGGGGGTCTACCCCCAGCAGCTACTCTCGGGGGGTGGGGGTGGGGGGATGTCAAAGGAAAAATAAAATTAAATATACTTTTAAATCATAGTTAATTTATTAATCAGTTCAAATAAATATGTGTATATATAAATGTGTGTGCGCACGCGTGCAGATGTTTGTCCAGTTACAGTCTCAGTGTATAGTTGAAACATAAAGTCCATTAGCCCATGCTCTTGTTACCCTCAGTATTGAGGGAAAATGGCTGAAATATCATCATATTTGGAGTTAGGCAGTGAAGTCAAAGTCTTGCCTGTACATAGATCTCACTCACCTGATAAACTGGAGGGTTTCCACTTTCCATCTGCAGTCTTGAGTCACCCAGAAGGAGGCTGATGTGACAGCCAACTGTGACTTGCCCTATTATGCCTGGCTAGGTTCTGACTCTGCCTATGATCTGGAAACCTCCCTCCCCTCTCTCCTTGGGTATTCCCTTTCGTCCCCAAGCAGAATTCAGCCCTCCACCCCCTCCTGGAGCCTTTTCTCCTCACGCCTCATGTATGTTGGCAAGGTGAGCACATTACACGGGCTTACGAACTCCTGGTGAATCCACTGGTTTCCAAACTCACATGCACCCGGATTGGAAGGCAGAGGTGTCCTACAAATAGGGAATCCAGCCAATGCCTGCCTCTTTCTGAGTCATCTGCAGTACAGAGTGGACTTCTCATACATAAACAAAAAGGATGGTTAATGCTAATTTTAACCAGTCCGTTACTGAAGCCTTTAAATACTGCCTACAGCATCTTGTAGAAAACATCATTTGGTGCAGACTTTAAATAACTTAATATAAAATCATCATGAGGGGAGGAGCTGAAAATCATCAACTCTGTGAAAGGATGTGAAATATGACCTAAAGTGCATTAGATCCAGATCATTAAAGTCATCAAGCCATCATCTTTCTCGTCCCCACCCACTGCAGTGACTGACTTTGCTTACTGCCGTCACACACCTCGCAAGACTCTCAGTTGAGGAACTGACTCCATCAGATGGCCTATAGGCAAGTCTGTGGGGGCGTTTTATTGATTGATGTAGAAGGGCCCAGATCACTATGAATGACACTGACCCTGGGAAGGTGGTCCTGTGGTATAGAGAAAAGGAAGCTAGGCAGAGGGAGAGTGGGCCAGCAAACAGTGCTTCCCCTGCCTCTCAGTTCCTGCCTTGAGTTTCCAGCTTGGCTTCCTCAATAGTGGACTTTGGTCCATGATCAAAGGTCATGAGTTTGTCACAGCAACAGGATAGCAAACTCAAACAAATGGAAAGGAGCAGTCTGCCCATGTCTTCTTGTCCTCTAGGTTTTTGGGGCTTTATATTCTGTGATTGAGAGTATCACACTGGCTGTGGTGTGCCACCTTGTGCCATTTTGATGCTGAAGAAGTTCTGAGAGAAACTGTGAACTTCTAAAGGGACCAAGCCCTTGTCCTGGCTAGTTTTAGGTCAGCTTGACACAAACTAGAATCATCTAAAAAAGAGAAACTCAATTGAGAAAGCACTTCCATAAAATCCAGCTGTAGGGCATTTTCTTAGTTGCTGATTGATGGGAGAGGGCCCAGCCCATTGTGGGTGGGGCCACAAGTGGCATGCTGGTGCTGGGCTCTATAAGAATGGAGTCTGAGCCATCCATCCATGAGGAACAAGCCGGTAAGCAGTGCCCCCTCTGTAGCCTCTGCATTAGCTCCTGCCTGCAGGTTCTTGCCTATTTGAATTCCTGTCCTAGACTTCCTGCAGACGTGGACTATGGATACGGAATCATAAGCCAAATAAACCTGTTTCTTCCCAACTTGCATGGTTTCATCATAGTAACAGTAACTCAAACTAAGACAGAAGTTGGTACTAGATGTGGCACATTGCTGTTTCACACCTAATTCTGTTGTTTTGTGGGAGGATCATGGATGGAGTTTGGAACTCTAGGTTAAAAAGTTTGGTGAGCTCTTCTGTGGGAGCTTGGGAGATAAGAATGTTGAAAACAGTGTGAAGAGGTCAGCTCAGGGCCTTGGGAAAATCCCACCAGACCCCTCCCCTCCTGGAGGAGCAAGGTCATGGAGCACTTAGGCACTCCGCTTCTCTGGAAAGGAGGCTTAATTATATTTATCATACCATGTGGGGGCTTCGGGGGAACTGACCACCAGCCACCTGAGTGTGGGGGAGGCTCCGAGCACTTAGACACATTCTGTGACCATTGGCCACCGACAGACAAGGGAAGCCCTTGCCACCTCATTCCCTAAAGACCAGTCAGTTTAAAAGTCACTGTTCTGCCAATCACATTGTGCCTGATGGCTGCTGCTCTGAAAACTATACAAAAAAATTTGTCAAACGTGCTGCACGGGGTTGTTCCATCTCCTTTGTGTGTAGGGCAACCCCAGCATGCTGGAACAATAAAATTCCTCTTGCTTTTGCATAGATCCCTGACTCCGAGTTGTTCACTCAGGGCATCTTTGGTAAGTTAAGGCTCACCAGAGTCTTAGAGTGTCTAGTTTCTGAAGTTCTAGAGGAAAGTTCTAAGAGTCACTTAAAAACTGTATCAGGGCCATTTGCTATTTTGAATTGAGAATCTGTGGTTCTCGTTACCTGGGGCTGAAGAATCCACTCTGATTAACAATCAGTCAGAGGCACTCACGTAAAACCTGTGCTTTGCTCAGACAATTGATGCCGGTCAACTGGAGTTTAGAAATTAACAAGAGACCCATATCATTGATGTAAAATCTTCTGGGAAATGTCTCCACAGAGTCGGCACACAAAAGCTGTGTTCCAGAAGCAGCCAAGGTTGTACCTCACACAGGCAACTGAACTTGGCAGTGTAAGAGTCACCTACGGGGTACTGGCTTCAAGGCATGGAATGGGCATAGAGAGCAGCCGAGGATTAGCACTGTAAGTAGCCAGGACAGGCCACTGGTGAAGCTGCAGCCTCAATAGCAGTGGAAACCTCAGGATTGAATGGGTCATGGAAAGAATTTGAGGCTTGTCACCATAAAGAGAGTCTAGGAGAGGCTACTGGTGAAAGTACAGCCCAGTTGCAACAGTGGCCCTAGCTTTGGGGAGATGCCAGTACCATGGGATGGTCACCAAGAACAGCAGCAGTGGTGGAATGTAGGCTGCCAGAGCCTGAAAGACAAGCTATGTGTGCTACAGATGCCTGAGCTTGTGGGGTGACCCAAGCCCTTTGAAAGAGCCTCAAAAATTGTAAGCCAGCCCTAGATATTGAACAGTGAGCTATTTACACTGTTCAGTTTTGCTTCAGTTTGATCTTATTGACTGTGCCCTGGTTCCTGCCCCTTAAAATAAGAAAGTATTTAAGTTACTTTTTATTTTATAGGAGCCAACGGTTGAAAGATACTGGATTTTAAAGGATTTGCTATTTTAAAAGACACTGAGATTTTAGTTATTTGAATTTATAAAGGCTGTGAGACTTTTAAGTTTATAAAACGTTTTATATTGTGATGTCTTTACTAATGTGCGATCTTGGGATTGAACAAGGGAGGAAAGGCTGTATTAACAGTGATAGTTGAAGTCCTCAAGGGGCCATTTGTGCTGGGTAGCCTAATGTTAAAGTGACACAAGTTAGAGTCATGGGAGAGGACTGAGCCTCAGTAGAGAAAATGCCTTCAAAAGGTGGGGCTGTTGCCTCTTGCTGACTGGAGGACTCAGAAGAGCAGGTCTGCACCTTGCCTGGGCAACACAATAGAACTGGCCCTGCTACCATGGACACAGAGATGGAGCCTGAGGGTGTGAGAGCAGGAGAGTCAGTTCTGCCACTTGCCAGTTGCTGCAGGCAGGAGAGCTGTCCCTGCCAACTCACTTGGGTAAAGCAGGAGAGCCGGTGATCTGACCAACTCAGCTACCACCCAGGCTAAAATTTGGGACTTTGAGTTGGTCCTCCTCAACATCTACCCTATCTGTGAACTGCTGGAACACATGACAGGGCAGGTCCTTTAGAACTAAAGCTGCAGGATCTCTATGACACAGGGTACCAACAGGATTCCCAAGAGGAGTCCTGGTGAGGATCCAGTATTTAGCAGAAGCCAGAGGCCTTGAAACAGACGCATTGCAATGAACATTTGCAAGGAAAGCTGACAGGGCAAAGGGTATACTGTGTGACACACTGTAATACACCAAAATTTCCATGGTGAGGTGGCTTTTTCCTATTTATTTATTTATTATTTTTACTTTTTGTTTTGGGGGTAGAAATTGCAAGGCAGAGCATGGATATGGAGGGATGGGGTGATGAGTGGGGTTGAAGTGTGTAATGTGAAATTGACAAAGAATCAATAAAAGGCTTTTCTGAAAATCAGGCTGCAGGCAAGCCTGTAAGACATTTTCTTAATTAGTGATGGATGGTGGAGGCCCCAATCCATTGTGGGTATTACTGTCCCTGAACTGGTGGTCCTGGGTTCAGTGGGAAGGCAGTCTGAGCAAGCCATGTGTAGTAAGCCAGAAAGTAGCATTCCTAGGCCTGGCTCCCAGCCTTGCTTGAGTTCTGCTCTGACTTCCCTCAAAGATGAACTAAGATATGGAAGTATAGGCTAAATGAACCCTTCCCTCCTCGAGTTGCTTTTGGCTGTGGTGTTTCATCACAGCAATAGAAACCCTAAGTAGGCTAGCTCTATAATGACCAATAGCCCCATAACAGCCACTCCAGTGGAGAGGTGTTTTGAGTATCCCCTCTGTGCCAGTCACTGTGCTCAGTACATCCTTGCTTCTCAGTGGTTTCCCAGGAAGGACTCTGTGGAGCAGGCATCTTTAGAACTCTCCCCCCTTTTCTTAGACCAAATGAAACTTCAGGAGGTTTAAGAAAAGTACTCTTAAAAGACCCTGACATTTAATGGCTCCTTGGGATTTAGGGCTCCAGAATTGCCTCCCCTGGCAATTCCTGACTTCCCTTTGTATTCACAGATGGGTTTGACATGATTTCAGACATGCAGGTCATACATAGGACACTCTGACTATGCAGCCTCTGGCTCACAAGTGTAAAGATAGTCACAGGCATCACCATGAAGACTTACGTTTGCACAGCTCTGACACAAACAGAGAAGGCAGAAGCACAAGCTACTTAGGGCTAGAGAACTAACTCTTATCAGGGGAGTCTCCAAAGACAGAGTGCGGATAAGAAGGATCGAGATAGGTTGAGATAGGATAAAGTAAGATAAGCCAAGACCCTGGAGAGAGGGCCAATCCTTCTACTATAACCTAATTGTTACTTCTGCCTTTTTGTTGGGGAGCAGGGAGGTGGCCCTACTCTCTGAGCCTCATTGAATGACAAAGGCAACCACCACCATGAAGAGTATGGGGTCAGCTATTGCAAATGCCGTCCATGCCCCCCAAACCACAAGAGGAGAGATACATTCCAGAGACAAGAAAACACAGTCTCCCACACGGGCCCTGTTAGGCTCTGGACACACTTTTCCTGTGTGGCTTCTGGAGGTAGCATGAGCTCTGCGTGGAGACAGGGGGAGTTGCAAATGCTTCAGGAAGGTACCTGGATACTGCTTGTCTGTAAGAAGGATGCAGGGACATTTGTTTTTTCACCAATCCATTGGGAAGAATTTGCACCTGCTGCAGGAAGAGGTAAACAACTGTATATCCGTACTAAGCTATTTAAAGTATGCACCAAATGACCTTTTCTAAAATAACCTGCTATATGTGGAGTTTAAAGGCTTCAGCAACTAATTGGTTAATTATTTTGTTTTGTTTTGTTTAATAAAAATAGACCTGTAAAGAACACTCACTGAATGGTGGAGTTTTGTCAAGTGTAGGTTTCAATACCATAAAGCTCCGTGCACAGCATAAAACAGCTACCCACACTGGTACCATGGCTTAGATGCTTTGGGTTGGATGTTTTTACCTGCTGAATAGTAGGTGAGATAATCTTCAAGTGCACTTTACAAGAGACGACAAGTTAAGCTACCTTGGGACATCAAAGACACAGGAAGAAGTGTGGAGCAACCACAGATGTTCTGACCATGGGAATCTGTATTCTTCCCTCCAGAGGGTTGTATGAAGCCAGTTAAAGACTGAGTGCAAGATGTATTCAAGGTCTCTGATGGACGTCTATTCTGGCTTTGACATTTATTTCAATAAAGCTGGTATCTTTAGGATGATTTTAGAAGACTACAATCTTGGAGCTTGCCTATGTGTGAATTTATGTCTAGGAGATGGTAGGTAAGTCTTCATTGCATCCCTGTGATGATCCACTCTTAGGAATACACAAGTGTACACACACATGCAAATCTACACAGGAGGACTCCTAGCCCCCTCGCTGTGTCGGAAGACACCCATCTGCAGCTAAGATGTCCTGCCATTCATTCCAGATCATCCAGTCTCTTCGTCATCAGTATTTCTTCAACAAAAACACTTCCGAGCAGAGAATTACTCATGGTTCTTGAGACTAGGAAATTTAAAATTGAGACACCAGCAAACCAGCTGTCTGGTAAAGGACTGTCTTCATAGATGCCTTCTAGGAATCCTTACACAGTAGCAGTTGGGGGACAAGTTTCTTGGGAACCTCACTTTTAAGGCCACTAATTCTGTCACTGGAGATGGAGCCATAGGACCTTCTCACCTGAGGCACCACCCCCTAATACTATCACTATGGGTGCTTAGGGTTCAATATTTGAACCTTGGAAGAACACTCATATTCAAAGCACAGCTCAGTCCTCATCCCATACCTCCTCATTGCTCATTATCAATGCCACTTCCCTAAGGGAAACACAGGCCTTTCTCTGGGTTATGTGACACAGTTTCTGTAGCTCTTATTCATTCATCGTGTGGCGTGGGTCACCGTGTGCTGCTTTTATCAGGCTTCTATGTTTATGCCATTGCTTAGGGATTCAGACTGATAGGATTTGATGCACTTTCCCCCCGTGCATCCCGGAGGGGTCTGCTGCTCTCGTGCCCAGTGTTGCAGTGGTAGCTGTGCTCCTTTGTAAGAACCGACTGGAGAATCAACCCTCTTCTTTCCTGTCTCTCCCATCACTTGCAGCTAAAAGCATCTCTCACTTATTCCAGAGCCCATGGCAGACACCAGGAGCCAGGAATGGATTATGAGAGAAAGTGGTATCCAAGCTGAGCACTGAAGGATGGGAAGGGAGATGGCTCTGTGCCAAGAAAGCAGAAAATCTGTGTTGATGCAGGTGCTTTTAAAAGCATCATTTCAGTTCATCTTTCCACCAGTTCATGAGCAAAACCTTAGGAAACTCATTTTGTACATGAATTCAGACCGCCTGAGCTGTCAAGGACCCCACAGAAAGTTAGGCAGCTTTTGTAGCTATTATGACATCACTCAGCACTGCTCTCCTGCATGGTGCCTGTCTGGCTCTTAGTCCCCAGGAAGAATTCACTCAGAAGTCACAAGTTGATACCTCTTGTCAGGAAAGAACTTTGCACCAGAAAATCCAAACAAAATAAAAGCCCTCTGCACCACCAGGTCTGGCTTCCCAACCCCTCCATGCTGTGAGCAGCTGGCGTTCTACTGGGCACACTTATCCATCAGCACACAAGGGGTGGGATTGATTCTCAAGAAGCAGTTGTCTGGTGGCTTCACATACAGCACCCCTGGAATTGACTCTTGCTGCCACCCCTAGTTCAGTGGCCACTGTCGGCAGTGGTTTGAGTTGGAGGCAGACCCCCTAGTTTGCTAAAAGGGAGCCAAGGAGGCAGCAACACCCGGAAACAGCTGTTTCCAGCACCTGCCATGACAGGGGCTCTCCCAGCATGCACATTTCCCCACCCAGTGAAGCAGATGTTTTTTCTGGCTGCTGGCCAGTCTGGCATCACCTCACATGGCATCAGGCACTGGCTGGGGATACTTAGGGAGGTTAGACTGACTCTTAATTTCCACTTCCTCATACACTGACAGAATAGAGCAGAACAGAGCAGAAGCCCCTGCAGACTGGCATAAAAACTCTGACAAGGTGCAGAGAAGGTGTGCCTGAGACAGTCTATATTCAATCACCCATTTCCTCTCTCCTCCGATGCTGTTCATAGGAAGATTCCAGCTCATTGACTTGCTCTGACATAGCTACTTCAGTAATCACTTTTTGAACTGAGAAATTGAGGCTGTTGCAGGATGCATATTAGGGTAGTCCTACACTGACTCATACAAAGGCAAACATATACAAACACAAATACACAATACCCACATGTATATACATATAACACAGAGAATATGCATATATAAACAAGACACACATATACATAATAGTCAGACATACAACATACAAAATGCTACATATAATACACACATGCAAGTAATATATACAGAAAACATACATTTAGATGGCCATAGAACATGCACAAAATATATACCTATACCACACATATACAATACACATGCAGAGTACACATATACACACTACTCACACACATATTTGCACAGCCCATGAGCACATGTGTACACACACTCACACTCACACACACTTCATATCCCTCTAACTCCTGGCCCAGCACTGTTCTCTTTGGAATGGGGTTATAGAGTGACCAGGGACAATACTGCCCTGCCTGCCTCCTCCAGTAAGCCTAGTCTCAAATCTACAGTGTATAACTTGGATGAGTATTGCCTGCTAGTCAAGAGTACAGAATATAACCCTTGAAAAGCAGTGCTATAGTTATAGCTAAGTTCCTCCATTTGTGCCTAGCACACAGCCACCATATGGGCCACTTACGAAAGCCTGACATGGCTTCCTATAGGACTGAGATTAAACAAGCATCTCACTTGTATCTCCCTGGCCTTATGCCTTCTTTGTGTGCATCTAACATTCATGTGGGAAGGGGGAAATGATGGTTTTGGCACCATGCTAGCCCCTTTCCCAGGTATAGCAACATCAGCAGCATCTCAGAAGCCAAGATATGGGTATGTCCTGTCAGAAACTCCCTAGTGAGGTGAACTCAGTGGCTGTTATTGGCAGCACATTTCCAGAGAGAAAGCAGTTTGTTCTAAACCTTTTCCAGCTTTATCAAACTGAAGTGTCATGAGTGGAGCCTGCTTCCCACATATACACCAGATCACTACCATTTGTACCTGGGGGCCACTGTCAAATTCTAAGATGATCTCTGTATAAAATGTATTCTAGATGGGCTGTTCTACAATTTTTCCATGGGAAGATGTAAGGAAACACTTATTCACCCCACCAAAACAGTGAACCAAGAATAAAGAAAGTCCCACTTAGTGACCAGTGGATTTTTGGGGGTTACTTACAGAAACATGGGCATTCAAAGGCAGTTAACAGAACTCAAAAATTCTCTCCATCACTGAAGAGTCACATCACAGCCCTTCTTAGACAGGAAAGGGTCTTGATGAGGATATCAGACCTCATGGGCCTCATGTGTCTTCTTGACCCTCCTGGCCTCCTCCACCAGGAAGGATGTTTATGGCTGACCTCGTGTGCAGCACCAGTGGGTAGCAGCAACTGAAACATTCTGAAGACTGAGACAGGAGAATTTCCTTCTTTGTTCCTTATCTCTTATAATGTGTGCCAAGGTCTCCAAGTTTGCTCTCATATCTCAGTCTGCTCCTTGGTTGACAGCAGTGTGGTGTCTCTGGTTGTACAACAGGGAGCTCCAATATGTACCTGAAACACACACACACTTCCAATCCACCCAGACACCAGCAGGACCTGTTTTAAAAGCTCCTTAAATTAGCCTCCTGGGGAAGAGGCTTCCATTCACTCCCTGCTGACAGAGAGAATTAGTAACCTTCTATAACTACTACATTTTAGGGTCAGATTTCTTTTTTAAATGGAAGTCCATTTTCCTGTGAGTGTACATTTATACACTTCTTAAGAACACAGATCATACCCTTCCATTTAGAAAAGAAAATGAAACAATTTGTGGCACTTTCTTCACTGTAGCAGAAGGTATCCCCATGGGCTAGGCATTTTAGCAACATCATTTAGTGGTTGTCAACGTTTTAGAATGAAAACCCCATTGTAAGTCACTCTAAGGAAAGAACTCCTTGGGAGGCAGGAGCTTCAGGAGGGGGCCGTGTAGCTGCTATGTTCTCCTGACCCACTAGGCCTTGCCACTCAGGAAGAGATTTAGGAAGTCTGGAGAAAGAAAGTGACACAGAGTCAAGGGTCTTCCTGCCCAGCCTCGCTCACTTTGTAACCTTGAGATTTCTTCTTTTCCTTCTCCTCCTCCTCCTCCTCCTCCTCCTCCTCCTCCTCCTCTTCCTCCTCCTTCTCCTCCCCCTCCCCCTCCTCCTCCTTTTCCTCCTCTTTCTTCTTTGCCAGTCCTTAAGCATTTTCTTCATGGATATGAGGAAAAGGAATGTCCGCAGCTGGAAAAATGACTCAGTCAGTCAAGTGTGTGCTATGCAAGCATGAGATACTGAATTTGATCCTCAGAATCCTTGTAAAAGGCACATGGTGGTGTTGCTTATTTTTAATCCCAGTACTGGAATGGTGGAGAGAATTGGGAGTCACTGCCTGATCAACCCAGTCTAACTGGAAAGCTTTAGGTCCCAGTGGAAAGTCCTTCTCAAAAAAGAGAGAAGTGTTGGCCACCGAGGAAAGACACACTGGGTTGTCCTTTGGTGTGAGCAATAGGGACAGACACGGAGTAGTCATAAACTATCTGCTGAATGAACAGTTAAGTGAACAGAGTTAAGTCAACAAAGGGAAATGCTTTCTTAAATAACAAATGCAAAGAATTTAGCATATCAACTCAGGAGTGGGTTTAGACTCACATCAGAATGAAATGAAAAGATGCACTGATTTAGGTCCTCAGCTTCATAGATCAAATGCAGAGAAAGACCTTATGCATAGGACCAAGCAGTGCAATGAAGAGACAAGAGAAAGGGGCAATGAGAGACCATCGGCTTAGCAGCCTGAAGCTCCTAGCTCAGCCTTTTCCATCTCCAGTCTTCTATGATCCTACTTCAAGGCAGTAGATTTTTTTGTATTAATTTCAATTTTACACATAAGAAAAGTGATTTTAATCTTCTAGTCAAAGTTGCACAAGATAAGATTGGAGAAACTGGTACAAGAGCTCTCTACCTCACAGGTGGGTTCCGGAACATACACACACACACACACACACACAGACACACACACACAGACACACACCACCACCCTATTCTGTCTGCTCCATCTGCTCACACTTCTGCCCAAGGGACTTGTTAATACACCTTGAAATGCTAGCATACTGCAGAGGGAAAAACTTGTCCTCACAGACTCCAAACACAACCAGCAAAGTGGTAAAGAGACAAATGTGCTCCCTGTGAGACGTCATGGTGCAGACTCCAAAGCTTTGAGAATGAGCCAACATGGCAGCATAAACTGAGACAGTGATACCAGACAGTATGACAAGAACCCTGACCAGACCACATGCTATGCTTGGGGACAGCTTAGAGAAGGTTGCTACCTAATCCCTTTCTCCATAATTCCTTTTAGGGAACCAGGGGAGGAAAGATCCATGCCACTTCAAAAACGGAATAAAAGCTACAGCCTGGGAAGAAAAAAATGTGCCTAGGAACAGGTAACTTACATGAAAAGATGGTTTTCAAATGAGCTATCTAGGCACAATCAGAAAAGTACTAGGGTACTGGTCTTAAAGACTGAGGAATGCCAGTCATGGAAGCCTAGGACTGATATAACCTAAGCCTCTGCAGGACACTTCCTTAAAGCCCCACTGAAGTCTAAAAGTTCTTGGAACCCAAGTTGAAAGTGTTGGTCCAGAGTCTGCGCCGAAGGGGCTATTACTAATAAAGCACGTCAGTTTTTATAAGAACTAATAGAATCATAGAGGTGAAAATATATTATATATGTTTCATACTATTTTTATTGACTATTTGAGAATTTCAGATCATGAACACCAAACACACTCACTTCCCAGTTCCTCAAGGTCTGCCCTCACACCCTTGGGACCTCCCCCACAAAAAAGAAAATAAAAAAAGTCTAATTTGTGTTGCCTACATACTCGCTGGAGCATGGCCAAACTTCTAGTGGCCAGACCTGTAAAGAAAACTGAGTCCTTCCCTGCCTGCACCCCTACCAGAAGTCATCCACTGTGAAGAGCTATACTTCAACATCCTTATCACGATTTTTAAAAATTCTCCGTGATGGATTTCTGTCTAGGCTGTTACATTTGTAAGATGGGTAAGGTAGAAATAGGGGTTGTCACAGAAGCCTTCTATGTCTCTCTTTCTCAACTATGAACCTGCAGTCATCAACACCATTGCAAAACTCCCTTGCCCTAGATCTCTGGCATTAACATATGCCACGGACCTCAACATGGTTTCTGGAAGGAATACAGACCATGGATAGCAACATAGATTTCTGCCACAGCACAGGCCACAGATGCTGTCTTAGTTAGGGATTTAGTGGTGAACAGACACCATGACCAAGGCAACTCTTCTAAGGACAACATTTAATTGAGCTGGCTTACAGGTTCAGAGGTTCAGTCCATTATCATCAAGGCAGGAGTACAGTAGCACCCAGACAGACATGGTGCAGGAGGAGCTGAGAGTACTACATCTTCATCTGAATGCTACTAGCAGAACACTGACTTCCAGAAAGCTAGGATGAAGGTTTGAAAGCCCATACCCACAATGACACACCTACTCCAACAAGGCCACACCTTCTCATAGTGCCTCTTCCTGGGCTGAGCATATACAAACCATCAAAGATACCATCATAGTATTTGATGGTAGCACAGGCCAAAGATATCAAAATTGCCTCAGGTGACAGCACAGGCCATGAACATCTGCATGGCCTTCAAGGATAACATGGACCATGGATTTGGTCAATATAACCCCAGCTAGAGTAAGACCACAGACCCAGACATGGTCCTGTTGATGTCTGTGATCCGTGTTACTCCACTTCAGTTACCACTGAAGGCCATGCAGATGTCCTTTGTCTGTGCTGTCACCTGAAGCTATGATGATGTCTGTGGGTAATGGTGCCACGTTGAAGTGAGAGACCTGTGCTTCTACCTAAGACCAGGTTCATATTCACGATCTAGACTGCCACCAGAGGCCATGTCTGGGTCTTTGGGCCTGCTAAACCCAAGGACTGTGTTGATGATGTTCATGGCCTGTGTTACCACTGAAGGCAATGTAGATGTTCATGGTCTGTCTTGAAGACTTTATAAATTGGAGAATATAAATAATTTATGGGATCAGCTATCAGGCTAGGGTACTGTGGAACTGGTAAGCCAGTCTGTAGCAGAAGTAGGGTCGAATCCAACCCCAGAATTCTTGTCTAGGGCAATAGGAATGAGGACCACTCCCTCCTCTATCCTAGGCCTGCATACCCCAGTTGTGCACATAAGCCATGCTCCTTATGTTAAACTTCCCCTTTCCTTATAAGGTCATGTCCAGCAAGCAGCAGGAATTCCTCTTCATGCAAATGAGGCATTCTTAGAACCTCAGATCTGGCCAATAATGATGTACACTTACCCCAGAAGTCTCTACCCACTCCCCAAAGGTTTAAATAGCCTCTGTTTCCCCAATTAAATGAGTTGCTCAATGAAATTTGCCTCCCAAGAAGTCTATTTCTCCTCACACTCACCCATTGCCTGAGGTCTCCATCACTCCAGCTTTTCCTGCCTCTGCTTCCTCCCCTCAGGATCTACCAGCCCAGTTTACAGTCTACAGTCTACAGTCTACAGGATCTACCGTCATGGGCCCACCGAGCCCGGAAGGGTGGGGGAAGGGTGGGGGAAGTACTGGAAGGGCAATCAGACATGGCCTTACCTTCCAAGGGTAGACCTCTTGTGACTGCTTTGTAAGTTCCCCAGCAGAGAACTGCATTTTTCTTACCTTTTGGCACCTGTTATAGAGTGGAATCCTCCTCTGGGTAAAACAGCAACCATCTTTACTAGCTCAGCTGTACCTACTTGGGAGAGTCCATCACACACAAGCCCATTGACTATTGACATGCCCTGATAAAAAGGGTGGGTGGGGAAAACTGTTAGATCCTCTTCTAAGGTTCTCACCCTCCTGGCAGCATTGCCTTTTAATGTAGTTCTATGCCAATACTACACGGTTTGTGGCCTTAGGGACTTGGGAAGTGTTAGAACATACAGGCTCTGCCGCGGGCTGACTGAGAGGGGCTGTGGGAAAGCCACCCTCCATGCAGGCTGATGAAGACTTTCTAGTCAGGCACCTTTCAGGTCTTCTACCAGCAACCCCCTGCCATACTCTATAACGCCAACAAACCCACTGGACTGTTTGAACTTCAGTGGCATCAAAGTTTGGTTTGTCAGTGGAAGGAGCTCTATAAGGAAGGGGTGGAGGTTTTTTACCTGTCCTCAGGAAAGAAAATCTCACAGGGGTACCCACAGTCCTGAACCACTTTTCCTGCAAGATCAAGGTGTCCCCCTCCTCATTTCAACCTTCTCTTCAGTCCTTGCTATTTATCCATTGTTTCTGTCTCTGACCTGCCAACAAATGTCACCCATGGCTCTGACAGCATTTTGACTCCTCTTGACAAGGACTCTGGCTCTGTCACCTCACAGTATTGTCCTTGCCCTCAAATCCACAGACCTAGGTTGACTTGTCTTCAGACTATTCATCATGGGTTGTCCTTGTGGCACCCCTGGCCCTTTCAGAATGCTCGATTGCACAGCAGCTTAATACAGGAGCTTGTTCCAAACTGCCCCCATGGAAGGACACAATTATGGAAAGCATGAGCACTTCATAACTAGAGATAGGTCTTCTCACGGGTCCCTGTGATGCCCATTCATGACTTCTGATCACTATGCAAACCCTGGCAAATAAATGCTATTGAAAATAGCACTGTGCGGCCAGGATTCAGAAATGTCCATCTTCCGCTGAGTGCAGTTCCAGGACCATCCAACCAGCAGCCTGTTGGATCACGTTAAGCCCAGAATCACTATGACAACAACCCAACATAAAATCGCAAACTCACTGAACATATGAAGGACATCTTTGTAACTTGGGGGAGGAGGGAACTGATTGCAGAGTTCTCAAGCCTGAACTTTGTAGATAATTTTGTATCACAGTATCAAAGAGTTGGACACAGCTGGGAGAAGGCTTCTAGGGTCTCATTCTTAAAAACAAACAACAAACACCTTCTATGTGTAGTGTATGTGTGCATACGTGTGCACGTGCATGTGGAGGCCAGAAGTTGATCCTGTGTGTTCTGCTCTAGCATTCTGCACCTTATCTTAGAAGAGGGGCTCTTGCTTTTGTGCTTTTCTCCAGTTGGCAGGCTGGGGAGGTTTAGGGATCTACTTGTCTCTGCCCTCCCAACACCTGGATGGCAAGCACATACCAGAGCTCCCAGCTTTTTTTTTTTTACATAGATAGACACTAGAGAAATACGCTCAAGTCTCCCTGCTTATGGAGCAGGCTCTTTGCTGACTGAGCCATCTCACTGGGCCTGCCTGTAGCCTTATTTCTTCTTAAAGGGAAAAGATAAGAACAATAAGACAGGACTGTGTTAGGGACAGGACATTCTAAAGGAGCAGTCAGCCCTCTCCAGGCCCCTGGTTTCCTTCCTGCACCTTTCCCTAGAGCCTTGCTAGCTTCATCCTGCAAGAAGGCCAGCTCATCACTCCCTATGTGGAGTTCCACATTGAGTTTCTCATGGCATTAGCAAAGCACTCAGGCATCCCTCGTGGAATTACAGCCCTATTATGTACAATTGAGTATGCATTACTCCTTATTTTCATGTCATTAGCTCGGAGAAGGCTATTTCTAAAGCACTGAAGTATGTAAGAGTTACTTAGGGGCAGAAAAAGCCCAACTGAGGGGATCAAGATGAGAAATATGAGCCAAGAGAAGGTATACGTTAACAACACATTTATATTCAACCAGGATAATTAAACAGGATGAGAAGGGGCAAGGTTGTTTTGCTTCCATTTTTACCAGTGGGAAGCAACCTGGGATGTGGCTGACCTGTAGGAAGCATGCACAGTTATCTGTGACCACACCCTGGGAAATGCAGGAGACCTAACAGCAGGTCACAAGGACTTGCCTTGGGGCCTCTAACACTTTTTAAGTGGCAATCAGAATGGCATTAATTATTGAAGTGTTTGATCACAGTGTTTAAGAATAGACTATGAATTTAGGCAGGAAGATAAAACTACTAAGATTCCAATTAGAATTCAAATCTCAGAGGCTTGAAAGAAGACTCAATAGGTAATGTCTCTGCTGCAGGCACATAAGAGTCTGAGATTATCTCAGACACATAAAATCAAAGCTTGGTGTCATATAATGCAACCCTAATGCTGGAGCTGAGGCTGGAAGATCCCCAGTGCTCTCTGGCCAATTAGTGAACTCCAGGTTCCATTAGGCAGTTTGCCTCAAACAAACAAACAAACAAACAAACAAACAAATAGGGTTGTGGAGCTAGAAAAATGGCTTGGTGGTTAAGAGCATGGCCTGCTCTTGCAGAGCACCCTTCTGTTTTCCAGTGCCCACGTGGTGGCTCAGAATTGTCTGTAACTCCAGTTACAGAGGATCCTAAGCCCTCTTCTGTCTTCCACGGGCACCAAGCACAAACAGAGTGCACATGCAAGTGCATAGCAACATATTTACATAAAGAAGAATGAAATATTTTAGAAAACAGTAAATGCGCACACAGATACACACACATACAAGTATGTACACACATGACAATACTCAAATGATCATAGCTCCTGGTGTAGCACCTGACAGGTGCTTATCATTGTTCCTTTCACCATTGGATTATAAGTTTCCACCAGGGAAAGATACGTTTTGAACTTTATTGAAATGGCAAGACAGCTTCAGCAGATCTTGGCCCCAAGCAGAGGAGAAAGCCCACACTTTACGTTTTAGTTGGTGCCAGAAGAAAGGCAAGCAGAGAAGCATGGGTGAGCCAGCTGCACAGTGCATCCCGAAGGTAAATACATAATGGACAAAAGACAATTGCCTTTGACTACTCATAAATTAACTGAAAAGTCCTTTTGCTGTGTTTTATCCTTGTCACTAGTGACACCTAGACCCATGAGTCATGAGGTCCATTTCCATGGCCATTGACATAAATTGTTCTTAGATCCATATCTTCTTCACACCAAAGAACGGCACTGAGTTGCTGCCAAGAAATCCCTTAGTTGAAATCGCCAACCAAGTGTGATAGAGAACTGTCTGCAACCCTGATGTCCAGTGTGGTCTTAATGAGATACACAGAATTAGAAGCCCTAGAAAAGGGCATGGATGGGGAGAGACATTTCTGTTGTTTCCAGATGGAATAAGATGGGTTATTCTTTCTCTTTCCTTTATCTGAAAGCATTGCCTCCTTTGTAGAGGCCCATCCAGGGGGAGGAGTAAGTGGAGACAGAAAGAAATTCCAATCTTGTGTCCAACTTGCTGGATCCGATGTTGCTCTGAGCATCATTGGTTAGGTCTATAGAAATGCATTTCCCATTCTGACTTTTAGAAATTCCAATCTTGTGTCCAACTTGCTGGACCCGATGTTGCTCTGAGCATCATTGGTTAGGTCTCTAGAAATGCATTTCCCATTCTGACTTTTCAATGACTGTGTTTAGAAGGCCACACTGCGTTGCATTACCCTGCTTAGAAATGCATCGTGGCTGCTATGTTAGAAATTGCCTACTGAGAACACATTCAATAAAAGAAAAGATTGTCTACCCCTCCCCCATCTCAGTAGTCCTGCCAAGGAGATATCTTAAAGGACATAATAAAGGAGTAGGGAAAGGAAAAATAAGGAAGGACAGACAGAGATCATGTTGTATTGACACAAGTTTTCATCTAAATTACCTGCTAATTGACCAGAGCAGTCAGAACAAAGAGTGTTTACTGTGGTCACAACAGAATCTCCACCTGAGATTTGTGCAAATGAGCCCGGGAGACCAAGCAAAGATCCATAGCAGAGGTGTCCATCAGCTGTCAGCCAAACACCCACTTTTACATCCTTTAATTAAATCATCGAGCTATTCACACTGCCTCTGCCTCTAAATTATATGGAATGAGGATCCTTCCACTTGAGACTTGCAGACAATCAGGGCGGTGAGTGGAGGAATGGCAGGGAACAAGAAGTACGGTCTGTCTGGGAATTTGATTCAACCAAGGTACTGCCAGCCAAGAGGAGAGATGGGGTTTATAAACAGGTTTTATAAAGACCTAACTGCCCCCAGGTCTTGCATAGATGAATACAAGAAGAGAAGATTTAGAGTTTGCTCATGGCTGCTCATATTTTTAAAGAATAGATTGTCCTTCATTTTCCATGTGGCAAATGTGTTCTCCTTGGTAACATATTAGGGAGAGGAATGCATGAATTATTGAAAATCTGGGGCAAAAAGACTCGGGATAATTGCTTTACTTTATCAACAAAGATGAGACTTATGACCAGACTAAGAAGATTTGAGTCAAAACCAGAAGGAACAGGGCATTGTGTACAGCATGGTGGTTACATACTGAAAATTCTATCTCTGCCTCTTATTAACTGCATCCCTTTCAGTGAGTTTCTTACTGTTCCTGTCATATAATCTTCTCATCTGTAAAATATGAGTTGGAAGGGTAGCTGAAAAATCTTCCCCCATGGGATTATTGAGAAGGCACAGAATATACAATGAGTGTAGATGGCAAAGGCTTCATAAATATTATCCTTTATTAAAACCCAACCACAAGTGGGGCATGGGAAAGCCTTTCAGAGCACTGGAAAATGGCTCTGATCTGTCATGAAGACAGCCAGAGTTTAAATGTCACTTCCCCATTTCCTGATCTGTGGCTCTGGGCAAATGAAAAGTTTCTGAACTTTCGTTTCTTAAATTGGTAAAATTATAAATGGTGGAAATGACATCATCCTCCAGAGAAGCATTCGTCTATGTCAAACACCCTGGGTGCAGATTCCTGCAGCTCCCAATACTTTCTTCTCCTCCTCTGTCAGAGGACTGACATGAACCTAGGCAGACTGTCGGAATACAGGAAGGAAATGAGCACACACAAGAACTGTCTGCTGCTGGCCATCCCTTCATGTCAAACGGAAGAGACTTAGTATGTCCACCTCAGGTACATGCTTTGGTTTTCATTTGTGATGACCTCATATTTATTATGGCACAGGTAGGAAACAGAAAAGGCCATGTACCCCAGTACCATAAGAGTGTTCTGACACAAGAAAAACCTCAAGAAGACTAGCTTCAGGACAGTGCATTGTGTTTGGAGCTTAGAAAGAGGAAATTCTCTGGAGCCCGAGAACTTGGGAATGTTCACCCTGCAGACCCAATGCTTAAACTCCTTATCCAAACTCCACTTACTCAACCCTCTCCCACAGGAGTGCCCTTTCCTAGAAGTGAGTTTAAAAAAAACTATTATCCTTTAAACGCTCCAGGGATTTAGTATCCATGTACAGGATGGCACTGTCCAGGCAACTTTTCTCATCACCATGAGAAAATGCCTGACTGAAATTTAGGGGAGGAGAAAATTTTTGTGGCTTTTTGTTCTGTAAGGTGTCAGTCCATTAAGGTGGAGAGGCTTGCAGAGTTCATGGTGGTAGGAATCCCTGGTGACAAAATGCTTCCAAAGGCAACTCAAGGAATGGTGTGTTTTGACTTACAGTTCTAGGGGACATAATACATTATGGCAGGGCAGGCATGGCAGCCAGCTCAGCATGGCTGGTCACATTGCATCCATAGTTGGGAAGCAAAGGACAAATTCCTGCACCCAGCTCATATTCTCCATTCTATTCAGTCTAGGACCCCAACCCATGGAATTGCACTGCCTACGTTAGGAGTTTGTCTTCCTTTCTCAAGCAACAAATTAACAAGCAAAATTAACCATCACGTGGAAGTTGGTGAGATGGGTATTGGAGGTTGTGTGCAAGTTCTAGATGGGGACTCAATAACAAAAATCCAAATTTAAAAAAAAAAAAAAGCTATGCATGGTGGCACACAACTGTAATCCAACATCAGTGGAGGCAGAGACAGGTGGATCTGAGGCTCACTGACCAGTCAGCCCAATTTATTTAAGGATCACCAGGTTAGTGAGAGACTTTACCTCAAAATCACAAAGGTAACCATGTGTGATACCCTATACCTCTAATACCATCATCCAGGAGGCAGATACAAGCAGTTCTCTATGTCTACAAGGATACCCTGGTTTACACATTGAGTTTCAAACCAACCAGGCCTATATAGTGAGACACTGTCTTAAAAAGTAGAACAGATGCAAAGTGCCTGGGGTATACCTGTAGATGCACAATCACACGTGTTCACATACTCATAAAGAGCTGCACAGTTCATATTGTGAACGGTAAGCAGTGCAGCTGCATGATGGCCAGGTTTGTGCCCTGGATCTCACTCATCTCTCCACAGCTGTGGATAACTCCCTAGCTGTCAACAACGCAATCCCCACCACTACTCATTCTCCTGAGAACCCTGGCCAAGCTCAAGGCAGAAGAACATGCAGAAGGTGTCAGTTATTTTTGTCAGATGTTTTAAAATGTGGGGTTGCTCTGTAAAAGCTTCCAAACAAATTAATTCCATCAACGTAGGGCCCGGCCGAGGTGGGATGGCAAGATTACATCGAGTTCTCCAGACAGGCACTGGGAGAGTGTTGATGCTTCTTATCAATAGAATCTATCGGAACCAATGACAAATAGAAGCAGGCTGATGACTGCGACATGGTGGGAAGCAACACACTTGGTTTATTAAGAGGTTGAGTAAAAAAATCTTTGTGTAACGACAGTCATGTTCTATGCGAGAGGATAAAGAAACAGCATTCAGAAATTCTTGCAAAATTTTATATGCAATTTTAAAGATTTTCGCATACATGTAGCTCTAGTCTATAAAATCACACTATACTTTTAACTAAGACTGAAAATGATCACTAGGAAATAACTGTCATATATGACTTTATATCTATGCCTTATTAATCTAGAGGTGAAGGTTATTAATTTATTCTCTGCTGTGTATAAAACTGCATCATTTATACACTTGACCTAAGGAAGGATTCTACTCTAAAGATCTGAGTCCAAATTAAAAAACATGATCCTTACCAAATATATCTGTGACCCATGATTACAATTGCACAATACCTGGTATCTGAGCCAGGCATGGTAGGAAGTAGTGCTTGATATCCCAGCACCCGGAGGTGAAGGCAGGGAGATTGGGAGTTCAAGGTCATCACTGGCTACATAGCAAACTCAAGACCAACTTAGTTAACTGAGACATTCTACCTCAAAAAGCAAAATAGCTAAACAGAATTCAAATTGGGCACCTGGAAATCGAAGATTTAATATGAATATAAAATAATGTTCTTGAATGTTATAAGAGGTGATGGTGAATAGTTTTTTCATTTACCCCCCAAATGTGACAAAATATGATTTGGTTCTAATTGGAGCAGTAGAGAACAGACATCTCTGTATTGACTTTGAAAGAATAATCTATCAGCTATTTGCAAGTAGCCATCAAACCACCTCTACATCCTTGCTGTTCACCAAGGTTAAATCAAAGGGCCAGCCACACCATTGCTCATGCTGTCAGGCCTTCAGTTTCCACCATATTGATCTCACTGGGCTAATTATCAGAGTAGGTGTACAGAGACAGGTACTCTCTAGGCAAATACGCTCATCTTATTTACAGCCTGATATTTGAAGAGAAGCTCAACATACACTTGACAAACAACAGTGCACATTGATGTAAATCAAAATAGCCCAGAGTTCTTTGTCCCATGAGCGATTTTATTGGCATATTCTTCTTGGCTTCTACTAGGAAAATTGCAAGAGCTGAAAGCCGGCATTTAAAAGGTCAGATCCAGTGCAAGCCATTCATAATCTGATAGTCTACACAAGGGAAATAGCCTACAAGGGCACAGCAGGGGTCTCAAGGTCTCAGCTACTGGATGGGATGATGGAGCATCAGCCTGGCAATGATATAAAAGCTTAGAGCTAAAATGGCTCAGACTGTCTTCCTGGTGTGCTGTATTCCTCCTAATACTCTTCACACTGAAGGCTGCTGGATGGAGGAAGGGAATTGTGCTTCTTCTACTTCTGTGTTGGTTGCTTTTAACTGTCAACTTGATTCACTTTAGAAGCACCTAAGACAGGAGTCTCAAGAGGGGTTGTCTGTGGGCATGTTAGGAGGGAGTGTATCTTGATTATGATAACTCAGAGGGGAGGACTTGTCTATTGTAGAAAGGGCCATTCCCTGTGTATGATCTCTGACTGAATGAAAGAGATAATGTATTAGCTTGCTTCCTTTGCCTGTGGGGAGTGGAGGGATACTTGAGTGAATACATAAAGGCAGGTAAATTCCTGTCATGTATTGTTAACAAAGGCATGGCCATTCAAGGACCAATGCCTCAGACCCATGGAGAATTGGAAAAGCCTTTTCCCCAGTGAGGCTCAGAGGTTTCCTCTGGTCTGAGTATGAATGCTAACAGTATGTGCAAACATGATTGTTTATGAACAATTGAGTGATGTGTGCAAAAACTAGCAACTGCAGCTTTCTCCTCCCAGATATTTACAACCTGAGACTGCTAAACTAAAGACCTTCTAAGACTACCTAACTCCTCCTCCTCTGATGTACATTAGAAACACATTGAGGTTCACTGTTGTTGTCCTCTATGCAACCTACCTGGCCTTGGCGCTCTCTCTCTCTCTCTCTCTCTCTCTCTCTCTCTCTCTCTCTCTCTCTCTCTCTCTCTCTCTCTCTCTCCCCTTTGTGTGTGTGTGTGTGTGTGTGTGTGTGTGTTTGTGCTCCTTTCATCCTTCCCTGGCACCTCAGTGAAGTTTCCAGAACCAAGCCATGCTGAATTCAGTACATCAACAACAAAAGTTACCTGAGGAGGGAAGGGTTTATTTTGCTTATACAACCTATCACAGTCCTTTATACACAGACATCATGGCAGGAGTAGAAGCTGGGACCTTGATGCAAAATCTAAAGCAGAAACCACAAACTAATGTTACCTACTGACTTGCTCTCTGTGACTTCCTTACCTTGCTTTTTAAAAACTCCTAGAAAAAAAAAAAAACTCCTAGGACTATCTTTCTAGGAGAGGTATCACATAGTCTGGGCACTTTTACATCAATCATTAATCAAGAAATTGCTGCACAGACTTGTCCACAAGTAAGTCTGATAGAGGCAATTTCCAAATTGGGATTCTTTCTCCCAGATGACTCCAGATTGAGTCATGTTGACAAAATCCTAACACAGGGAGAATAAGATGAACACAAGCATGTATGCATTAATTTACTGTTCTCTACTGTTACTATGAGTGTGTACATGAGCAGATGCCTAAAGTTCATGCCAATATGACTTCCCACAGTGATGGGCTATTACCTAGAATTGTGAGCCAAATAAACCCTTTCTCCCTTAAGTTGCTTTTGTCAATGTATTTAATCTAAAGAACAGAGAATAAAACTAAAGCATCCTCCCTCCTTGGCCACAATGTCTCCAAATAGCTCCCTCATCTCAATACCTTTTTTCCTCTTTCTATCTGTTTCTGAAATGAATTCACTTCATGCCTACTATCTCATGAAACCACAGGATTATCTCATGGAAAGAACATGGGAGATCCTGTAGAATACTGTGTATAATGACATAAAGAATCCATGTGATACAAAGCTGGAATAAGAGAAGCCAAAACCTCCAGACTTCACTGTCAAGAATGAGACCAGACATGGCAACAGCATGCACAGCACACATGGTTAAAGGAGAGGCATAAAGGAGAAAACCCAAAGTTAAGGAAATCTTGGGAGAAAACAAAGTAAAGAATGAAGCAAGAGATGACATGGTCCATGGAAAGGAATTGATTAGATGGAATATTGAATCATGTTGACAAAATCCTAACACAAAGAAGCCCTTCCTATCTCATATTCTTATCATGTGGCAATGGGACAGGAACACACACTTTGTCATCTGCCATTACTAGCTCTGAATCTTGTCAATATGATTAAGCCAGTCACTTCGTGGAGGCTTGATACTATCAGTTCCATGTAAAGGTGGCAGTCAGTGTCAAGGCTGTGACTTTGTAAAGGTCAGCACTGGTATCCACAAGGACCTCTCATAGTATGGCCTGGAGTGGAGAGACTGCAGTGTTGGGAAGTTCATTTGGTCTTCTGAGGCTTCCAAATGTTACCTGTTTTCCAAACATTCCTTCAATTTGTTTCCTTCCCTGTGATTGATATACATCTTCATCCAGCTCAACTGTCTTTCAGATGCAGCATCTCAGGATCTGCTGGAAGACTGATAAGGACAGATGCTCTGCCTACTGCTTCATGAGCAAACATGTCTCCTTGAATTTTCTGATTGCTCAGCAAAGAAGCCCTTCCTATTCAAGGAATTCTGAGTAATCACTCCATTTTGGGCTCTGTAGACTAAAGTGGAAACTTAAGGGTTCTTTGGAAAGTTGGTTGGATGGTGTTTTGCCGTGGCAAACACATGAAGGAACTTTAAGCTGAAATGGACACAGGTGGAGGGCTTAGGCAGTCACAGATGAAAAGATGTTCTGCTAAAGCAAGAAAATGAAAGAACACATGATGAAAGACTCTTTGCCAACAACAAGCATGTATTGGTCCACCTTACATTGTGTCATTGAGCTCCATCTGTGGGGACTCCATAGAGAGAAACACACCAAAAAGACTTCTGGTGGTGTGCTAAAATTTCTTGCTACTTCTGAGAACTCGGGCTGATAGGCAGAGTAATGTCAGCTGAGACAGATGCACATGCTAAGACAAGACATGTACAGAGGAAAGACCCATCTGTGGAGGACACATAATGTTTACAGGGATATACATAGGACTTGACAGACAATGACAGAGGCTGAGCCAGGCTTACTTATAGAACTAGCTATGCAACAGTTGTTGGTCTCTAATCATCACTGATCTTCAGCTGAGAGAGGCACCGCTGAGAACATCTCCTGGTGTTCTTACTGACCCTGGTTCCTCCTGCTGACTTGTGCCAAGGCTGAGGTCTGGCTGTCCCTACTAGGTAGTACCATGACTGTTGATTCATGTTTGCAATGCTGACTCTATCAAACTAGAATGTGGATCAAGTGGTAATGTATGATCTAAACTGTCAATTTTCAGACAATACATATGGGAGTTTCTCCAAAGAACCATTTCTAAACAGGTCTCCCATATCTTTTCTTTTCTACAACTGCTGTTGGGTGGTGGACTACAAGGGAGGTTAAAGAATTTAAGAATCATCATTAAAAATAGATGTTAAAAAAAAAAACTAAAATTACCGTAGACCAAAACTCTCCAGACTCTGACAGTGCACATGCTGCAAGGACACTGGGGACTATAGGTGGGAGTTTTTACCAAGTGACATGAACAAAAGGAAAGAGTTTTTAGTGTAAGAGACAAGGAGGTGCTGGGGAGTAGGGTGGTCTGCTAGATACTGTGCTTAGCATTGAATATGGAGGAAGACAGAGATCTTCAAAAGATACTGAGTGAGTTGTATGCAAGCAAGCCAAAGAAAAGAACAGCATCTCTGGTACCCAGGAAGAGTGTTCAACTCTCTTTTGTCCTTTATCAGATCCTCATGCCTTCCTGGCTAGTACTCGATCTGAATGGCTGATTTTGAGGCATCCTGCACACATGCTCATCATCTGTCTTCCTCCAATGGACACTTGATGCTGAAGGGCAATATGAAAACATCAGGGAGCAGTGTGGACTGCAGCCATAGGATGAGTCAGGCAGGTAACAAGCATTATTATAGTTAGCATTGACAGTCAAGTTGACAAGGCCTAGAAGCACTAGAGAGACAAGCCTCTGAGCTTACCTGTGAGGGATTGCATCCACCGGGGTAACTGATGTGGAAAGACCTCTACGAGAGGATGCCCACATTCACTGGGCTGGGATCCAGGAGTGATGAAAAGGAGGACTTAAGCTGAGACCCAGCACTCATCACTCTACTTTCTGCCTGTAGATTACATGAGACCAGGTGCCTCACACTCCTGCCACCATGTCTTTAACACTGTGATAGACTCTGAGCCAAAGTAAACCCACATTCCTGAGGTTGTTCCTGTTAGCATTTTAACAGTGATGAAGAAAGTCCATGCCAGCTAGAGTCTAAGGCAGTGGCTATGTAGTCAGTGGGCTCCATAGAAAAGCTGGGGCTATAGACACAACCTACAGAATGGAGAATTCCAGATAGAGCCACAAGGAATGGGAGTAAAGGAGAGAGGAGGAGGCAGGCTGATGAATGGAGATGTGGTTTTGTTGTTGTTTGTTTTTGCTGTTGTTGGTTTTAGTTTGGTTGCTGCTGCTGCTGCTGCTGCTGCTGGTGGTGGTGGAGGTAGGGGTGTGTGTGTGTGTGTGTGTGTGTGTGTGTGTGTGTGTGTGTGCCTGTGCCTGATGCTATACACTGGTCACAGGTTTGGAAAGCTTAAGGCTTCTGCTTATTCCTAGAGTAAATTGGAGCAGGCCTCAATGTCCAGTTTAAGATGGTCCAGTCAACAACATGCAAGCAAGAATGTCATTCAAGAATGCATCTCTCTTTGACAAGGAGGAACACCAAGCTGAGGATATACCCAATAATAGAGTCTAAACTAAAATGCCATCCAGCATTTCTGTTGGCCACCAAGCTTCCCCAGGGAGAGCTTGAGTGTGTGCACATTTGATCAATATCCTTCAGAAAAGCTTAATAGATTTTTCTTTCTCTACCTTCATTAGACATTATTTTCAGATTCTGAAAAATCGTGGGGAATTTGCACTTAATTATGTAGTGTCTACAGCCACAAGATCCCTGCTTTCTTCAGGCAATGCTGCCAACGTGTATTTCCCTTTACAAATCCATCAGGTATTCATGGAAGACTTAGTTGGAATAAGGTTCTCTCATCTCTTCCTCAGTAGCTTGGGCTCACCGGCAGGAGGGTGTCCTGCAGCAAAATGGGCTGCTACAAACAATAAAATGAAATAAGAAATGAAAAAAAGAAAAATAAAGTAATCCTTGAAAATTGGTCCTATTCTGAGTTTTGATAGAAATAAGGCTGAAGAGAAACTGTCCTGGATGCAAACAAGACAGAGAACACACACACACACACACACACACACACACACACACACACTGCATCTCATCTCAGTAGAGGAGAATATGTCTTCCTGCTTTCCTGCTACCCTTACTTATTCCTCTCACCCTCTGATAAACACAGATCCATCCCTTCTTTGTCTTTCAGAATGCTACTTCAAATCTCTTCTTTTTCTATCTCTCTTAACTCTTCCCTTCTTTCAGCTCATTTCCTTGACTGTACAATTCCCAGACCTTAATTTAAACCACAAAAACAGATAGCTCTCAGTTACCATCAATTCTGTTTTACTGTGAATGCTAGGCTAGCAGTCTACCAACTGAGCTATTCATTTAGCCCTCTTCTACCTTCCTTATGATTCTAGAAATAAAGTCATAAGTCTCCAAAGGTAGTGAGGGCAGAGCTGAGAGTGCTGTCTGAACAATGGGAGTTGACCATTTAGAGCACCCATGTTCAAAATAGTGGCCTCCTCCTGTTACACAAACAGTCTAAAACTTGGGGTGGGGCACTCCTCTTCTTTCTCTGCTGGTTCTATATACAGCTGAGATAAACCGTTCCTTCATTAAATTGTTCCGGCCAGCTAAGGTGCAAAGGCCCTTGACCATGAGAAGAGCCAGGGGCTCCAAAGGAAGATAGGGGGATTCTTCTGTACAGATGAGTGACTTTCTGTCTTCTCTACCATTCATAGGAGCTATTTGGTAAAGAATCCAAATCAAGTCCAGCTGCAGACACAGACATGGGTGGCATGACCTTCTGATGAAGAGGCTCATGTTCTCGAATAGAGAGAAAGACTGCCCTGAAACCTCAAGTGCAGTCGGGAGGAAACATTGTCTGAGGAGCAGCTTTGGAGGAAAGGTCTTGTGCTCAATTTCTAAGACATTGAGGCAGAGAAGGAAAAGAAGAACAAAGGCAGATAGATTCAGCCAAGACAAGGGAGGAGTGTTCAAGCCATTGACAGAGGAGCAGTCCCCAGCTGCAGGAGCACCACCTCTGCTCTAAAACCACACAGTTTCTCTCCTGGCACTCTTCTCCCTATGATTCAGAGTGCTTCATTAGAGCTTACTCATAGCCAAGCTCAGGGTTAAGCTGACTCTAACACAGAAAGAAAAGGTTAATAGGCACAGACATGGTGATTGCTTGAGTATCTATGTATGCTCCCAGCAAGTCAAGTAGAGCAGCAGAAACTGAAAGGTAGAGGTCTTCCACCAAAGCTGCCAGGATCCAATGAGGAGGGTTCTGTGTCACAAAAACCTACCAGAGTGAGTTTACTGGCTAGAGGTGGAATGGACAGTGCTGGGTGGAGAGACAGCTCAGTTGGTAAAGGCCTTGCCACACAGCTGGAAGAGCATGAGCCTGAACTTCAGCACCAACATAAAAGGCTAGGCACAATATGTTGTCTCTGTATTCCTAGAACTGTGGTAACAGAGACAGGTGGATCCCTAAGGCTTGCTGGGAACCAGCCCAGTACATTCCAGGAAAAAGAAAGAGAGCTTGTTGTAAAATAAATCAAGAAAATGGAAAGTAACAAAAGAAAGGTAACTGGTATCTGTGTACCTCTGGCCTTCCTAAGCACATGATGTACCACACACACACACACAGAGAGAGAGAGAGAGAGACAGAGACAGAGACAGAGACAGAGACAGAGAGAGACAGAGAGAGACACACATATGCACAGGCACACACATGCACATATACACATGCACACATAAGCATACACAAAGAGATATAAAGAAATCAAGGATATTCAAAAGAACATAGGAAGACTTTGGTAGAAAGATGAAAGATGCTGGACTGAAAAAAGCTAGAATAGTCTATTAGTCAATATACTTATTAATCAATATATTTAAGGGCAGCATGTGGGATATCTAGTTGACCATGACAGTGTGTAGGACTCAAAAAAGAAAAGGCATTTTTAAAAATAGAAATCAATAGCTTGAAAGATCCAACCATGGATTGTGACAACAGGCAAGAATGCAATCAAATTAATATTAAAATGGAATGAAATAAATAATATATTCCCAAACAACCTATCATTTTTACCAAATCCAGGAAATCCTACTGTTACAAAGAATTGACATAAAATAGCATCAGTTGATGGGATAAGTGGGGATTCCTGGGCCAGCAAAATGTCCTATATTTCTTAGCAATACTTCCACAGATTGCTACCCTAATTAATTAATTCATGATCTGTGTTGTCGAGTCCCATGTGATCTAAATTAATGAGATTTTCCAGCAGTGTGTCAGAGTAACTGTTTCCTGCTTCTCCCTCATTTCCTAGTTTCCCAGAGCCAAAAGAACTTCCATCCAGAAAAATAAAAGATATTTATACTTTTGATAAAATGTTTGATCCAATGCATCTTAGTAGGAACACTAGAAATAAAGTATAAAATCAATATTACCATTTGTTGGTTAGGATGTCTTTAGTACGTCTGCCTACATTCCTTCTATGGCAGTTTCTCAGACTATAAGTCATTTCCTGCCAGAGTTCCATGGAGGTGTACACAACCATTCCCCTCAGACCAGTGAGGAGGCCCTCCATGAAGTGAAGTGAAGGAAGTGCCTTTAGCAATGCTCATGGTTCTTAAAGGGTTTGTAAAAACTCCAGTGCCTGCTTCCCTCCTGTCTGTTTTATAGCCTCACAACCTAAGCTTCCCTTTGTGGTAATGGTTCCAGAACCTTCTACACTAACCTACTGATCTGTAGACTCCTCTTTTTGTCCTTCCTACTCTGGTCTTTCCCCAGTCAGCACCCCTATACACACACGTACACCGTACACACATATGTACACATGCACATACACATACATCCTCTCTCTCTCTCTCTCTCTCTCTCTCTCTCTCTCCCTCCCTCCCTCCCTCCCTCCCTCCCTCCCTCCCTCCTCCCCCCAAAAGTGCTCCAATAGTTGTCCACCTACATGTTTTGCCTGACCCATACAACACATCATTCCAGGAGCACTTATCATTAGTGGAAATCTACCATACAGAGAAAGGAGGGAAAGAAAGAAAGCCAGAAAGAGAGGGAAACTCTCAGAATACTGTAGCCAGTGACCACGAGCTCAGTGATCAAAACACATTTCCTATAGTCCCAGAGGGAGATCTAATCCCCAGTTCCTCTGTGGCTCCTGGTTTCATAACTTCAATCCTTACTAGTGCCTTCACAGGGTAGCTTCTTTCTGATTTTTTTAATTTTGTCTCTGAATCCAGGGCTGCCATGTTCACCTCCTGAAATCCATGGCTTCATATCTACAAAACTCTTCTCACATCTAGAAACAGGCTCTAGAGTCAGGATTCTGACACATCTTGAGGGTACCATTCAACTTACCACAGGTGTTCAAGTTTGCTTTTTAATGCTGTGATGAAGCACTCTAGTCAACAGCAGTGTGGAGAGGAGGAGAGTTTATTTGGCTTACACTTCCAGGTCACAGTCCATCACTGAGAGAAGGGATGGCATGACTCAAGCAGGAGCTCTGGAGGAATGCTGCCTACTGGTGTGCTCATGGACTCACATTTAGTTATTGCTCTCACAGCAAGACAAGCATCCAAGGTGAACTGATCAGTGTGCTTGGCCATGCTTCCATATTTGGCTTAGAACTGACATTATCTTATCCTCTAATTCAAAGTCATTATTTTCCCCAGAGGTGGGAGCAACTCAAGTGTTTGTTAACAAAATACATGGATGATGGAGGTGTGGCATATTCATGCAATTCAAGCAAAATATGACACTTATTGCAACATGGATGAATCTTGAGACTATGCATTGAGTGAAGTAAGCTAAGCACAGAGAGGTTAACACTGTGTGATTGCATTTATATTAAGTGTCCAGTGGTCAAATTCACATATACCAAATACAGTTGTGGTTGCCAAGGGCTGGTCAGGAGGCAGTGGGAGGTGCTTAATGAACATAGTTTTAGCTTTGCAAATTGAGAGGCACATGTAAAAGCAATATGTGTATGCTGACACTGCTGACTGTTTGAAAATGGAAACAGATGAGTAAGATAGTAAAAAGCTATATATCACTGCTCCTAAAATTTATATATATATATATATATATATATATATATATATATATATATATATATATTTATGATGTGAGGGAAGAACAAACGAAGAAAGTCAAACTTTGGGTGCTAGAAATATAATAAATGGCCTTAAAATTGATCAGAAGCACACTTCCTATCTTAAACCTTGTGTTTGAACCTGGAGAAGTTCAGAACAGAGCTTTACTGTGTTACTCCAGGATATGCGTCCTTAGGACATAGAATATCACAAATTGTCTAGACTGTAACATACTGCCCAAAGAAGAGGTATTTGAAAATTAGTAATGTCACATTTTCAGATAGATGAGGCTAAGAAAGGTCAGACGTGGTAGGAGACTGGATTCAAGCAAAGGGCAAAGCTCCAGACAAGCTCTACCTTGGATCTGTGGACTGGAAACATCTCCTGCCATTTTGCCTCTCATAAGCTGGGGTTAGTGCATGGCTCCAGTTGTAGTATAGAAGCAATGGCTACGGGATGCAGTGAACCACTAAACTTCAGAGAATCTTAATGGATGAGGGAATCGTTGCATCCCATCACTGGCAATGCCCACCAGGGTGTAACATGCACAGAACCAGCAGGAAACATGCAAGGGTATCCAGACCTTTGCTGGGCCACATTGACTTCTGACTTTCATGTGGTTTGGTGGGGGCGGGAGCTAGGGACTTGGTGGGAACAGTGGTAAGGAAAGGGAAGAATCTGAGGGTGGAAAACTACCCTTTGGGAATTAAATATTTATATTTGTTTTCTCCAAAATTATATTCTTGACTTTTCCACAAGTGCAGCAAAATTACAGGCTGTCAGCACATACTGTGTGCTTGATGGATTCTGTCTGCCTGGAGGGAACCGAATGTTTAAAAACGAAACTCTGACAGCAGCAGCAGCAGCACACACACCTACAAGGCACTCGGGGCACACATTAACCTTTGCAAATTAATAGCTACTGTCAATAAACAAACATTTTAGACATGAGAAAATACAATCCATTTTCTAACAGCTCCCAGAACAAACTTAGAGGCTGGATACTAGAAATCGAAAGCTACCCAACTCCCCTTTTTATTTTTTTATTTTTTAGATTTTTCTTTTAATTTTATGTGTATGCATGGTTTTGTCTGCAAGGATGAATGTACAGACTGTGTACCTGTAGCCCACAGAGATCAGAAGAAGATAGCATCAGATTTCCTGGGACTGTAGTTGTGACCAATTTGTGTGACATCATGTGAGTTCAGGGAACCATACTTGGGTCCTCCTGAAGAACAATGCATGCTTTTAACTGCTGAGACATCTCTCCAGCCCCAATCCCCACTTTTAAGGTGTGGAAGAGAACAACCAATAGGTTACATCATTCATTAATATTCCTCAGCAGCTTAGGAAGGACAGAAGCGGGGATCCTTGAAGATCTTCCTTCATTTTTGTTCCTTAGTCTTTCTCTCCCATGCATGCTTCTTTTGCAGAGCCTGTTCTTACAGGTTCAGCTTGTCCCCAGGGCAACCAGAATTTCTCTGGCACCAATACTCCTTGTACAAGTTGGCTACAGTGGAGCAGAAACCTTAGGAATACTGGTGTCTTAGTTAGGGTTTTACTGCTGTGAACAGACACCATGACCAAGGCAAGTCTTATAAAAACAACATTTAATTGGGGCTAGCTTACAGGTTCAGAGGTTCAGTCCATTATCATCAAGGTGGGAGCATGGCAGTATCCATTCAGGCATGGCGCAGGCAGAGCTGAGAGTTCTACATCTTCATCCAAAGGCTACTAGTGGAAAACTGATTTCCAGGCAACTAGGGTGAGGATCTTATGCCCACACCCACAGTGACACACCCATTCCAACCAGGTCACACCTATTCCAACAAGGCCATACCTTCAGATAGTGCCACTCCCTGGTCCAAGGATATACAAACCATCACAACTGTTGTTCTTTTTAAAAAAGAAAAAAAAACTCACAGCTCAGAAAAACACAATAGAGATTGAGGTGGGATCAAAACCAGAGGACTAGCGATCATTGATAGTTTGTGTAACTAAAAGAAAGCCAGGATGCCTATCATCTGGAAGCTTCTAGACATCCCCATGCCTCCTTGTGTCTCTCTACTCTGGCCTTGGAGAATGCTCACTTATGCATTGGTGATGAGCTCCTGGCCCAGGTCAGCTGCTCACTCATGCCCTTTGGGTCCATAGGGGCACCTTCCTGCATCACCAGTCTCGTCCAGCTCTGGAAATCCCACACAGGTCCACATCATCCTCTTCTATGTCTGTTCCTTTCCAGTGATGGCCCAGCTCCCCTATGAGGTCTTGCTCTCATGGGTTCCTGAGGCTGTCTGGGGTTCTGACAGTTGTTCCTGCTCTTCAGTCTTTCTGTGTCTGGTGAGAAGAGCAAGAGGCCAGAAGGCACCATGGACCTGGTTCACCATGCTTGCTCATTGAGCAAAAAATCGGGAGGCTCCCTTGCCTTCCTACTTGGCTGCATGGGTATATAGGTGGAAGAGGAAATGGGTTCAGGGAGCCATGTATCAGACTGAGAGCTGGGGGAAGCCAGGGAGTGAGAGTATTGAACTGTTGTTCAATCTCCAAGAAGAGCTAAGAGGCAAAATGGGTAAGACAGGGGCTTGTGGTGCTGAAGAGAAATACCGGGACCCTCCCTGTCTCAGGGCCATCTCCTCCAACATTGCCTGGAACAATCTCCCTGACAGAGGGTGGGAAGCTTGGGTGTTGCCAGGACTCTTCACATTATTCACAAGAAATCAGACCATCAAAGAATACCTACATACTCAGGAGACCCACTCAGCATTGAGCCAGGTGGTTTGTCCCAGGTCCCCCATTGGTAATTTGGCTTCTTTCTACAACCTCTCCTCATCAGGAGACAGGCAAGCAGCCAGCCAGCTCTGAGGCCTGAGACTCTACAGTCTTCCTGTCACCTTTTCTCCCTGGTCCCACCATATCTCACCAAGCTGTGTTTTAGTGTGTGTGAATTTACATTTAGATGGAGAACATGGTCCATTTGCTAAGGTCCATTTGGGTAAGTGACAAATTCCAGGATGGCAATGCATTACTTACAACCAATTAGGAGGGAATTATCACCATGGAGTGCCCTATCTCATGTCCTGGGACAGAAGCCAACATGTAACATTTATGAGTCTTACAACACCAGCTTCAGTGGATGGTGAAGCGTTTTTAAATCCAATTCTACAAAAACACTTAAAGCAAAACCTGAAACTTTAGGATTGTAAATCACGATTAGTGGGTCAGTAAGAGGGGTCATTCCAGATACTCATGTATCATTTCAGATACTCACCCTAGTCAGCAGGAACCAACTCAGGAATCCTTGGGGCATGTATATGCAATGTGTATCTGTAATCTGTGTGCACATGCAGATCAGAGGGGAAAAAACCTTGGTTCCAGTTCTTGCCCACCACCTTAAATATTGCTGACCACTATGTGCACCAGCAAGTAGGCCTACCCATAGCCTGTGCTATTCTGTCTGTGCCTCCCATTTTCTTGTAAGTGTGTTGAGTAACAGCTGAGCTAATATGTCTGACTTTACATACATCCTGGAGCTCTGAACTCAGTTCCTCTCAGCTGCACAGCAATCCCCATTTCCCACTGAGCCATTTCCCCTGCCTCGACCCTGGAATGTTGAAAACACACTGACTTGGGTTCAATTTGTAGTTGTATTAGCACTAAGGCTTGTGGCCCTGGGAATAGTATTGTATGGGGTGCTACAGACAGCGGAGTGTACCCTATAGGTTGTTAGAATTCAGTGGCAAAGTCTAGAGCTCAGTGAGCAGCAACCGTGTTTGAGGTACTGTCCCGTGATTTTGAAAGCAAATCCACCTCTTGCTGACACATTTAGTATCGTGTATATGAAAAGCAGTTCCCCCTCTCCTCAGTAGGATTCTAGTGCAAAATCTATCTCTTAGCATAAATAGCCCACAAGAGCAGTTAAAAGAAAATGAGGACCGGAGAGATGACTGCAGATAAGAGTTCAGACTGCTCTTCCCCTGGACCAGAGTTCAGTTCCCAAGACCCACACCAGGCAGCACACATCACAACTGCCTGAAGCTCCAATTCCAGGGGATCTGACATTCTCTTCTGGCATCTGCAAGCACCCTACATACATATGCATACATACTCAGACAAGCACATGATTGTTAAGACTCTGTTAAAAACATATCTTTTAATATTTAACTAAAATTTTCAGCAATTTCCTACAAGTATATAAAGCATTGTTCATGCTGACTCCTGTCCTCTCTCATCTCCTTCCCATCTGTCTCATCCCCCATGTCCTCTCTACAAGTCATTGCTCCACATCCATGCCTTGTTTTGTTTTGTGACCCTCTGGTTGCAAAAAGGACCCTTATGTCACAGATTTGAAAATATCCATTTTATCTTAACACTGAAAAAAATATAAATGGTCAGCACAGATAGAAATAAAGAACTGATGTGATGGAGAGGTGGCTCCATGGTTGAGAGCACTTGCTGCTCTTATACAGGACCCAGATTTAGTTCCCAGCACCTACTTGGTCACTAGTAACTGTCTCTAACCCCAGTTATGGATATCAGGTATGCATCTGGTACACTTGCATGCAAGCCAAACTCTCATCTGCATAAAATGAATGAATCTAAAAAAACTCCCCAAAAGGCAAAACTATAAGCTAAAAGAGAAATGAGATTTTATTTTAAAAACATTTATCTTCAGGTGGGTATAGTTCAGTAGCAGAGTGGGTGTCTAGCTTTGAAGAAACCTTGGGTTTACATCCTAGAATCACAAGACACAAACAAGCAATGTAAAACGTAAACTCTTAAACTGAGGACAATTTCCAGTTGAGTCATGTGCCTTACTTAATTATGTTTCTATTGTTGTAATAAGACACTGTGACCAAGGCAGCTTACAGAAGAAGGAATTTATCCGGGGCAGCAGGCAGGTAAGCCATAGCTGAGAATGATCCACAGGCACAAGGCAGAGGGAGAGAAGGAGAAAGAGATGATAGAGACAGAGACAGACAGAGAGACAGAGAGATAGAGAGACAGAGAGAGACAGACACAAAGAGAGACAGACACACAGAGACAGAGAGAGACACAAACACAAAGAGAAACAGAAAGGAAGAGAGAGAGAGAAAACTAGTGGGAATGGTGTGAGGTTTTTAGAGCCTCAAAGTCCACCTGCAATGGCATTCCCTGTCCAACAATGCCACATCTCTTAATTTTTTTCCCAAACGTTTCCATTACCTGGGGACAAAGCATTGAAATCCATGTAGCTATGGATTCGGTCAAACCACCGAAGCATGGAAATTAAAAAAACTTTCAAGATACATACATTTTAGTACATAAAAGATGACTTTTCCAGAAAACAAATAGCCAAACACCAAATTGGAAACTGTAAGCCCCGTCCGTGGGACTGCGGAGCGCATACTTAAATATATAAGGAATGCCTTGCATTGTCTCAAAAGGCAAGACTCAGAAGCATACAATGATCATATTGGTGAAGAGACAGAAATAGACTGAGAAGAGACTCAGATACTTGGGCTCAATTTATATAAAATACAAATGCAAACAATGTAATAAAATTATTCATGTATGTGACCCACACACATTTAAATATGGGTGTATTCTACACTGTTGGCACAATTACACCAATGCACCTTTTTTATGCCAATGCTGGTCATCCAATTTGAACAAATTAGAAATAAAGAGAGTATAATCTTGGACTCTGAAGATTTTTTTGTTATGAACTTTTTCTACAGAAACTCTAGGAGCTATGCAAATCCACACACATGCAGAGGGTGAGCTGAGGGACCAACAGCTCTGTGTGGTTTGGGATCATCTGAGGAGAGGTGACCAGAAGCAATCGGGAGGTAAGTGAGCTCCAGGGTAACAACCCATCGTGCCTCAGCTCCCAATGACTGCTGGGAGCTGAAAACCTACAGCTTGGCTGACACTGGGATGGGAAGGTCCTGAGTGTTGGCTAAGCTGACACTGGGATGGGAAGGTCTTGAGTACTGGCTAAGCTGACACTGGGAGGGGAAGGTCCTGAGTATTGGCTTTCTGTGCAAGCTCTGTCTCCTATGAAAGAACAGAAAGACAACTTCAGACTGAAGTTCACCTTAAGAGATCAAGACACAGCTGCCTGGCCACAAGTGGATCATGAGGTTTCCACCCATAACAACCAAAGTCACACCTTGGAAATTTCCAGGCATTGAGCAGAATGTTAGGCAAGGCTGGGAATTCTCAGAGAGGGTCAGAAAGTTTAAAACCTTAGCCTTGAGCTGGTGACTGACCCATCTAGTCTTAAGTCCCTGTGTGTAAAATAGAAATAATATCCTCACCAGATTTTCCAACAAAGAAATTAGTAACAGTTTTTTTTAATTTTTTTTTTAGATATTTTCTTTATATACATTTCAAATTTCAAATGCTATCCTGAATACAAGGCACAGAAACACTGTTTACCTAACTTCAGTTTCTATCCATCCTCTATAGGTGAGAAAACAGTTACACAGACAAACCTGGTTTAAACCCGGTAGGTCTCAAACTAAAAGGAAAGATGTGAGAGAGCAATTTCTGGATGGAGAGAGGATAGGAGAGCTGACAGGGGTGGAAGGCCAGAGTAATCACAATGTGTTTTATGTGCATGGAATTGTTAACAACAAATTTAAATAATTTAATTTTTTAAAGAAAACGTTAAAGAGGAAAATGGCAGAAAAGAATGTCACTGTCACAATAGTTTCTTCCAATTTTATTTGGACACCTAATAAATCCCCAATGTCCTCGAACCTAGAGTCTTCTGGATTCCAGGAGATGCTAAAGTTGTGGCCTGGTTCTTCCCATCTTCAGCTGCACCTCCATCGTCTTAGAGCTTCAGGATTTGGAAACGGTTTTGCAAACAGTAAGAGGTCAGGGGACCAAATAACTTTTGTGCAACCCTGGTGCACAGTTAACTTCCTGTTCTCTCCACCCCAGAGTTATGCTGAAATTCCCCGATTCCTTACTCTGCTGTCAGGAATGGTTGGCCTTGCTCAAGATGTCATTGTTAACAATATGCCCATATGTTTTCAGTTTATTAACCTTTTATTGGACTTCTAATTATGCCTTTAGGGAAATTTCTCATAAAATTTTAGGTCTGTGAAAGGTAAACATATTTTAAAAGTCTTGATAGTTTTCAAATGCAGCTTTCTGTCATTTCTTGATATCTGTACATTCCTGTGGCCTAGGCTGGTGCTTTTTTTCCCATTAAGTTAACATGCTCTCTTTGAATGTTTGTTCATTTTATATATGTGTTCATTCGTGTGTAATGCATGCATACAAGCCACAGATCAACCTCAAGTCTCTTCCTCAGTCCTTCTCCATCTTGCTTGTTTGAGACAAGGTCACACCCTTCCCTGGAAAGCACCTATGCCATGCAGCTGGACAGCCAGTAACCCCTAAGGATCTCCCGGTCTCCAATGCCCGCACCTCTGGGATTACAAGCACAACCACATGTTGTGGTTCTTGTTGTTTTGTTTTGTTTCTATGTAGTTTCAGGAGATCAGACTCATGTCCCCATGCCTATACAGGAAGTACTTTACCAACTGAGTTATTGTCCCAGTCTTAAAACATACACAGACATGCATGTATGTACACACACAGAGACATACACACACACACACACACACACACACACACACACAGAGGGTCACTAGAATTATAGGAATTTTCACTATATCAAATTCGTTTAATTCTCAGTTTTGAAGCAAAGGAAAGGGGAAGGTAGGGAAGGGCCATCCTTTATGCTTAACTAGTCCATGGGCTTGTTGTGACAATAAAATGAGATCATATATTTTAAATGCTAAATTGTGCAATGTAAATGTCAAGGAGGAAGAGAAATGGATCCTATCGCCCGACTTCCGATGAGTGCTTATGAAGTCGATTAATTAGAGGCTCTTGCCACTTCTTGACATTTTGCAGTACTATAGATAATTCACACACATGGGCCGGAGAATCTGGGCTTTTCTGGGAAATGTGAAAAAAATAAAGGTGATGACTTCCAGGAAGTCTTCCATCCTTTGGAAAAGATCATTTGGCCTGAGTCTCTGAGAAAAGACAGGATCAAGAATCCCATTTCTGAGAATGCCAGACTTGGGAGGTTGCCTGAGACTAGATGAGCTCAGCTTCCATTTGGTAGCTGGACTTTCATTCTTGCTACCTGAAACTTTAGCTGCAACCTAGAGCTCCTTGCTTCAGAAAATAAAATTAGCTATTTAAAGGAAATGTTTTTGAGGCTGTAAGGGGCATGTCCCTGAATCACATTTTTTTCTTTAATTTTTAAAGTCAATTTCTACAGTCCTTCTTGACTTTATTGATGGATCTCTCCCACCATTATACAGAGAGAGAGAGAGAGAGAGAGAGAGAGAGAGAGAGAGAGAGAGAGAGAGAGAGAGGAGAGAGAGAGCTCTTCAGGATTCTGAAATGGTTTTGCAAACAATAAGAGGTCAGGAGACCAAGTAACTTTTGTGCAACCCTGGTGCAAGAGAGAGAGACAGACAAAGACAGAGACAGAGACAGACACAGAGAGACAGAGACATACAAAGACAGAGAGACAGACACAGACTCAGAGAGACAATCTCTGTCTCTCTTTGTCTCTCTGTCTGTCTCTCTGTGTGACTCTGTCTCTCTCTCTTGCTTGTGCTCTCTCTCTCTCTCTCTTTCTCTCTCTTCCTCTTCCACACACAGAGAGAAAGATCCAAGCCCAGATTTTAGTTCTCAAAACAGATGGGCAAGCCCCACTAGCCTCCTTCTTACCCCCTTACAGCTCTTTGAATACAATTCATATTTCCCAATCTCTTTAGAGTCTTTGACCCCACTGGAGCCTTCATAATCATCTACCTGGCGTCCTCACTCCCATCCAATATCCAACCATCTTCCAATGTTCCCATAGCATCCAATGACACACCATGATGCTGCTCTAATCTGGGATCTCTCACCAGATACACAAATCTAGAGCACTTAGATCAGCTCTGTGGGCTTCCCTGTTCCTCATCTGTCTCTGTAGCTCAGGAGGAAAACTAAATGAGAACATAAAGCTCTGCCCCTATACTCGAAGCCCTCTACACTGGCAACAGCCATCAGAGCAGCCAATGGGTAGATCCTCTATGTGTTAAAATGTCTGCAGTAGGGCTGGGGAGATGGCTCCATTGGTCAAGTGATTGCTGAGCTCAGTCCTCAGAAGTCATGTGAAAAAGTCAGGCTCAGTAGTGTGGACTGACTTGTAATCTCAGTGCTGAGAAGGCAAAGACAGAAGGATTCCTGGACTGGCTAGACAGACAACCTATCAAGTTCAACTAGCCCCAGGTCTCAGAAGTAAGGTAGACAGAAACTGAGATATGACCACAAAAACTGACCTCTGTCTGGCCTCTATGTGCATGCATATGCAGACACACATATGCATGCATCTGTATACACACACACACACACACACACACACAGAGTCTTTAAGTAGATTCTCTATTCATACATTAAAAGGTCTGCAAGTATGTGGAAGGAGAAAAGATTTGAAGTCACTCAGGATCTGGTCCTTATTTTCCAGGATTTCCCAGTAGGGTTGTCAGCTGCTTCTTCTTTTGAGAATGGAAAAAAATGTTTAGAGTTGTTCCTGAATAAACTGTTGGAGATGATTTAGACCAGCGTCACAATTATATAAACATAAGGAACTCCACACAATACTACTGTGCACCTCTGAGGCTCTGGGGGCTCAGTTCAGCTTGGTCTCTCTCTGTTCTAAAAGAACATTGATTTGATGTTGGCTCTCCCATCATTTTTGATAGTGGTTCTCAACCTGCGTGTTGCGACCCCTTCAGATGTTGAAAGCCCCTTCACAGGGGTTGCCTATCAGATACTCTGCATATCAGATATTTACATTATGATTCATAGCAGTAGCAAACTTACAGTTATGAAGTAACAATAAAATACTCTGTGGTGGCATGAGAAACTGTATTAAAAGGTTGCAGCATTAGGAAAGCTGAGACCCACTGGCTTATGACATCCCGACTGCAGCTTTCCTTCTCTGTCTATAGAGCCAAACACACATGGGACAGGGTCGAAGACCTTTTGTCATCCAACCTCACAACCCTGGGCAGGTGACATAACATCAGAATAATCGTGGTAAAAGAGTCTCTAAGCTCCTGGGTACTCTCAACCAGAGCTAAGCGTGAATCATCTTATTGACCATAGTAGACTTTTCCCTATTCGAAGTGTTCTGTCTTTATCCGTGGAAAGAGGCCTTGGAAAGTTTCTCTGCTTGTGTTGTGCAATGATGTAAATGCTTTCATGGCCATATAAATGGCTCATAGCTCTTTAACAGGTGGGTATTGGTAGAATTAGACATTTAACTGTAACTGTTCTGGGCTTTGGGAAGAACCTGTGTACTGCCATCACACTCAAACTCTCAGTCTTAAATGCAGTGCTGTGCATTGTGACTGTTCCTCCTGTGGAAAATAATGGTTATATTTAACATGACCAGATGAATCTTTGCAGCAGGATAATTTCAATATGCCAGCTTTCAAAATAGCACAGCAGCAATATAGGTAGGTGTATTTTCACTGGGACTAAGACATCCTGAAAATCACCTTGATTGGCTCAAAGAGGTAGGAGGGGAAAGGGAAGAGGACTGCAGAGCATTTGCCGTAGGTTCAGGGTTACCCCTCTCCATTACATCATTTCAGTTCAACCTCAAAACAGATTTCAGAGGGAAATTATAATATTTTTTATTTATAAGTGAAGGAACAAAATCTCTTGTATATTAAATAATTCTTCCACAATCACATATTTTATAGAATTTCAAATCTTAACCTCAGCTTAGTTCTGATAAACATGATATAAAATTTGTCTAGTCCACTGACAAATATTTATTAAGTGCTTCTTGGATGCTGGCTGCTACGCAGAAACTGAACTATAGGTATTTGTAACACAAACTTGCTGGCTAGCTAATGAAGTAAGGGAGTAGAAATTATCAATATATTGTACAGACACATGGGGACAGATGATAAAAATATATAAAGATATAGAGGAAGATAGAGATTTGCTCGTGGGTGTAGATGGGACATAAGAGTGCATCTGATCATGAGTATTAGATGAGGGTCTGACTATGGATGTAGAATACAGATATAAGCATGATATAGATGTAAGTGTGAAAATACTCAAGAATTTGAGCCAATTAGACTGATGAGAAGTACCAAGTTAGGTCAAGGAATACTGAAGGTCTGTTATGCTAGAAGGAGAACTGAATGAAGCTCTTAGGGAGATGAATAGCTGGGGCATCCATTGAAGGGATCTCATTGCATGCAGTTCAATGATTAGACTGTAGGGGCACTAGAGTGCCATGCCAGTGGGGCTGGGGGAGGGGGGATGGGGTGGAGGGAATGATTTACTCTAACTTCCCAGGGAGACCAGGGGTGTGAAACTAAAAGGGAATGAGATGAGTGGTCACTATTTACTAGTCCTTTTACGGAAACTCAGAGGAGAGTCTTTATGCAAAAGATTCACTTACTTAAAGGCATTGTGGAAAGAGATGTATATAGAATACATAATATGCAAAATCAACACTTTCCCAAGTTGTTGAGACACACCAATACCCTGTACTACCATCTTGTTAGACATGGAATGGTGTAAGTAAATCACATTTTAATTCAGATGAAGCAATGGCCTAGTGGAAATAGGGGACCCATTGAACTCTTGGGATCAGGTCCTGATTTGTAAAAAGACAAATAGAAGCCCAGAGACAGAGGATGACTTCTTAGAGATCACACACACTCAGTTGGAAAAGATACTAGTTCTGCTTGCAGCCTGGTATTCCTCCGTCTATCAACCTGTATACATGCACAGAAGACACATCCATCATTTTAAATGAAAAAACAAAACCATAGTTCTGTCAACATTTCACCTGAAAGACACATCTTCACCTCCACTAACTCTATAGCACTTTACATTTAGTGCAAGCTTTTTCAAAGTAAAAAGAGCCAAGAAATGCAGGCTGCAACACTCAGAGGTTTAGGGGAACTCTATGTGTTGTTGCTTTCATTTGGTTTTGCTTTCAATTAAAACTCAGAAAATAATCTTCCCCCGCTCAGAGATGCATTAGAATTGGAAGAGCCAACCCAGCAGGTGAGCCAAAGTGAACTGTGATTGCACCCTTGTTTTGCAGAAATGGAACACATCCTCAATTATGTCAAAATAAGCAGGGCCATTAATATCATGAATGTTAATAAAAATGTTGGAAACTCCACAGGAAAAAGTTTACGATGTGTTTTCTAAACCCTGGTATGTTGATGGCTGTTTAGTCATTCCAAGAGCTGAGACCTTGTAGGCACCATTATTAGCAGGATCCAACATAAGCAGTACCATTTACTTGGAACACTATGAAATGAGGGGACCGGGGAGGGGACATTTTGAAAACAAATGAACAAGTACACATAAAAACAGAGAATGTTTCTTCATGCCAGATCCCAAATCATAAACCTTGCAAGGAAGAAAATATGAGTGTATGCCTGTGTGTAAGTATGATTGTGTATTATTTACTGTCCCTGATATGCTGACACAACCCACCAAGTTATAAAAAGCACTAGAGAAAGAGTTGCAGAATTTATTACTCTGGCATGCATCTGCTGTTACAAATTAGATGACCCAGAGCAGGGCAGGTCCCTCTCTGGGCCTCATTTTCCACAACTATTAAAGAGATTGAGCCCCGTGATCACCATGGCCTTTCTTTGAATATTTTTCTGACCTCGGGGCTGTATTTAGAATTCTTGAAGCACGAAATTAGCCACTTTGAAAGACTTGCTACTTTGACCTAGAAATGTTCTTCAGTCTGTCCTTTGTTTCCCCATTAGAGACGGCATTTAAATAAAAATGAAAGGAACTACTGTTGTTTTTCCAGGCTGTGCAGTTTGTGCCTAATGAGAAAAGTGGTTATCAAGCAAACAGAGCAGCTCTCCTGGAAATGAGCGAAATAGGCACTTTTCCTCCCTCTAGTGGGAATGGAGTGGACTGTCACTCAGTTCAGTAGACTGTAAGCCTCAGACCACAAGCTAAAAGGCAAGCAAAAGGAAGTGGGGTTGAGTCGAAGGTTTTCCACAAAGGCATCTTGCACATAACACTTCCTTAAAGGAGCTCCAGATTGAAAAATAAAAAGCTTCGAAGGAGAATTGAGCCAATGCATGGCCATGAAATACAACCCATGCAGGCTGAAGAGAGAGTTTGCTAATTTAGTTTATCCCTTTCTGTGTCTTAAAATTGGCTCTTGTGCGGAAATCACAAAGCATGCGAGTGAGGCAGACTAGAAAGACTAGCTGGGCAGAGTTTAGCGCTCTAGGAAGCAAGAATGCACCTATCAGAGTGTGGTACAGGGAGATGCGAGTTTCCACTTAGTTTTCAATGCCTGATGCATATCCTAGATGGGTCTCTTCTAAGTCTCTGGGATCTTGGCTGACACCCCAAACCAAGTCATTTACCCCGGCCTGGGTTTATCTCACAAAACTATAAACACTACAAGAAGACCATAGTGAGGATATGTCTGCCTCCCCACTGAGGGAGCTTTTCTGCTCCTTGCAATTTGAGAGGATACAAAGGGACAGGAGCAAAGAGTGACACATAGTGACATCAGGACTTGAAGACATTCATACTCGGCTGTCCTGTAATTGCCATGCTAGGAACTCTTTTATTTATTCATTCATTCACTCATTCATTCATTTTGAGAGTCTCAAGCATAGAGCTTTCTATGTAGTCCGAACCTACCTTTATTGACATAAAAGCCACCACTCTCATCTTAAAGGGAATAAGAGACAGTTTATTCTGGAGCCATTTATGATTGACCATGGCCTAGAAACACAGATTTAGGTTACCCCAAACTCCGTGTTCCAATACAGATACAATTTCATAGGATTTTTACAGTGTTACAGAACAAAGAAAGGCATAAATCAAAGTGAATTCAAAATACATTGGTGGGTATACCAGAGAGGCAGATACAGGGAAATGAAGGAAACTTTTGGATAGGCCCAAGATGCTAGATGGTGACACATTCAGCTCTTGGATTGGTACAAGCTAGTGTCCCTCTAAGTTAATAGCTTCAAAGAGATATTTTATTTATTTATTTATTTATACTATTTCTATTATATTTAATTTATCATATGGTTTTAGTTTAGATACAGAATGAGGCAAGAAATGGCTATTCCCGAAAACTACAACTAGTCCAGGATACCATAATTAGCATCTGAACGTACAAAAATTCCAGACTCTCCACAGTCCTGAAGTTCTAATCAGTGTGCCGGTCTCTGCAGACAGACATCTTCTAGGAGGTTTTTTGTGCATAGCCAGACACAGCTTCTTTTGCCAAGTTTTTGCTCACACCTTAAACTTCTGATCCTCCTGCTTCCACCTCCGGGTACTGGGGTTACAGGCATGCAGCACAGTAGCTGTTTTGTGCAGCATTGGGGAGCGATACCCAGGGATTTTTCTCCATGCTAGACAAGCATTCTACCAAGTGAATTACACTCTCAGCTTGGAAAGTTTCTTTTCAAAAGTAAAACCTAGCTTTCCGCGCTACCCGGGGATGGGTCCATACGGCGTTGTTCTTGATTCCCATAGTAACTTAAAGGGAAACTTATACAATGTCCGGAGCCCTTGACGTCCTGCGGATGAAGGAGGAAGACGTCCTCAAATTCCTTGCTGCCGGAACCCACTTAGGTGGCACCAACCTTGACTTTCAGATGCAGCAGTACATCTACAGAAGGAAAAGCTGTGGTATCTACATCATAAATCTGGAGAGGACTTGGGAGAAGCTGTTGCTCACAGACTGAGCTATTGTTGCCATTGAGAACTCTGCTGACGTCAGCGTCATCTCCTCCAGGAACACTGGCCAGAGAGCTGTGCTGAAGTTTGCTGCTGCCACAAGGAGCCACTCCAATTGCTGGCCGCTTCACGCCTGGGACCTTCATTTACCAGATCTATAAGCAGCCTTCAGGGAGCCACGGCTTCTAGTGGTGACCAATCCCAGGGCTGACCATCAGCCACTCACAGAGGCCTCTTATATCAACCTGCCCACCATTGCTCTGTGTAACACAGAATCTCCCCTGAGCTATGTGGACATTGCCATCCCATGCAACAACAAGGGAGCTCACTCAGTGGATCTGATGTGGTGGATGCTGGCCAGGGAAGTACTCTGCATGCGAGGTACGATCTCCCGTGAGCACCCATGGGAGGTCATGCCTGATCTTTACTTCTACCGAGATCCAGAGGAGATTGGGAAGGAGGAGCAGGCTGTTGCTGAGAAGGCTGTGACCAAGAAGGAATTCCTGGGTGAATGGACCACACCAGCTCCTGAGTTCACTGCTGCTCAGCCTGAGGTGGCCGACTGGTCTGAGGGTATGCAGGTTCCCTCTGTGCCCATCCAGCAGTTCCCCACGGAAGACTGGAGTGCGCAGCTAGCCACTAAGGATTGATCAGCAGCTCCCACGGCACAGGCCACCGAGTGGGTTGGAGCCACCACTGAGTGGTCCTGAGCTGCTGTGCAGACGCCTGAGCAAAGGGAAAAAGGTGGGAGGAAAATAAAGTTCCTAAAAGCTGAAAGAAAAAAAAAGTAAAATTTAATCAGCCTGGAAGAATCTACCTGACAGCTGCTCTAATAGGTTTGTTTGACCTGGGAAGGATCAAAGGTGTTCTACACGGATGCACTGTAGCAAGACTATAGAGAGTGGACAGGATAAATGGAGGTTAGACAGGGTCATCTAGGTGTCCCATGTAAAGATATGAAAGAAGAGAGTTGTAGTCATAAAAGTGAGACACTATGGGAAGGCTTTCTTCATCCCTTTTGCAGTTGGCTTGAATGCATTAGTAATAAACTCCAAATCAATGATAACATGCCAGAAAGAAATCCAAGCACTTGCCCTTGGTGTCATTTCATCAAGAGTAAGCCCAGATATGAACTCCCTCCTTCACTTCCCCTATGCCTTCCATCCTCTCTGTCTGTACGCGTCTGAATCTATGCTTAGCTGAAAGCATGACTTGGTCCCTCCGTCTATGTGTATTTGAGTTTGTCTGTCCCTAACAAAGGGCTTTGCTCTGTCTTTATGGAATACCATAAAACACATCACAGGGAAGGAACAAGGGACACTTTCCAGAAATCTTGAATAATTTTACAAGGGATTAAGTCGTTTGCTCCAACTGACCCTGGCCAACCCAGACAACAAACAGTATTACAAACATCACTGTTTGTCAAGCAATGTCCTTACGTTGCATTCAACAATTGTGTTGTGGATTTATTTTGTAAGACTGCTTTCAACCTCTATTTGCTAGTTCCAGCAAATGATTATTGTAACACACATGCATTGCTCAAGGTCTGGGGCACAGAAGAGAATGTAACTGGGGATTGCAGCTATTTATTAGATTTAGTTGATTTCATGGAAAATGCAAGGCAAATAAGGTTGATTTTTGCATTGCTCTCTTAAAGGCCATGTAAACAAACAGGGTGAGCACACAGTAGGATGACAGTCTTAAGTCTTAAGTGATCACAAGGTATATTATTAACTCTGGCTGTGAGGTCCAGAGTAAGTTCCAGTTTCTTAAAATGTAAGAAATAGTTTCATGCCATTGTACTGCCATACCCCTTAATCACAAGCAGTTGACAAATATTACTAGAATTTCAGACAAGCATATTACTTGCAAGACACGAAGATAATAAGCTTTCCAGGAGATTGACATTCTGCAATAACTAGACAAGACCAAGGCAGCTGGAGCTTGTGAAAGAAAAACCAGAAAAAGCAAGAGTTATTCAGAACCCACATAAGGGCTCCTCAAGACAGAGAGAGCAGTCTGGTTCTGCCAGAAAAAGGAAAATTCTGAATATTAGAGACAACAGAATCCAGCATGTACACAGAACTAAGACAGCACCTCTGACTAAACCAAAAGACTGTAGGATCCATTTAGGATCTGCTAGAATACTACAAGAGGCTTGCCTCAGCATGGGGTTGGGAGCAGTTAACTCTTGGTAAACTACTAGTACCATCTAACAAATCTTAAATGCAACATTCAGATGGATCCATCTCTTCTAATGAGCCCAAAATACACCAAGCTGAGAAATTGTTACAGAAAAAAGCAATATCTGTTACCTAACAAGGTAACATTTAGAATGGATAGCATCCAAAAGCAGGCAGAAAAATGTGACCTAGAGTGAGGGGAAAACTCAATCTAAACCAACTCAAAACTGACATGAGTTATAACAGTCATCCAAGCCTCCTTCCAAAACCTCCAAAGATAAGCAGAGATGTGGTGGTATAAGAATCATAGCCCATTTCTAGAGAATGGCATACACTGAATTCAGAGGGCTGTTTGTATTTTTGGTGCTAGTGAAAATTTCCGTTGTCTGTGTTACACTCGGCCATCACTGGAAAGAGAGGCCCATTGGACACACAAACTTTATATGCCCCAGTACAGGGGAACGCCAGGGCCAAAAAAAAAAAAAAATGGGAATGGGTGGGTAGGGAAGTGGGGGGAAGGGTATGGGGGACTTTTGGGATAGCATTGGAAATGTAATTGAGGAAAATACGTAATAAAAAATATTAAAAATTTTAAAAAAAGAAAGAAAGTTGTACCTCTCAGTATCTGAGAGGAAAAGCATTGGATCCAGACAATGATCTGTGATAGCCATGGTTTTGGTTTTGGCTGATAGAGTTTATTAAGTATTGAGCAAGCCAAAGTGTGTGTGTGTGTGTGTGTGTGTGTGTGTGTGTGTGTGTGTGTGTGAGAGAGAGAGAGAGAGAAAGAGAGGTGGGGGGGGAGAGGGGGGAGAGAGAGAGGGAGGAGGGGGAGGAGAAGGGGGAGAGCGAGAGATATGAATGTGGGAGCTCACTGTACAAAGTGAGGACATGACCGTTCCAAGGTATTGTTGAGAGGAAAGGTATTTTTATTTTTATTGCAGATAGGAGGTAGAGTACAGCTAGAGGCATCTGGAAGTGTCCAGAATAGAAAGATAAAGTAGAAGACTGAAGCAGGCCATGAAAGGAGAGAGATGGGAAGAGCGAAAGGAAGAGAAGAGAGAGGAAGACAAAAGAGAGGACCGAGAGAGAGGGGTGAAGAGATAGCATGACCAAAATGGCAGGGTTATATAGGAATCAGAATCTGCAGGAAGGGAAGCCCATTAGCTGGAGAGTTTAGAGTAGGGTGTGGCATTGGCACGCTTGGCTCATTTGTTCAGCTAATAACTCAATTCATCAGTGGTCTGTTATTCTACATGGTAAAAAATCCACTATATAATATCCACTCAGTCACTCAGTAATATCGAGCTAGCCCCTCTACTGTAAATCAGTCCAATAAATATTCTGCACACACACACACACACACATTTATTGGTTCTGTTTTTCTGAAGAACCCTGCTTAACACATGTGGGAAATCTGATTTTGTATATGCACTTAACTAAATTTCAATATAAATCACAAACTTCACATGATCTCCAGACATGCCTCATGTATGTTTTGTCGATTAGATTGAAATTTAAAGTACATATATAAAAATCAGGGTTTCACACATGTAGTAAGCAGAATTCTCCAGAAAAACAGAATCAATAGAATATATAGGGTGTGTGTGTGTGTGTGTGTGTGTGTGTGTGTGTGTGTGTGTGTGTGTAAAATATTTATTGGATTGATTTACACAGTAGGAGCTGGGTAGTTCAACCGTGGCCATCTGCATGCTGAAGAAGCTGAGAGCCTGGTGGCAGCTGAGCCTCCAAAAGGTAGCATGTCTCAGCAGTCCCGGTTTGTTGACGAAGACCCGGAAGATTCCTCAAGAGACACTTGTATTTAGTGCACACTGGAAGGCTGAAGAAGCCTCCATCTCACACCAGCTGGGGATGACAATGGCAGAGTTAGAAGCACTCACTCATGAAGGAGTAAAGGCATCCAGGCAACATGGCTTTTTTCTTGGACCTCTGCATATCTGGGCAACTGGAGAAAGGTTCTGCCCAGACAGAGAGGAGCCTTCTCCCCTCACTGGAGCCTCACTGAAAGTGACTTCATACGGACACTTGGAGAGATATTGCCTAGGTAGTTCCAAGTCTTACCAAATTCATTTAATTAATACACAAGTGGCTTTTTGGCTTTTACAATCTTGCTCTCTTACTTTCTACTGGGATCAGTCCATACTTACAGGTCTATGAGTTTTCTACTGGACTCCAGTCAGCAAACAAAGCAGATATTGACATGTCAGTCAGATAAAAGCCAGGGACACTCAAGTTTACCACACATTTCTTCCATGTACATTTTAGAATATGCCTCTTTTGACTTCCTCTTATAGAATCTTCCTGCAGAATATTTCCCTGTTTCCTCTGGAGTAGTCACCTGCCATGCCCAGGAAGTTCAACTATTGCAGATGATTTGAGAAGGCATGCTTTCCAAACGATAACATTTTTTGTAAATTACATTGTGTCATTATAGAATACAGAAAAGATGGGAGAACATGATGTAGAGAAAGAAAGCAACAAATCATTCTCAATCAGAAGCATGTTTACATCTTGACTTTAGTGCTTTGATATATAAGAGATTGAAAAGATTGAGGAAATCAATGTCACATCAAGGATGAAAATAAACATCAGTATAATACTGGCATAAATCCAGAGAGCACACCGGGAAGAGACAAACATGAATTTCGGACTCTTCTGTGCAACATCTTTTTATCTACAGTGCAAAATGGGCATGCTTAAAGTCAGTTTGAAGGAGGACCATCCAGTTCCCAAAGCTAAGCTTAGTCATCCATTCTGTTAGGCAGGCTGCTTCTCCTATCATCTCTCTTCACAAGTGCCTAGTGCATATCAAAAGCATTTTGATATATTTATTATATGAGTTATAATGTTTGAGGCAACTGAGAGGTCTGATATACAAACTCACTGTAGAATAAATGAATGCAAATTGGGTATATGTTCAAAAGGAAGACAATTTGCTGTGTGATAAAAAATAAGATCAAGGGGAGAGGAAGGGAGGGAGAGAGAGAGAGAGAGAGAGAGAGAGAGAGAGAGAGAGAGAGAGAGAGAGAGAGAGAGAGAGAGAGAGAGACTTAATATGATACAGTGTGAGAGAGAGACTTTACCTGATACAATGTGTGCTGGTCTCCCATAGAGCTCAAGGGTAAACAGTCCTGGCTGGTAGATGCACTCTGTCACCTCACCTCGAACTTTCCTCTCTCAAGCCAAAGTTCTGATTGTCTTCTAACCAGCAAAAGACAGAGAAACATTACAGACCCAAGCATGCTCTGTACAAACAACAGTCCTGGAGTGGCATTATCAGTACCTGTTGGTCACACATCGCCAGCCAGACCACATTCCGAAGCTCACATAGCTTCAAGGGGTTCCAAGCCATGCAATCATGTCTAGGAGCCTGTGCTTCCTTCCATTTAAGACTGTTAACAGGGGTCTGTGTTACTTTTCCCATTGTTGAGACAAAATACTAGACAGGGGGAACTTAGCAAAGAAAAAACTCATCTCAGCTCATAGTTGAATATGTATGGTTCATCTTGGTGGAAAGGCAGGGGAGAAGAGTGAGGTGGCAGTGCATCTGCAGTCAGGAAGCAGAGGCCAATGAGTGCTAGTACTTAACTCATTTTCCCCTTTTCAGCCAGCCCAGGATCCCATTCGAAGAAATAATGCTACCATTGTTAACAGTAGATCTGCTTGCCTCAAGTACCTCCCCTACATACATGACCAGAGATCTGTATCCTGGATGATTCTAGATCCTGTCAAGTTGTCAATCAATATTAATTAGCACAGTAGGAAAGTGGGGTACATGAGTGTGGAGGAGCAAACCACAGTAAGTTACACCTTAGGTACATGAAACCTATGGGCATTACTTCCCATCTATTTTGTGTACCCCTGAGCAGCAAAGATCTTTTCACTCCACACACCTACACCTATCCTGCTCCCCGCTGGAGATTTTCTCCCAGCTACTATCTGAACACAGCAGGGACAGAAGGAAAAGGGAGCCATATCCACTTGATAGCCATCATGTTCCTTCTACCAGACCCAACCAGTCAGACACATCTAAGTGCATGACAAACTCAGACCAGGGTTCTGTAGTTTTAGCCGCCATGTGCTATGATGAACTGCCATTATTAAGCATGAAAGAAAGTATTATGGAATAAGAATACGGCTCACCGTACAGTGAGAAGAGCTATGCATCTTGGTGGGAGCCCCTGAGTTATCAAATGTAAGTCATCTACAGATCAGTTGGACAGAGAATGGAATTTTTAAAATCCTTTTGATATTTTGTAGCGTGAAAATAATGGTCAAAACAAATCCTCCCTCACCAAAGTCCATTGACCACAGAGTCCACTCAGCGCCAAACTCACAGCCTCCACTTTCTCACATACATAAGAACCTTTGACTAAGGAAAGATGAACTTGCAGGGAGATATTCCGACAAGTGTGTCACTCAGCAATGATGACAAACAGGGTTAGGAATGTCAGAGCAAGTTTATTCACTGTCAGGTTTCATGAAGAAAGCATTATGACTTTTCAGCCTCTGGTGCAATCATCTCAGAGAGGCTTGAACAAAACCCTTTGTGGAATTAGCTGCCACATTACAGAGAGCCTTAATGTTATTTATCAGCTTAAAAATATGTTTAACAGAAGCAAAGAATATATCTATATACATGGACACATTATTTATAAGTTATACATAGTCCCAAGGTGAAAAATATTGACATGTTAATATTAAATCTTATTATAGTTTAAGATTAGGGTAAACCTTAGAAGGCTTTCATATAATTTAATATAGTTACTTGGGAACAGATTTTTCTTAAGAAATGGGATGTGGGATCAAAAATGATGTAGAGAGGCATCAACATTTGAACTGGAATGTTAAATAATAGTCTGGTCCAGCCACCTTCTTGTGACCAAATCTGACTTAATTCCTTTTATTGTTTAGTTGTTTGTTTTTCTGTTTATATTTTTCTTCTTATGGTACTGGGAATGTACCCCAGATTCTGAACCCAGGGATAGAATATTTAATACCATGTTCTACTATGGAGTTTCACCCCTAGTCCTCTTTGTAGTTTTTTATCTTGAGACAAGGTCTTACTACACTGCCCAGGCTAGTTCTGAACTTACACGTAGAGCTTTCAATTCTCCTTTCTCAGCCTCCCAAGTAAATATTTCTATAGTTCCACCAACTTCCCCCTTTCAGATCAAACTACTGACATTGTCAACGTTAAATGACTAAGCCAAGGCTACAGAGCCACCAGGCTTCTCCTCCGCAGCTCTATTCTCTATCTAAAGAGCCCTCGAAGCTGACTTCACATGCAATCAGAAGACATTCAAAGTGCATGATAATTTACTACGAAGTCTCGTTCCAGAATCCACGGTGCTTATTAAGATAAATTAAATTTGTGTAGTGAAAACATTGAGCAAACGCTACATTTAGCTCCTTGGCCTCGGTTTGTGTGAGTGACTCACACACAGTTCCTACACTAAGGAAATGCATGATGTAAACATCAACAGAAACAAATTGGTGTGCAGCGCATCCCGATCAGTGCAGCCTGCTCATTACACTTAGAACAGGATTGCAGAGCTGAGAAACGGAATACAGATACAGACACGCAAAAGAGAACAAGAGGGGTTTGCAGCACTTGCAGTTCAGGGGAACACATCTATCAATGCTGAGGTGCTCACTCAGGGCACTGTCCAAGGTGTTCTTTGATCCTCTGAAGTAAGAGCAATGGCTTCTTTCCAAGTGTCTCCACCCATGAATAGCTCCAAAGGAATGTCCTCGGATAGCCAGCTCTGTGATAATCCTTAGTTATAGGGCTTGGGATAAAAACAAATGATGCTAGCTCATCACAATTGATCAGTGCGGGCCAAAACTGACATCCTTAGCTTCCAGCTGCAGGAAGTCCTGCAGCTGGCTCACCACTGGATCAGAAAGTTGGGGTGTTAAAATATATCCCAAGAAGTTGGTACATGGCCAGGCAGAAATGAATCAGCAGTCGCAGCTGGCTCGGTCAGTCAGAAGGAAAGCAAACTGCTCACTCTCCAATTTGTTCCACCAAATATGCTCATACCCGCTAAATCTAAGAAGCCACATGGCAAGTGATGGGTTTCAGTGCATCACACAGCTCCTCTGGTGTAATGAGGAACCTGGCCAGAACATCTACAATTAACGACCAGAACTCTGGATCAGCTGTAAAACCTTCTGCAGGACTGTCTCTCTCGAGGGGCTGGCATCCACCAGATGGCAGCTTGGGTTCTCCATACGCTGGTACGTCATTTCCACCCTGAAGGCAAAGAGAGAGGGAAGAAGTCAGTCTCCTCTCCCACCCAATTCATCCTGAAAAAGCAACTTTCTTACCTTGTTATTGCAACTTGGAGCAAAACCCCATCTAACTCAACTTGGAAGCCATCGCTGCCTCTAAACCTATTCAGTGGGGTTTGTTCAATGAAGGATGATGTCCGCAGTGATGCTTAATTACTGACAGCCTTGCCAATCATGTATCCTGATCCTTTCTTATCAGTTTATACTCAGAGGTATTAGAAACACAAGCCAGGCCCAGGGTCTCTCTCTTCCTGCTGCCTGCCTATGGATCTGAATGTAGAACTCTCACCTCTGTCTCTAGCACCATGTCTGCCCGCATGCCACCATGCTTCCTGCCATGCCAATGATGGACTAAACCTCTCAACTGTAAGCCAGCCCCAGTCAAATGCATTCCTTTATGAGATTTGCCCTGGTCACGGTGTTTCTTCACAGCAGTAGAATACTGACTAAGACAGATGCTGGAGGTCAAACCCAAGTCCTCTTGCTTGTACAGCAAGCCCGTGGCTCATGGGGAGTATGTCCCTAACCCTGAAACTATGGGTCTTAATCAAGGTCCCACTATTGCTGGCATAGAAACCCCACTGTTTTCAAGTGGCAAGGCAAATGTCAGATGATAACAAGCACAGAGACAGGGACTAGAATGGCTTAGAGGACATTGTCTCTCTTACTAGAAGCACAGGAACTGTGCCCTTCACTCACATCCTAAAGCAATTCGGATCTTATCTCAGAGATGGCAGGGACTTTGACTACTCATATCACCCCAGGGACACTTACTTCTGACGAAACACATTATTGGCCTCAAGTTCAGCCTCTTCTTTAGTTTTCTCCTGGCCCCGGTCCTGCAGTCTCCGCACTCTCTCCTCAGAATTCACAGTCAGCAGCAGGACCAAGTCAGGCTTCAGCAGGTCCCCTGGCCACTGGTACACAGGGTGGTGGGCAGGGGGTAGATACTGTAGGCCTCCACTCACCTCAGTAGCTATGGCATAGGTGGCTGTGCTATGCCAGTACCTGAGAAACAAGGCAGCAATGAGGTCTCCTCTTTGGAAGGAGTTAAAATACCATTTGAGGGCAACAGTCAAACCAGGCTGCCTCTGCTGAAAGACTTCTCAGCACCGCACAAGTGAAATATATTTGGATAGTTGTTTTTTGTTTGTTTGTTTGTTTATGTAGAAAACACAAAACTCAGAGTCAACAACAGTAATAAAGGTGGACTAGTCATGAAGTCATATATTCAATTAAAACTACAATATACCCTAAGAACCCTTCGAGCCCTTTAGTACACTAACTTCTGTGTAGCTGTGAGGTGGGGATGATAGACCTGCTCAGCAGTGTCTTTGTATTTAATGCTATATCCTGAGCTAGTAAAATATGGAGGCCTGCTCACAGTCAGCTATTGGATGGATCACAGGGCCCCCAATGGAGGAGCGAGAGAAAGTACCCTAGGAACTAAAGGGGTCTGCAACCCTATAGGTGGAACAACAATATGAACTAACCAGTACCCCCAGAGCTTGTGTCTCTAGCTGCATATGTAGCAGAAGATGGCCTAGTCGGCCATCAGTGGAAAGAGAGGCCCCTTGGTCTTGCAAACTTTATATGCCTCAGTACAGGGGAACGCCAGGGCCAAGAATGGGAGTGGGTGGGGAGGGGGGGAGGGGAGGGGGGACTTTTGGGAGAACATGGAAATGTAAATGAAGAAAATACCTAATAAATAAAAAAAAAATACGGGAGGCCTGAGAAGTTCCCATACTGTGCCAAATTCAGATTACCCATGAAATCCATGTTCAGGAATGGAAGCTACAAGACCCCTCATCTCTTCACAAATGTCTACTTGTCTGACTGTGCAGTGGTAATTAAGCAGAGAGGAGACCAAGTCAGGCATCCCCCAGTAGAGACAGCCATGGTCATAAATGGAAAGAAGTCCAGCGCACTATTTTGAGGATTCCATCAGCTATCCACAGCCTACAGAAAAGGGTTTTGTCTCCTTGTGAGGTATGGACCTTTCTTCCAGCTTGGACCATGGACCATCTTCACACCTTGTCTCCAAGCAAGGGTGATACCATCAAATAGCAAAGTCCCTTCTCTGCCTTCACAGTTCTGCTCCATGAAGGCCCCATACAGAATCTATGTTCCTCCTTCAGCTCCCCATACGCAGGAGGAGACTCTACTAAGGTACTGCTTATTGGGGTCCACAGCTATTGTTTCAGGTGTGAGATCCTATCTCCCCCACCCCTGGAGCTTGCATCCCTTTAGTAGGCAATGTTTCTTAGTTACCTCTGTATTCTCAAACCTGAAAACTACAAAACCAGCACATGGTAAGTTTGCAATAAGTGAGTATTCCTCGTGTCTGTTAATGAATGGCGTTTATTACTATGCAATAATTAATATTCTTCATGGGAATTGATGCATGCATACATATATCAATGGATAATATTAACTAATAGATACGTAAAATTATGATATTACTAGAATGGGGCTCAACTCTGTGTGTCCCAACAAATCTTGTCCAGGTGCTGTCACCAAAACCAACAGTGAACAGCAGGAAAGGGGTTCCTGTCACTATAGTCAAACCAGGAAGACAGAGGGACCTGTATTCTTAGCTTGGTCCTTGAGGGTACTGACATGAGTGTCAATATTAAGCAAGGAAAAGGTAAAAATGTTGAGATACAAGATACACCCATAGCTAGTCAGTCTTGGTCTAGATATGACCTGGTTGACCATAAACTTGGGATCAGTCAAGAGGGATGTGGTTTCCTTGAGAAATTGCTATTGCCTAGTGGTAGACTCAACACATGCTGGAAAATGTTCATCTGTGATACAGACATAAGGTCCTAGAATCAACGGTAACCATGGTTGAGAATGACTCAGAGCAAAGGGGACGGAGGTGCTAAGCATTATATATACAACTTTAAGTTACCCAAATTACTCAGGATTTAGTGAGCATTGTGAGGCCTCCACAGACCCACATGTAAAGGGTTATTAGTGAAAGCACCCCCAGGCCTTTGTTGCAATCAGATTATTTATTCTAATATAAAGTGAAAGAATGCAAAGCTTCATATCTGACATCAAAGGAGAATCACCTATATTACGTACTTACCATAGAAACTTAAGTTCTCAAGGAAAATAAAGTTGTTCCCAGGTTTGAAGATTTTCCAAGGCTGAGTGACCGTTTAGGCTGAGTGATCACAGCAAATCCTATTATTGTCTGCATTTTTAAGTTCCCATTTTTAATAGTTTTGGAACTTCTCAGAAAGGCAAAGAACACAGTGGAGTCCACAGGATAAGCCCACTGCATTAGCCTAGAGGTTGTTGTTGATTATGTTGGTAAGAAGAATAATGTCTGTAAGTTATGGCCTAACCTTTCTTTAAAAGATTTTATTTATTTATTTATTTATCTTATGTATATGAGTACACTGTCACTCTATTCAGACACACCAGAAGAAGGCATCAGATCCTATTAGAGATGGTTGTGAGCCACCATGTGGTTGCTTGGAATTGAACTCAAGGACATCAGGAAGAGCAGTCAGTGCTCTTAACCACTAAGCCACCTCTCCAGCCCATGACCCAAATTGTAAGATCCATGTTCCTTACTTAAACTGCAGAAACTGATTCTGACCTACCCAAGGCACTATTCCAGGTATTAACATGATGCAGACAGTTAATAAATCATAGACAGTATTCCTCTTGTAATCATAACACATGTTCACAGTTGAGCACCTGGATATATATGCAGAAGAGAGTGAGTCACATTTTAGGGAGAAGGCATCTTGCTACCCACCTGTCTACAATAACAGGAAAGTTGGTTGATTCTTTAGCTATTTCAGAAGCCACGAGATAATTGCCCAAAGAATAAAAGGCTCTTCGAATGATAGTAGGTTCATCATCAAAGATCTTCCTCCACTGGCTGATACAGGGGGGTGGCGACTGTAGGAGGACAGCCTTGAGAGACTCTGACACCGACTGCGTCAGTGTGGTCTTTCCTATATAAACAGAGCAGAACACTTCCTAGCTGAAACTGGCCATGGTACTCTCAAAGGTTAACATTAACCTATTAACCAAGGAAGAGCAAAGGTCCTCAACCTGTAATGTCCTGGGTTGTATAAGAAAGCAGGCTGAATAAGTCTAGAGGAGAAAGCCAGTAAGTGGCATGCCTTCAATGGCCTCTGCTTCGGGTTCTACTTCCAGGATTCTATTTGAGTTTTGCCCTGACCTCCCTGCATGATGGGCTGTAAGCTATCATATGGAATAAACCTTTTCTTCCCTGAGTTGCTTTTTGGTCATGGTGTTTATAAAACATCAGACATCTAACTAAGACATTCTCCTTTCTCCACCTCCCTCTGGGCCCCTTCACGTTCTGCTGCTGCTTCTGCTCATTCCTCTAGAGATCCATCTGCTCCAGCCTTGTAGTCCTTCTGCCTTGCTTCTCTCCACCTGCTCTAACCCCACTTCTCAACTTTCCTCCAAAAGCCACTCTGCTATCCCTGCCACCCCCTCCACTCTTGCTACTCTGGGCTTGACATTCCATTCTGCTTGGCATTTGGAGCTCCTCGGTCTGGCAGGTCAAGTCCCTTCTTTAGGGTATATTTAGGTCTATCTCTGCTCTCCTCTTTGCATAGCCCTGGATGCCACACTGTTCAGGGCCACTTCCTGGGCCCATCTCAGATGTCCCAGCCAATGTCTGGAGCACAGGACTGCAATGATAAGGCATAATCTACCCTAGACAGATGCTGTTCTTGGACCTCCCTGAGCTCCAACTGTTTACACTTACAGCCTTTTCCCCTCTATCATATTTAACATTCAAAATAGCAAGGTTTCATCTCCAACTGCTCATTTACTGTTCTTACAGATTCTGACAGTGTTGACCTGCTGTGTGTGCTATGAGAAAACGGTCAACATATACCGTGTTCTGAATGCCCAGTTCCACAGCAGAGTATTCATTGAGTCACTGAGCAATAGAGAAGGTAATGGAGCCTCCTTGGTGGGGCTGAACCCAGGATGAAGCAGCCAACCCTTTCTCCTCTCCTTGTTATCACTCTCTGAATTTCACATCTGTGCGCACAGGGGTGTGAGGTTGTGTGGTTTTTGTTGTTTTGTTTTGTTTTGTTTGTCTTACAGAATCTGAATTATCTCTAAGTACAAAATAAATTATCTAAAATAATAAATACCCACTGAAAGATGGACAGCTTGTGTTAACCTTCTAGCTGTGGCTGAAACAACCAGGACTACATCTTTGATCAGTGATGAACGCCAGCTGAATGCAATTCACACTGTTTCTCCCACCTGATGACTTGCAGGCAGAGCCAGGACAGTGAGCTACAGCCATTCCCCTGCCCCAATAACACAAGAGGTCCCATGAGGAATGGACCTTTGAAGTTATTAAAGAGAACAGTCTGGGACCAGGGATGTGGCTTTGTGGTCAAGCACTTACCTAGCATGTGAAATCCCTAGATTCAAACATCAGTACTGAGGCCCTAGTTAGTGTTCTGTTGCTGTGACTGCAACTGACCAAATCTATCATCAGGAAGAAATGAGTGTATTTCACCTTACAACTCCCATCTCACACTCCATCACTGAGGGAAGGCAGGTTAGTAATTCAAAGCAGGAGCCCAGCAGGCAGGGGCTAAAGCAGAGACAATGGAGGAGTGTTGCTTACTGGCTTACTCCTCTTCCTGGGTTGCTTAGCATGCTTTCTACATAGCTCAGGACCCTCTGCCCTGGGTGGCACCACTAACAGTGGGCTGGACCATCCCACACTAGTCTTCAATCAAGAAAACAAAAATGTTTCTACCAAATTTCCTACAGGCCAATCTGATGAAGGCATTTTCTCATTTGAGGTCTCCTCTGCACAGATGACTCTAATTTGTGCCAAACTGACAAAAACAAAAACAAACAAACAAACAAAACAAAAACAAAAACGAAGCAATGTAACCACCAAAAAAAAAAATTATAATCCAGTAGTCTGCATCCATCCAAGTGACTCAGGAGACATCTGAAGCATCCATCACCACCAGCCTTTGCCTGGGCTTGAATGTTCTGGTTACAAGGTTAACTCATCCCCATACTCTGACCCCTTTTGAGAAGCCTGGGAAGCTTCTCCATTCCCTCCTCCTCCCTACCGCACAGTTTTCTCCAAGAGGAGGCCTCTCAGTGCCCTGTGGCTCCTGGACGTAACTTGTTGGCTAAAGCACTGCACCTCACCCAGTCAGTGCTTCCCCCTTCCTTGTCCACATGACCTAATGTGCTCTTAGATCTAATCTTGGTTCTTAGAATACAGCTTGGGCATGGCCTTGGGTGTCTTCTGGAGACATCAGCAGAGCAGGACCCTCCTCGGAAAGCTCCACTAACTTGTCCTTGTGTCCCAGGGTCAGCCTGGAATTGATTATTTCAAGAACGACCTCCTGCAACCGCTCAGTCTGTGGCATTGACAGAAAACTGCAAAGCAGTGTTTGCTTACCAGTGGCATCCAGTCCTTCGATGGCAATGACCTGGAACTTCCCTTTCTGGATCTCCTTTGGGCACTGGTCAACCAGGTCAAGCACTGCCCGGGCTTCTGGAATAAAGGATGTGCACTGTAGGGAGAAAAAAAAAAAAAAAAAAAACCTGTGCATGAGCAAGGAAGTGCTGGGGCTTTGGAGAACCTGCATCTGCCAAAGACACCACTGCCCAATGCTAGAGAGGTCTGTTCCAAATTGAACACAATGCCTAGAGCGTGGGATCCTAGTATTTAGAAGTTGAGACAGGCTCACAAAAAGGCTGCAAATGTCTAGGTTACACAGCCTCAATCCTTCATTGGCCAGCTTACCCTATGGGAAGGACAAGTAGACATGTCATTCCAGCCACAGCCACAGTGGAGCAATAGATCCTGTTGCCATAGGAGCCATAGGAGGCCTGGGGAACTAGAACCACCCTATAGACAAGCGCATCTGCACCCTCCCCACCACCAGCAAATGCGCACTTGTTCCTGAAGGCCCAGAGGCTGAGAAAAGTGCTTAAAGCTGCAGCAGCCGTATCTGCTGAGAATCCGAAGTTCCTCGCTGTTCATCCCCACATCCCATGCCCCTAAGACCTTCATCTGAGGCCCACTTTCATTCACTGGCATGCTCCCTGGAAGCAAGGCACACTCCAAAGAGCTTTGTAAGCATTAGACTGGTCAATCTCTGTAAATGCTTCTGCTATTACCACCTTATGGACTAAGAAAAGTGAGGCAGAGTGTTGGAGAAACGAGCTGAAAGTGAGTAATTGACAAATGCCAGACATCCGATCGTCTGCCCGGCTGACCAGGGGCTTTTTGCCATCCTCTAGCCCTGCCCCACCATTTGTAATACCGTATTAACTACAGAAACCAGCAGGCCCCAAGCACTGCTTGGGTGTAACACAATCTTAGGCTTTTTCCTGGAGACTCTGCCAGAAATCCCTTGTCCCTCCATCACAGGAACATTTACAGATGACAGGGATGTGTGTGTTGGGGATATGGGGGGATAAAAGCAAAAAAAAAAAAAAAACCTTGAGCAGTTGAGGGACCACATATGGCCCACAAACCAGTTGAATTCTTACACTCTCTGATGCACATACCATGTCCTGCACCCCAAGATCCCAGATTGGTAGCAAATGCCCAACAAATTATCCCTTTATCTGGCTGACTTCCTTCTCCTGATTTCCAGGGGACTCTCTACTCCCCCTGCAGGCTTTTGAGAATGAATGTATTAGCAGAAAGCATTGCTCAGCCAGATAGGTGTTGGATGCACGGGACAGTAAGTTGACAGAAACCTACACACGAAATATTGAAGGCAGCATCAGTGTCTAGCACAGAGCCTACCTGTGTTGCCTACACCACCTGGCTCATGAATAAGAATAAACAAACCAAGCAGAAAGCACTTGATTGGCCAACCAAAGTGCTGAGTCCCCAGCTCCACTCAGTCCCCAAGGGAAAGAACTCTTACCTCCTCCAAGACAGCCCTTGCCGCGTCCCGGTCTTGGAACACCGCAGAGTTGAGCAGATCTGGCAGCAATGGGTGCAGATGAGGTTCCAGGGCCGGCAGGACGCATGCGCAGTCCACCTGCACCTGCCTGTCTCCCTGCAACTCCCACAGACGCTGCCACAGCAAACCCTGGGAGTCGGCCTGGAACTCGGCCAACTGCGGGCGCGCCGCCTCCTGGCACGAGCCCAGAAGCTGGAGCAAGTCGCGCCGGGTGTCCGGGTGGTCGCTAGGGTCCCGCAGCAGGAAGCCATGCTGGGCTTCGCCGGCCTGATCGCCCGGACCATAGCCCAGCAGCTTGCTCAGCTGGCATCTCTGTAAAGGACCCCGGCGCAGCTGCTGCAGCAGGCGCTGGTGCACCCGGGCCGCCTGCACCCGGGGCCCGCAGCCTTCGCCAGGAGCCAGGGGCACACACAGCGCGTAGCTGCGCCCCGGGGGCCCGAGCAGCTCTGCCAGGCGTGCATCCCTGTGGTCTGTTGCGTCCCCCAGGACGAAGTGAGTCAGGGAGCAATCAGGCAGCTCCACAGTGAAGCGCCGCGGCCGAGCCATGGTCCCCATGCAGGCCTGGTGTCGCCCGCACAGCCTCCGCGACAGTCGCCCGAACCACAGTGGGGCTCGAGGGCGGCTTATTAGGGCCATGGGTGTCCCGGGCCGCGCCCTCCGCCACGCCTCGGAAACGAAACCGCGGTGACCACACACCCAGGATCCCCGGAAAACGAAAGTGAAGGCAGCTGTGGCTGAGACCTCCAGTGTGGCCGAGCTACTCCCGGGCTTGGGCTTCTCCTCCCACCACAGACGCGCCTTTAACCGTCGGCAGCGGTTAGGAAATTCTGGCCCTGGGGCTCTGGCGGGTTGCTAACACTGATGTGGTCCCCTGGCAACGCCTGCTCTTGAGAATTCCAGCCTCTCCTGAGGAATCAGCTTTGTCTGGCTTGGTTCTGTAGTGGCAGGTGATCCTGGCCCCAGTTTTGGACCTCTAGGATACTTATTTCTGTTGTATGAGGACTTGGGGAGCTGGAGAAAGGCTCAAGAAAACACGCCACCACCACCACCACCCACACACACAGAAAGAGAGAGAGAGAGACAGACAGACAGACAGACAGAGCTGACCCACCTGTGCACAGGCCCCTGACCTTCAGGTACCTGGCCTCAATTTACCTTGCAGTAACTTTTCCCCAGGCCTGAAGCCTGTTTGGGCAGCTTTTCAACTTTGCAAATGAGGGACTCCTCCGGGGTGCCCTTTGCTCACATGGGATGCAAACTGGGATGTGTGACCAGGTTGTCACATTTAGTAATTGCCAATCAAAATTTCCTGCATCAATGTCCTGTGTTTGTTTTGAACTCTCTCTCTGTCTCTGTCTCTCTCTGTCTGTGTGTGTGTGTGTGTGTGTGTGTGTGTGTGTGTGTGTGTGTGTGTGTTTTGGCTATGTTTTAGGAGTCTTAAGACCGTCTCAACCTTGCTGGTTCACAGTAAAGATAGGTGTTTCAATGAGGCTCCCAGCTTAAGATTTATCTCCCACACAAGGAAGGAGTAAGGCCAGGGTGAGCAGGCTGTCAGTTGTGTTGGTAGAGCAAAAAGATGCAATGCACAACTGACCCTGGAGTGAGCTGTCCAAGGAACACAACACCTCCGGCAGTTAGCTACAGGGACCTCTGTGAAATTACTGCCTGGAAGGCCTGCTAGAGTCTCAGAGTCTCAGATTATAATTGTTGGAAATAAATATTTTTGGTCACACACACACATTACACACACACAATCACACACGGAGAGACACAGAAGTGAAAGTAACCCTGCAAGACAATTTGTTTGTTTGTTTGTTTTTAGGATATTCTTTTTTTAAATTATTTTCTTTATTTACATTTCAAATATTGTTCCCTTTCCTAGTTTCCCCTTCGAAAATCCCCTATCCCCTCCCCCTCCCTCTGCTCCACAACCCACTCACTCCCATTCTTGGCCCTGGCATTCCCCTGTACTGGGGCATAGAACCTTCATAAGACCAAGGGCCTTTCCTCCCACTGATGACCAACTAGGCCATCCTCTGCTACATATGCAGCTAGAGCCATGAGTCCTACCATGTGTTTTCTTTGTGATTTAGTCTCAGGGAGCTCTGGGGGTACTGATTAGTTCATATTGTTCCTCCTATGGGGCTGCAAACCCCTTCAGCTTCTTGGGTACTTTCTCTAGCTCCTTCATTGGGGACCCTGTGCTTTGTTCAATAAATGGCTGTGAGCATCCACTTCTGTATTTGTCAGGCACTGGCAGAGAGAGCCTCTCAGAAGACAGCTTTATCAGGCTCCTGTCAGCAAACTCTTATGGGCAATAATGTCTGGATTTGGTTGTTTATGGAGAGGAATGGATACAGAAAATGTGGTACATTTACACAATGGAGTACTACACAGCTATTAAAAACAATGAATGTTTGAAATTCATAGACAAATGGATGGATCTGGAGGATATCATCCTAAGTGAGGTAACCCAGTCACAAAAGAACACACATGATATGCACTCACTGATAAGCAGATATTAGCCCAGAAGCTCAGAATGCCCAAGATACAATTTGCAAAACACATGAAACTCAAGAGGAAGGAAGAACAAAGTGTGGATACTTCACTCCTTCTTAGAAGGGGAACAAAATACCCATGGAAGGAGTTACAGAGACAAAGTCTGGAGCAGAGACTGAAGGAATGACCATCCAGAGACTGCCCCACTTGAGGATCCATCCCATAGACAATTTGTTTTTGGAAGTGTGCATAGAGACCTAAAGCTGCCCGGACAGCACACCAGGGCAAGGAATTGCTTGGATTTTGTTTCAATGAAGGTAGCAATCTGTCTCTTCCCCCATTGACTGGAGACCAGCAGATTGGCTAACATGTAAGAAATCAAGGCAGAGAAAACGAAGAAAGGGGGGAAGAGATCATCCGCTCCCGGCCACCAAGTTCCAGAGATGGAGCGGGAGGGATTTTCATTTTTAAAAGTTGCATAAAACAGAAAGAGGAAGATGAAACTATCTGAAGTCTCTTGCATAGAAGTTTTACAAACTCAAGAGATTTATAGAATGTTGACCATTGGTGAGATAGCTACTTTTGGTGTAAATCAAAACAAAATATTTCTTTCATACTGACCCCACTACAATGTGCCCGATAGGCCCTACCAGTTGAATGAGTAGCTTAGGCCTTTGTGTGCCATATTGGAACAAGTTGGTAAGGCATGTACACACAGCATCCACAATCACTGTCATAGAGACCATCAGAGGGGCTGGGACGAAAACCTACAGCACCTCTTGGTTCCTGTGGGCACAGTTAATGAATTGACACTTGCATTCACATCAATAGTCATTTTTTTAAAATTGCCTGTATTGGTTTGAATGAGAACACCCCAGCATTTGAACACTTGGTCCCCAGTTTGGGAGAGGTACAGCCTTGCTGGAACTAGTATGTCACAGGAAGGAGGGGAGGACTTGAGAGTTCGAGGCCCTCTCCCACTTTAGTTTATTCTCTCTGCTCCATGCTGGTGTTTGAAGATGTGAGCTCTCAGATTCCCTCTGCCACCAAGTCTGCTGCTTGCTGTCATACTTTCCAGCCACGACGAATCCTTTTCCTTCTGAAATCAAAGTTAAAATAACTCTTCTATAAGTTATCTTGGTCATGGTGACTTATCTCAGCAACAGAAGGCAATCTCATATGAAAGTTGGTACCCTGGAGGCAATACCCCACTCAGCTAAGTTTCCAACTTGGAAAAAGAATAAGGATTTTTCAGCTCTCAGAAAGCAACTTCAAACAAATGCTGCTGCTATGGTGGCTCAGAGGGCAAGGGCCCATCACAATTTGACAAAAGAGCTTGGCAGTGTTGTCCATATGATGATGGATTTGGGGACACAAAGAATGAAAAAGTGAAGGAATTAGGCAGTTTCAGCGAGCCACTGAGACCAAGAACGGTGAAAGGTAGGGAAGTCCCTTCATAAATAATCCCTTAGAGGGCAGTATCCCCCAATAGAAAAACTGAAAGTAGAGTCTAGATTGCAGGAGAAACTTCTGGAGTCTCCTACAGTAAAGATGTCAGGGCCAAGAGCCAAGAGACATCTAAGAAAACAAACAAACATAACCAAAACAAAAACCTGCACAAAGCGGGAAGAACAAGCTGAAGAGAAAGAAGTATGTTGCAGACAACACAGCTGAGAAGACAGAGCCGTCAAAGCCTCCTACCCTGGATATGGAGTTACAGGATTTGGTGTTTGCTATGGTGGGTTTAGGCCTTGCTTTGGTCCAGTATTTCATCTTTATGATCTCATTTCTCCCTTCTGGAATGGCAGTGTGTATTCTGTGTTATTATATGTTGAAAGTAACTTGCGGTTTTTTTCTTTTCACAGCAAATTATAACCAAGAGATTGGTTAAGTCGCAGAAGAGACATTAAACTTTTGAAGGTAGACTTAGTGTACTTTGGATTATGATAAGGCCATACTCCCGTTAGACCCAGGGAGTAGAATATGGTGGTTTGAAGGAGAAATGTCCCCTACAGAGTCAATATCTGAAGCTTGGTCCTCACTTGGTGATGTTGTTTGGGATAACAATGGGTTTAGGTGGTGTACCCTTGCCAAAGACGTATGTCACTGTAGGTGGGCTTCGAGAGTTTAAAACCTTGCCCTACTTTGTCTAGCTTGTGTTTGCATTTGAAGATGTGAGCTCTCATCTTCCTGTTCCTGCTACCATGGCTGCTGCCTGCTTCAGGCTTCCCTGCCATCATGGAAGTCCCTCTGGGACTACAAGCCAAAATAAACTCTTGGTTTCATATGCTGTTTTGATCACAGTGTTTTATCGTAGCCATGGGAAGCAAATTAGAACATCACATATGAACTTTTCTTATGTGAAAACCAAAACAACAGTGTTGTACAACGCTATTCAAGTTAGAATCCATAAATGGCCAGGAAAACAACAAAACAAAACAAAAAAAAAAAACAAACCAAACCAACAACAGCAACAACAACAAAACCCCCTCCACATACTCTAAATAGCTGAGAGTCAAATTTTTGAGTGCCAGTTTAAGATTCCTAGGCATGAGCATCTGGTGGCGCTGGGCAGTCCGGACTGAACAACTATTCCTGTATCAATTTCCCCATTTGCGCAGAGATGAGAAGTAGAAACTGAAAAAACCCTTCAAGAAGTTCCTGTGGGTGAGTAAGTGAATGAGCTAATAAATCAATGAGTGGCAGGTATGTATTCAAAGAAATAGTTATTATCTGCAGCACTTAGAGAATTTGCTTTCAGTTTCCCAAGGCAGGAAAAAGTAGTCACTTCTGTTTCCATTCTCAGCGTTGTCCCATCCTCAGCACTTCCAGAGTCCGGGAAGTAAAAGAGGATCAAATTATTCTAGACATGTGTGAGTGTGAGTGTGCATGTGCGTGTGCGTGTGTGTATGGCTATGTGTATATATATGTATATGTATTCAAACATGCATATACACGCACATATATATAAATCAAGAAGGGGTAATACATTTCAATGTAATAATCAATATATTGTAAAATGAAAAATGGCTCAGGTTTTGAAGTCCCTGTTAGCTAAGGTTTCTCTAGTCAATTCAACTCTAGGAAATAGAGAAGAAAATCAAAATCAGAGCTGTGAGAACACAGAGAATGAACAGGACTCTCCACAGAGAGAAAATGTCATATAATTGCACACCAGTCTGCATACTGGACGCTATGTCTGTGGGGAGATTTGTGGGGCTCTGCCCTGGCTGGAGCAGTCAAGGAGTTGTGCTCTCTGAGGGGCAGGGGGGAGTTACAGGGAGCAACAGGGAGGCGAAGAACAATCACGGTCAATGAGTGGGCTTGGGGCCTGGGGGGGGGGGCTGGCCAGCTAGGTAAGATGGCTAGGAACCAAGGTGGGGGCCACCCAGCAATAGGAAGTACCCAGGCAGCTTTTAGCAGCCAAAGTTTCAAGAGAGGAACAAGAGTGTCACAGCTCTCATATGACAGACGCTCCCAGAAGATCTTGGTGAGACAATTCCCACACCTTTATTTCCTCTGGATAAGGCCTTATATACATTTTGGGGTGGTTTTTGGGTCTGACAACAGATGCTTTCTATTGGCTTGGTCTGAGATGTTAGGGATGCTTCATCTACATGTGGAGGGGTTTGGGTCTCTGCCCTTATGTGACTGATTGTCACGATCCATTCCATGGGATGCTGTGGTCTCATGACAGGGGCCTGGTCTGGAGCTGGTGAAGCACCTACCGTCCTCTGGTATGAGGTGCTGGGAGTTCTGAACCCACCTCAACTTTACCAAGTTTCCTGACACAATTCACCGCCCCACAATTACATACTAATAAATGTGGATGTCACAATATAAATAAAGAGGTGAGAAAATGAGAGTCAACCAAAGAGATTCATGAAGAGTGTTGATGATAGAATCCAAATTCCAGGTCAAGTGCAGTAAAGGGGTTAACAAGCTCTGTGCCTGTATATAAGTACCAAGGAGAGGGGAGAGTCTTCTAGGTGACTCTAAGTCAGGCCCAGCTGATACCAAAACTGTGCATCACAATGCTGTGCTTTGATCACTGATGCACTCTCTGTGTGACGATTCGGTGAGGATCTCCTAAAGACTATGATGTTTGTAACTCAGTGAACAGATTCCACAGTCCAGAGAAGCATTCTAAAGCCTGCTGGAGCACTATCCCCCCCCCCCACCAGAGTTCATGGAACACGTTAAGAACGCACAAGTACTCTGGAATAAAATCCCTGGATTAGTAAAAATGCTGGTGCCTTTTGACTGTTGTCACAACCTGTTTGGATGGTTTTCAGTATGAGACTCCCAAGGAAAAGAGAGAAAACAGGGGCCTCTCAGATGTCAGTCATGACCCACACCTACCTTCAGCAGTCTTCAGAAGATCCCCTCTCCCAACTTGACTTTGGTAAGCTCTGGCTTGGAGTAGACATTGTTGTGCCAGGGAAATGTTAGTGATCCTCCAAAACACACACAGGAGCCGATCTGATGCAACTCACAGCATGGCCTTTACTATTTGAGCTGGCTCAAGCCACCACCCCCTCCAAAGCACCACCATCACACAGGATGGTTTTGGTGGAGGGGAGCCCCAAATGTTTATTGGGGCAAGGCTTTATAGTAAGCAGCAAAGGAGTACATGTGCAAACATCTAATTGGAAACCTCCAATGGCCTTTTACATAATTGGTTGGTGCTGGAAGTCATATCATAAACTTAACTTCTGCTCCCCTCTGCTTTGGTGGTCTTTAGACAGGCTTGTAACCTGGGGTGCAAATTTGTTGGGGGGATGACCTGGAGACACTGGTCTTGTTGGGGGTCTTTTTGGGGATTAGCCTAAAGACTGGAGCTTGGCTCAGGTTTTGTTGGGGGGCAACTTGGAAACTAATGCTAGATATCAGCCTCTTCGTCTACCTGAGTTCAAACTTAGGTCAGGTTCTTTAAAATGGAGTCCAAAAGCTTTGGAGTCTCAACACCAGTCCTGAAAGGATGCTGCTATAAGTCACAGTCCTGAAAAGATCTAGAATCAGCCATAACTATCAGGACTGGCCTTCAAGCCATTTCAAAGAGCAGTTTGGTTGTAAACTACCAATGGGCCCAAAGGTCAGATTTACGAGTTTTACATGTCTGTACTTATGGCTCTATTGTAGCTTAAGGCAAATGTTTACCTAAGTTCTGTAGAAAGTCTGGGATGTGGAGAGGTCCTGTGGGTGGGGTGTGTGTGTGTGTGTGTGTGTGTGTGTGTGTATAATCCCAGTACTTCTAAAGATAATAGTAGTACAAGACCAGAGAATCCCCCAAAATATATGGACATAGTAACCTGATGTCCACAGTGTAACAACAGAAGAACCTGTCTAAAGAAGGTAGAATCAAGGAGCAACCCCCAAGGCCTCCATAACCCCTAACCCCTCTGACCTCCATAACCAAATGAACTCCCCAGATTATACAGAAACAGAATATGCACTTTCATGATCCCTTCTCTCTGTTGGGAAAGGAGTTAGGATTGCCCAGCCTGCCTCCAGAACACTCAAACGACAAAAGACTGAGCTGTGAGCTCTGGACAGCAGAGTTGTAACTTCCTCCATTGTATTAGTTACTTTTTCAGACTGTTGTTGTCAAGCCCATGACCTGCACCCATTTAAGGGGAAAAGAATTCCTGTTGGCTCAGGGTATGATGGGAGATGGTAGGGAAGGCACCCAGGCTGGAGCATGAGGGGCTGGTTGCACTGTGTCCACAGTCAGGAAGCAGAGAGAGAGGAATGTGGTGCTCAACTCCTCTTTCCAGTGTTATTCAGTCTGGGCTGCAGCCTACGGGTGCCACTCACATCCATAGGTCTTCCCTCCTCAGTTAAGCTCCCTGGAAACATCTGAATATGAAAACACAGAGATATTCCATCCATCGTGACACTGAATCCAGTCAAGGTGACAATGAGGATAACTATCGCATTTATATTTTACTGACAATTGTTCATATTTTTATATGACAATTTCATACAGGAATCTCAATTAATGCACATCAAAGAAAAGGAAGATGAGAAACTGAAGTTTGTCTGAGTACCTGAATGAATGAATGAATGAATGATTGCAAGAAACCAACCTGCACAGCGAACTCTTACCAAGAAGATGAGTAATGCTATTATGGAAGTCAGTTATGAAGCAGTTAGCCAGTGTTTAAACCCTGGCTGAGATCTTGCTCCCTGACTGAGCTAAGTGTCCTAAGCTGTACTGTGAATCAGCAAGCAAACCGCAGCACAGGGCCAGGCTCTGAAGCAGAGTACACATTCCTCACTCTCCCACGGCAAGCTCTGCCCTTAGTGCTTAGCCTGCACCAGACCCCTTGATATCACAATGCCATGAGTGAGTTAGGCATGACTATCCATGCTTACCAGATATAACACAGGGTCAGGCAGACAAGGGGCTAGGTATAGAGCTAAGATGCAACTTCCTGCTTAAACACAGAAAACAGATGTCCCCAAATATGATACTAAATCAAGTCAACTTGACAATCACATTTATATTTCATTCACACTTGATGAAATTGGTACATGGCAGTTTCACATGCCATCTCAATCAGTAAGCCTCAAAGAAGAGGAAAACAGCTTGAGAGAAGCATGCCTGAATAGAGGAATGAATGACACACTCAAAAATAAATCTCATGCAGGTATCCAAATCTACCCCAAAGTTTGTGATTCCAACTTAGCTGGGACCTACCACAGAAATATTTTCTCTCACACTAAAGCATCATAGCTATGCGACCTTTCAGAAGGCATTTCTCAAGTTGTGCCAGAGATTGCAACACCTTTATTTCCACCTCTTTCCAGGGCTCAAGTCAGATGACCCTGGCATAACTGACCTCATCAGATGACTGTGGCATAACTGACCTCATTAAACACTAGGACTGTGCTGCAAAGTTTACTTTCAGTTTCCTGGTACAAAAATAGCAGAAGTTTCTGTTTCCATCCACAACAATGGCTCAGGGTAGGCAGTGTTCTGTTGCTCCAGGAAAATGAGTGTTTTCCCTTTTCACAAAAATAACAGGACATGTTTACTGAGGAAAGAAGAAGTTCACAGCGCAGTAACTAGTCCTTGAGCACAATACCTCGGCAGCATCACCTAGCCTCTGAGCACAGTACCTCAGCAGCAGCACCCAGACCCTGAGCACAGTACCTCAGCAGCAACACCCAGACCCTGAGCACAGTACCTCAGCAGCAACACCCAGACCCTGAGCACAGTACCTCAGCAGCAGTACCCAGCCCCTGAGCACAGTACCTCAGCAGCAGTACCCAGCCCCTGAGCACAGTACCTCAGCAGCAGCACCCAGACCCTGAGCACAGTACCTCAGCAGCAGCACCCAGACCCTGAGCACAGTACCTCAGCAGTAGCACCCAGACCCTGAGCACAGTACCTCAGCAGCAGTACCCAGACCCTGAGCACAGTACCTCAGCAACAGCACCCAGACCCTCAGTACAGAACTTAAGCAGCAACATCTGAGTACAGAACCACACCCAAGAATCAGTCACCAGATTTTTTTTCACTTTTCACAGACATATATAATATTTATATTCTGATAAAAAGGGAATCTAGTACAGTTTAATCAGAAGTCTGTTACACTTCCTAAGAAAATGTGAAAATGAGGCCTGAGGATATGGCTTGGTTGGTAAAGAATCGCCATGAGGCATGAAGACCTGAGTTCAGCGCTCTAGCACCCACATAAAAAGCCAGGTATGGCAGCCTGTGCCTACAGTCCTAGCAACAGGGAAGGCAAAAGTAGGCCGACCTGCTGGAGCTTGCCTAGCAAGTCCTAGGCTCTGGCTGTCTCCATATCCCCAGTGCTGGGATTTCAGTCAGGTGATATCAAACATGCCATTATTTCCATAGGTTCTGGGAATCCAATTCAGGTTCCCCCATTTGTAAGGTGTACAAATGAGTATGGTCTTTCGTTCTGTGAGCAGAACAGATTCACCTCGTTGCCATTTTGGAGCAAAGATTTTTCTTATTCGCCAATCAGGAAAACAGTTCAGTGATAACCAAGGCTGTAATAACAGAGTAGAGCTATTGATGTGCCTTAGTAGAAAGCAGCAGCGGGGAAATGTCACAAGACCTCCACTTGGTGTATAGCGGTGACTCCTCCTGGCTCCCACTAACTCAAGTGATCTTGGGAAATGCTAGGATATATGGGAAGTTTAAGGCTAACTGAAAGAGGGGGTCTGCATGATGCAGTTCCCATGACATCGTCATCCATGATGGGATGGGACTTGGCCAAGGTGCATTTCTTTCTAAGCAGCCCATTTCTAAAGCTCTGTTAGTCCAGTAAACTCACTGGCTCACCAAACTGGACTTTGCTGGAATTGTACATTGGTCCTTCGTTGGTGCCCTAACTGAGATGAAAAGATACTGAAAAGATACTGGTTTTCATCTCCTTAGGAAATGTTAACACAAGTCAAGCCCTTTACCAACAGACCCTGTATTGTGACCTCCCCAGACCCTGTATTATGTTTTCTTTTACATCAGCCTGTACATGGACCTACAACTTAGCTATTGGGGTGAGGGGAACGCTGTAATGAATGTGAGCTTACTACAGTCATGTCTCTGTCATACTGACTCTTTACCTTGGATACCAGATTTGGTCATTCGGTCCCCGGGAAAGTTTTTTTTTTTTTAATCTGGCTGTCCCAACAAGCTGTCCTTGAGTCCTAGTCATGAAAGTTATCACAGGAAGTAGCTCCCATGTGGTTATTCAAGTTGAACACGTGCACATCAAAATCTGGAACAATGAAGTTTATGTATATGCACAGGAATAAAACTCCACATATATAACTGTTGCATGTGAAAAAAAAAGTTCAAAATGTGTCTAGAATCATTTCCAGGTCTGTAAGTGTGGATGAATGGTACATGAACATCATTGTCATATTTGGTCCATGTCCCCAAGACCCCTTCATCACATGCTATGCAAATATCCCCAAATCTGACAAACAAACTAAGAAATAAGAACCCCTTCTCATATCCAGTTTGATAAGGGACAGACAAACTGCATTCTCTTTATTTACAGGAGAAAGCAGATGCCTTAGAGGCAAAGGAGGCAGAATGGGAAACAGAGTATCCATGCGATGTTAAACAGACAAACTGTTCCATTTGGAGAGGCTTTAAAGATGACTAAAGGATAGAGACAGAATTTCAAAGCCTGGAGTTGGTTCTTAATGTGCCTCAAACAGCACTTACCAACTCTTGCAGGCTTGCATTCGTTAGCCATGGCATTGTAAGGACCTTCCTTCACTTAGGCTGTCAGAAGACTTGCATGCACTCTCTCTTCTTCCCCAGACACTGGAAGAACTAGAAACAACACAAAGGAAGTAGCTTGAGGAACACAGAGCGCCCAACGAAAGATGTCAGAGGGACATCAAAAGAGGAGAGGTCCAGCGACTGAGCCAAGCAAGTTAGATGTGTTGCCCCAAGGGACCTTATTACTGAAACACAGGAGCTTTGCCTAGAGGTGAGGCACCAGCCACGTGCTGCAGACAGAGTGTGACTCTCAGGATTGTCGCATTGTACCATACTGGCAAAACTTTAAATGAAGGGGTTTGAGAAATATTTACTCCATATGCCCTTTAATAACATAAAAAGAAAGAACCAATTATTAAGGAATCAAGTTTTAAAATGGCTATGCTCACAATCATCCATTGGACAGAGCACAGGGTACCCAATGAAGGCGCTAGAGAAAGTACCCAAGGAGCTGAAGAGGTTTGCAGCCCCATAGTAGGAACATCAATATGAACTAACCAGTAACCCCAGAGCTCCCAGGGACTAAACCACCAATAAAAGAAAACACATGATGAGACTTGTGGCTCTAGCTGTATATGTAGCAGAGGATGGCCTAGTCAGTCATCATTGGGAGGAGAGGCCCTTGGTCCTGTGATGGTGCTATGCCCCAGTATAGGGGAATGCCAGGGCCAGGAATGGGAGTGGGTGGGTTGTGGAGCAGAGGGAGGAGGAGGGGATGGGGGAATTTCAGAGGACAAACTAGGAAAGGGGATAACATTTGAAATGTAAATAAAGAAAATATCTAATAAAATATAATTTAAAAAGTAATTAAAAAGAATATAAAGTTGGGTAGGTAGAGAGGTGGAGAGGCTCTGGAAGGGATGGAGAAAAAGAAAACATGAAAATATATTGTATTATTGTATTATTATATTGTAGTCAATAGAAAGTTTTAAAAAAACATAAAATGGCTAAATTTACTTTGCCAAATTTCTCTGGCGTGTTTGCCTGGAATATACCAGTCCTGAATCCTTTTGAGAGAGTTGTCAGGCACTGTCAAGGTCAGCATACACCTGATTTGTTGCATACCAAGTTATAAAACTCTAGGGTTTTGGTGAGTTTGTCTTGTTTTGTTGTTTTGTTTGTTTATTTGGGGGTGGGTGGGGAAAGAGAGCAGAATATTTAAAAATTGTTGAGTATGCGTAGATAATCATTGTAAGAGGAAAATGCATATATTTTGTTTGTTTGTTAAAATAACAGCCTGCAAGGATGCAGCTATGTGTCTGTCTGTAAGAAACTTGTTTCAGAAACTGGTGGCTGCTGTAATCCTTGCAGCGTCATCAGGACAGATGTTTACAAGGGTTATAGGGGCAGCCTGGAGCCAAGGAAAGGCCTGCGTCCTAAGGTTCAGTCTTGGCTCTGGTCCAACTTTCATTTTCAGAAAACAGAAACTCTGCTTAACTGAGTCTTACTCAAGGGAGGTGTTTCCCTCCTCCTTGTGACACAGTGATCAAATGCTTGGGGGCGTGGCTAGCTGGGCCATAGTTTATAAGCCCTTACAGGCAGCAGCAGGTGTGTGCCTATCACCATGGGGATGCTGGTGCCCACTGCTCTAGCTGCTCGGCTGCTGAGCCTGTTCCAGCAGCAGCTGGGTTCCCTCTGGAGTGGCCTGGCCATCCTGTTCTGCTGGCTGAGAATAGCATTGGGGTGGCTAGATCCCGGGAAGGAACAGCCACAGGTCCGGGGTGATCCGGAGGAGACCCAGGAGACCCAGGAAGATGGGAACAGTACTCAGCCCACAACCCCTGTTAGTGTCAACTACCACTTCACTCGTCAGTGCAACTACAAATGTGGCTTCTGCTTCCATACAGCCAAGACATCCTTCGTGCTGCCCCTGGAGGAGGCCAAGCGAGGACTGCTTCTGCTCAAACAAGCTGGTAAGTTCCTGGACCAGACAGGAGCCAGGATGCTCCAGGACAGTTGTGCATAGGATGGCCATGGGAAGGGCTCCATGAAAATTTGCCACACCAGGGAACAGGCAGATTTGCATGAATGACAAAGGAGAACCAGGTAGATAGGAAGGACCTCCAGGCTGGGAGGTGGCCTGACCAGGACCATGGAACTCACTCTTGTTGACAGAGGTGTGTGGTCAGTGACCCCTATTCATCCTTGTGCTTGGAACAGTTTTCCCAGAGAAATCTGATTTCCAGAAACACTAAGTAAGAAAGGGGGTGGGGGTGTGGAGACCCAAGTCCTCTATGTGAGCAACCTGGCAGAAGTTTCCACCCTGTTCCATCTGTATTCATTGCTGGAAACTTCTCTCTCTCTTGAAAAAACAATCTGTGTGTACACATGGTGTGTGTCTGTGTGTGTGTGTGTGTGTGTATGAGTTTGTGTATGCATGTGTATGTGTCTCAGTCTGCTGCTGGGTACAGCAAGTCTGTGAGCATCATAGGACAATTTCAGGTGTTAGTTCAGTCTTAGCCTTGTCAAATCTTGTTTGAGACAGGATTTCCCTTTGGTTCACTGCTGATGTACAATGTTGATTAACATTTAAGCCTTGCAGATTCTCCTGTCTTTTTTCCCATATGGAAGGAGGAGAGCCAACACTACAAACTCTCACTACCATGTTTCAGGTTTACTTGGGTGTTAGGGATCTGAACACACATTCTCAGAGCTGTCCAGCCTGTGTATTACACACTGAGCCACGTCTCCAGCCCATGGGAGCCTTAAAATATTTTTCGACAGGTGTGTTATGGGATTTTCTTCCCAAGACTTGCTGTCGTACTCTATCAATCAGTCTCAGGTATGCCTTAAGCAGTGACGTTCAAATACAGCATCTTCTCCTCCGAACCTCCCCTTCCTCCTTCCCTTCCTTCTGCCCTTTTACTCTTTCCAGAATACCTGCTCGCCTAGAGACTACCTTATCTTTCTGGCTACCCTTTAACTGAAGCACAGCAGATGTGTCTAGGCGGCAAGCGTGCTAGCTGCACTTCCAGCTGACTCACTCAGCCAAGAATTCTCCCTGGAGCACAGCTGGGAAAGAGAAAAGTCATTGGCCAGTGCTCCAGGTACACTCTGGCCTCCAGCCACCACACTGACCACATGGGAACTCCCAAGCAGGTTTCTGATGCTCACGTCAGACTCGCCTGATTCTGTGCTGTGATAATGAAATCATACAGTACATAGCACCACTCAGCAGGATCTGCCTCACTCAGCTCAAGTCTATCCTGGCTCATTACCCACAGTAAAGACTGTAAGCTTTGTTATCTCACTGGACCTACATCAAGGTCTGGTTGTTTATCACCAGGAGTTTAGTAAATGTAGCCAGTCTTTACTTTCCTAACTGAAAGCATGGTGTCTCGTTAAAAAGGCAGCTTTTGGATTCACCTGCCAACTAACTCATCTAAGCCTTTGCTGTTTGACAGGATCTGAGCCCTGACATCACAGCTGTTATGAGCTCATAACACACACACACACACACACACACAGAGAGAGAGAGAGAGAGAGAGAGAGAAAGAGAGAGAGATTATAAAACCAAAATAATATTTATTTGTATGTGTGTATGTATGTATGTATGTGTGTGTGTGTGTGCATGCATTTGTTGATGTCACCAGAGGCATAGGATCCCCTGGAGGGAATTGCAAGCTGTTCAGGGTGGCTCCTGGGAACTATCTGAGCTTTCTCTCCAGCCCCATAAACCAATAATAAATAGTGCTTGGAAATATAATATAACATATATATTATAAATATAAATAATTAAATAGGAGTTTGGAAAGTGCAAACATATAGATTTTCCCCTCCCAGGTTTGGAGAAGATCAACTTTTCTGGAGGCGAACCCTTCCTTCAGGACCGGGGTGAATACCTGGGCAAGCTTGTGAGATTCTGCAAGGAGGAGCTAGCCCTGCCCTCTGTGAGCATAGTGAGCAATGGTAGCCTTATCCGGGAAAGATGGTTCAAGGACTATGGTAAGTTTTCTTGGATGGCACCTTGGCCACTGACACGTGTACTGTTCACTCCTATGATTCCTCCCACTAGGCTCCTGGCCTGAGTATCTGAGGAACTGGGAGGGAAGAAAATATAATCTGATCTTGTCTGTGTGTGTGTGGGGGGGGGCGAGTTTATTTTGTTTCTATTGGGTGCTCAGCTAACAGGTATTGGGAGGCAGATACCAGCTCATGTCAGCGCACAGAGCTATGCCTTCTAATATAACATGCATGGATTGCTCATGTCTAAGCTCAGCTGAAGAAAATCAGTGCGCTCTAGCCATATAAATATCTGTGTTAGAGACAGGGCAGTTAGTGAATGTCTTTGATCCAGGAACTCAGGAGGCAGAGACAAATGGATCTCTGAGTTGAATGCTAGCCTATTATTTATATTTATATTTATTACTATTTATATCTAATAACACCCCCCCCCTTTTTAAAAATCTTTGTTAGGACTAAGCTGATTGTAAATCTACTCACACCAGAAGCTCACATCACATGGTCTGTCTGAATTCAGGGGCTCTTAAGATTCCTGAAAACCCAATGTTTGTCCAGAGTTGTCCATGTTCCCAGGTTCGGAGTTTCTTTGGAGCAGCACATGACATGATGCAGCTCTTGAGAAAGCCTGTTATCATGACTACCTCCAGTTTAGAAGGCAGTTATAACCTCCCCCCAGGGCCTCTTTCTCTGCCCTTGCTTTATGACCCTTTGGAGCTCTGATGTCATTCAAAGAGAAGGCTGTCACATTTGGTTGGAGACACTGACAAGATAAGCTCACAGGATGCATCTGCAGGGGTGACTGCAGACAAGGGTCATACTTGTGGGTGAGGCTGTCTATAAAGTTTGTGCAGGCAAGGAGGAAATTTAGAAGCAAGGACAGTGACTCAGCGAGGAAGCTAGAGTAGTACATTAAACCGGACATCGGTGAAAGGAGGCACTGGATGATGGTGCAAAGTGTGAGAGAAAGACGACAGAAGCAGCATGAAGAGAGAGCACTGGAGTGTTTTAGAGGGTGTACCTGGGCAGTGCCCTTCCTTTAGGATCGGCTCAGAATATCTGTCCCTGTGGCAAGGAGTGTGAACAGGAGGATGACTGCAGCACAATCTCAGAGACTGGCTGCTCAGAAATTGTGACGTGACCCAGGATCATTGCCTAGAGAGAGAGGAACACACAGACTGCAAAAGCCAACTATGCTGATGCTCTCCATAGCAGCTGGGTAGCTGCCGATAACAAATGTTAATTGACTTTTATACTAGATGGAAATGTGCCATATCCTCAAACTATCCAGGAGACATAAAACCATATTCTGTGTTAAGTATGCCAATTAAATACGTCTGCAAATAACTTGAAGTTGGATCTATGTGCACAAGTAAAAGTTGGTCAGAACCTCACAACTCCAAGTTAGGAGTTTGCCAAGACTCTTTCAGTGAGAGCAATATACAGCAGGACACAGGTGTGAATCATTGTGTCCAGAGAGGACATCTGCTCCTGAGCCAATCTCTATCTGACCCTATACAGGTTCTACTTTTGTCCTAGTAGAGAACCTCAGGAAATTTCTGGGTTGTCTTTACACAGGAGACTCACTTGGGTCTTGGATCAGAGAGTGGCATACAGTGTTGGTCACTTAGGCACATATTGTTTAGTGCAAGCTACTGGAATCCCAACAATATCGCCAAAACAATCCTAACACATGACCCCATGGCTGGAGCTTACACACATCACTCACTGTGATGACTCAAGCTGGAGCAGCAGCAGCAGCAGTAGAATATTCAAAATAAGACACAGTACACCATGAGAATCTCTGGTCTTCTGGAAAAACACAGAGACTGAGCAAACAGAAGGGCTCTGTCAACCCATTCCTTCAAAGTGTTGTGACCAGGAGAAGGGGGCATCACAGAAATACAGCCAAAGATAGAGAGAGACATGTCAGGATGCAGCGATGGACTCACAGGTGCTCACTGTTCTTGCCTAACAGCCAGCCAAGGTACTCCCGGAAGGAACTGGTTTTTATGTGTTTGGTTCTGAACTTCTGTTTTCCCTTGGTTTTGTCAGAAACTATATGTCCAGTTGCCTCATCCTGGTTTGATATCTCTTTGGGAATTTACTTGAGGTCAAGTTTTGGAACACCTTGAGTTGTTTTAAGTAACAGCCTTATTCTGGCTCCAGTTTGTGCTTGTTAAATATAGGCAACAGGAATTAAGCCTTAAATAGGAGCTAAAATTAGTCTGCTCATGATTATAGAGAATATTGAATACAGATAATGGTGTCTAAAAGAAGTTTTAGAACTCTTAGCTTTTATACTACAAAAAGAAATCTTAAGATAGAATATTGAAGTTTGTCAATTCGCAGTGACCAGGAGAGCACAAACTTGGTCATCTGCCAGGGATATCTCAGCCCCGAGGGTGCCTGCCCTTCTCAGGCAGGGGAGGGGCAGGGATCAGGACAGGAAGAGAGAGGTCCCAGACATAGAGGTAAAAATGGAAGCTGCAGAAACCAGTAAAGAGAGCTGAAAACCAAGATGATTTTCAATATTCTCTGAGCTCTTCAAATGACTCCCTATCAGAGCTCTTAATGAGTGAGCTAGCAGGGTGGGGCCTGGCTGAACGGTGTCTCCTATGCCCAGTTCCTCTTTATCTGGGTTTTCTCAGCCTCTAGATTAGTTGTACCTGACAGAACATAGAGTGTCTGTAAATATTTACATAGTAAATAAAACATAGCAGTAAGATATAGTGAAAGGCATGTCAAAAGGACGCTCATGACCCTGACAAACAATACTAGATATTTATTATCTATGAGGCAAGCTTGTCTGTGTGATGGGCAAAGAAAATCTAATTAATAGAAGTAGGCTTCAGATTTATATAATCTCGATGATAAAACAAGTGGAAAATCTGATTAAAATATGCCATTGATTCCTCATGTATATACATGTATGCAGAGTTTAAAACTGACCACATTAAGTAGCTCTGTGCTTTCATACATATGTATGTATTTTAATGAGAAAATACACACCACATGTAATTCACATCTCTGACTTTCATGTGTATGAGACAGGGAATCATAAAAATTCTTTACAACACCACTGGGAAGACAATGGGCCTTACTGTAAAGAGGCATACATGACATCCAAGACTCAGGGAGAATTTTGAAAAATTATTTTTTCTTATCATTGTCCTGTAGGGGAGTACTTGGACATTCTCGCTATCTCCTGCGACAGTTTCGATGAGCAGGTTAATGTTCTGATTGGCCGTGGCCAAGGAAAAAAGAACCACGTGGAAAACCTTCAAAAGCTGAGGAGGTGGTGCAGGGATTACAAGGTGGCTTTCAAGATCAACTCTGTCATTAATCGCTTCAACGTGGATGAAGACATGAATGAACACATCAAGGCCCTGAGCCCTGTGCGCTGGAAGGTAAGCCCACACTAGAACATGTTTGACTTCAAGCCACAAAACACTCAGGAAACTTGGCTCAGTGACACTGAAAACAACAGGAACACTGAGGATTTTGGGATTTTCTAGCCAGGCCCTTGACTCTTCTCTGTTAGGCTTACAGCCTCACTATGCTTTGTCTCATATTCTGTTTGCAAAATCTTAAAATAATATCCTTCAGGACTTGTCTCTGAGTAAAGGTCAAGGCCCTGGTGAGTGATTGGCAATGTTCTGAAGAATAAGTTTTTAAATAACAATAATAATGATAATAATAATAATAGAATATTTCTCCCCACTCCTGGCTTTTGTATGGATGGAGCTAGATGTTTCTCATAAACTTCAATGCTCGTGAGTTTGCATTGAATTACTTGGTGACAGTAGAGTGTATAGAGCCATGTTAGACTTTATTTCAAAATGCATTCTTTACACCTGGCCCGGATAGCAGCTGCTGTAAGTCCCAAGCTCACACAGATACAAGCCAGACTACCATAGGTAGGACCACAATACAAGGGGAAATCACTGCAAATTCAAATTTTCTACACCTGGCTGCTGAGAACCCATCAGGGAGGGTTGCTAAGAAGGCGGCTTCTCGAACTTCTCCCTGCTGTTCTATCTAATAAGGACTGGCACAGGCATGAGGGTTGTCATACGCAGACATTTTTAACCAGCCACCTGGTGACTCCTGTGTAGTTCCTTTGAATCTGTTCCTGGAGACAGAGTAGACACACCCAAGGATAAGATAGATTTGGGAACTGAATTTTGGCAAGGACTAGAGTATGGAGGACACATGTTCCATGATATTTGTGTGTGGCAAATCTGGGAATGTAGGGGCATACCAAGCTGAATTGCAAAACATAATAGAGGAAGTTGTGTTTGACTATATTTTGAAAGGAAGGAAGAATCTTCACATGTGTACTAACCCAGGCAAGAGGGTCCCAGCTAGCTCAGTGTCATGTTCACCCATGGAAAGCAGTCATTTCAAGATCATCTTTGTTCATCTTTATATAGTGAGCCACACAGTGGGGATAAAGAGATGATATCATTTTTCCTTTGATTAGACCGTAATATGTTTGGAAGTAGGCTTGGGGGAAGCAAATCATGCTATATATTTTAGAGAATTTTTTAAAAAATAGATGTATTAAAATCGAATATCAGCAACACCTTTGGGCACAGAGTAAATGAAAAACAACTAAAGAATGGTTGATGATAGAACGAGCCAGAACTGACCAATGGAGAGGCAGAGACCTCTGATAGAGGATCCCGTAGATCTACAGCTTGCCTCATCCAGTCATCTGTAACACTGTTCATTTTTTCTCTCCTTCACCTCAGGGTTACTCTTTCACTCTTCTCCCTTCACCCTCTTATTCTTAAAACCCATCTGTGCATTTTCCCTCCTTACTTTGGATTGTTCTTCTCTTATGATCTCTCTCTACAATCTTCTGCCTCCTACTCAGGCTTCACGATAAATCATTTCAAGATACTGGCTGTCAGTGGTAGGGGCAGTTCCTGCTTAGAAATCTCTGGTGTCCATGGGCTCTATACTGATATAGGCAATGTCCCAAGGGAGAGCATCTTTACTTCATTAGTTCCATCACTTGTGGCTCAGAGCCTTATACTGTAAGTCACCACAGACTTAGCAGTGACTAGCAGTTGTATTCTGAGCTCACTAGTGCTGAGTTGCGTAGGATCGCCACTTGGGAAGGGTTTTCTGTTCACTGCAGGTTCATAGTGAATGATGGTGTAAAGCTCTTGGCTTTATTCTCTTCACCATGCTTTATTCTCTTCCAGGTTTTCCAGTGCCTCCTAATTGAGGGTGAGAACTCAGGAGAAGATGCCCTGAGGGAAGCAGAAAGATTTCTTATAAGCAATGAAGAATTTGAAACATTCTTGGAGCGTCACAAAGAGGTGTCCTGTTTGGTGCCTGAATCTAACCAGAAGGTTGGATGCAGCAAAAGCTGCCTTGTTCACTACCACATATCCACACTGATTCTAATGGGGACAGGGTGACTTTCTCCCCTGGGAACTTTGCAATTTGCCATCTTGTTATTCCAGACATTCTGGAAGGGGAATGGCAGAGGAATACAATGCCAGAATCAAACAGATGCTGGTCCATCATGGATATCTTTCATCAGGGTGGGGTTCTGCAAAGACAGTAATTTCTTTGCTACCCAACAATGGGTCTGACTAGGCCACCTCAGAGATGATGTGATTAAATGTATAATCATATGTATAACTCAACAAATTTAACACACACACGCTATGTGTGTCGGGGAAGCACAAATGTCATTACAGTGTCAGTGTCATTGCAATGTCCCTTATGCCCTCTCAGGTGATTATTTTAAAAGTTGGACAAAATGTAGAAGAAATAATTTTGCTAGTTCTTGGGTGTCTATCTTTAAAGTTACCAAGGAGCAGGGTTGTATTACATTCTTTCATTATTTTACTTGAGTTTGCATCTGTTGGTTTGGGTAGTGGTGACTTCCACAGTGTGGTGCAGAGCAACAGAGACACAGACTGTGTGTCCTGTATATCCAGTCATATTAGCAGATCTAGAAATGTGTCTTACTTGGGAGAATAGCTGCTGGGAGTTCTGGATTTAATTCCATTGCATAGCTAAAAACTGTTACTGCACATCTGTAATCCAGCATTCAGGAAGTGTTATCAGAAGGACCAAAAAGTCAAGGATATCCTTGGCTATGTAGTGAGTTCGAGGTCAGCTTAGGCTATCTGAGGCCCTGTCAAAAAGGAGGGGGAGGAAGGGAAGGGAAAAGGAGGAAGACAGAAGTATTATTACTTAGTGTCTAGCCTTTATTAGGAAAAAGTGTTTGTCAAAACCTCCCTACAGACAGCATAGCAGTGTCTAATACACCCAAGACCACAAAGCCATCTCAAGTCAGGTCCCAGCAATGTTGGGAGCTTCAGAAACAAGTCCTTTGCAGAGAGCCGAACTTGAGCATTGGAAACCTGGGAGATTCCTTGAATGGTGGCCACTGTGGTGGGGACTGAGAGATGACAACAGCTTTCCTGGCAGTGGCTTGAGGGTAAAAGAAACTGGTACACAAAACAGGCCTCAGTGTAAAAGTCTTTTGGTCTAAAGCAGAAAATCCAGAATGAGTGGGAGGACTGGACACTGCAGATTCTCCACTGTTAGGGCCACTCCACAGGCCTGCAAATAAATGGGGAATATGGGAAGAAGAACAAACTCAATGCACAGACACACAGCATAGGAGGGACAGCCAGTAAGACATACAAAATAAATAATGCGTGTTAGATGAAAACTAACATTTGATTCTTTTTTTCCACTGCAGATGAAAGATTCCTACCTTATCCTAGATGAATATGTGAGTATTCCCAATGAGCTATAAAATCACTTGAAAGCTAGCAATGCCAGAGATGTGCTAAACTGAGCTCCTTCAGAACATCTCTTATGTCCAGTGCTCCTCTGGTGGTTATAATATCAGCATGGTACTGCCCTGGCTTCACACACCACCTTCCCTCTCTGTACATCCCAGGCACTATCCTGGGCTGGACTGGCATTAACCACCATGAAATGACATCCCAGGCAGCCATGCCTCTGCAGATGTCATAAGGCTGTCCCACTCAGGAGAGCCCTGCATGGTGTGGTCTGTGTGGATTTGAGGGTTCTGCTATGGCAGTGACACTGTCACCTCCACCCCACACTGTCTTGGATAACTGAGGGGCTGCCAACACCTGCACTGCAGATGAACCTTGACAATGGGGGGAAGTCTCATTGTCCCCTTCAGACACCATCAGCGTTATCTCCATGACCATTGCTTCCAAAGGAAAACCCACCCTTCTTTAAAAAGGAATGAAATCACGCTTGCCTTCCTTTTCTTTGTTGTTGTTATTTAGAACTTTTGGATTTACAACTTCTGCTGATATTCCCCAGAGGACAGACAATTCCATTCCAGACTGTGTGTGGGTTTTATTTTTCAGTGAACTACAAAAAGAACAAAGGGCACAATATTGACCTTGGCTTCTTGAAAAACATTTGTTACGACTTCTGTGCTTTGTTATTTTCAAAGTAATCAGTGATAAATTACAGCAGTTGTACTTAATTGTCAACATGAATTTTATGCAGTGTAAGGGGGAAAGTTACCAAAGGAATCTTCAGGTAATGAATCTAAAGAAAAGAGGAAAATGAAAGTTATTTTAGAGTATAAACTGTCATGATTGACTGGAGATTTTGAACCATGCTCTTCAGTGAGCCGTGTGATCTCCACAGAGTCATAACAAACATTTAATATTTTTTCCAGTTGGATAACATCGTAGTTCAGTGTGTGCCACCTGATGCCCTACAGAATGTAGAGAAACACAAGTACAAAGACCTCACCCCTGCCTACAACGTTGGGGAGGAAAGAATCAGAAGTCTATAAGGATAGGATGTGTTGGGGGAACTTCTGTTCTTGACCCAGCCCTTGCTCCCCTCGGTAGCCTCTGTCTTGTCCCCTATTCCTTCCAGAAGCCTGGGTGAGGATCCACATCACACACTGCTGCCATTTTACTGAGGCCATTCAGCTGAGCTTCCGCACAACACAGGGCGGCAGGCGCTCTGCTCTGCTCTGTGCTCTCAGTTACCTCAGTGCACATGTCTAACAAATTCTGATGCCCACACTTAGAGAATGTCTGTTCTTAATGTCCTCTCCACTCCAAGAAAGCATCAAGTCCTCGGGCCATAAGACTGTACTGTTCATGACACTCGGCCCCTACAAATGTTCAAGTCACCCTCGGCATGGGTGTTCGTCATGTGAGTTGGGCATGGAATCTGATCTTAGATCTCAGTACACATAGACCATGCTCGGGATGTCGGAAATACTTTTTATAGGATACCCTCCATTGAGTTTTACAGGATAAACCATATGGAAGCATACTTATTTCTACCTTGCTTTTCCCAGATGCGCTTTCTGAACTGTACCGGTGGCCGGAAGGACCCTTCCAAGTCTATTCTGGATGTTGGCGTGGAAGAAGCAATAAAGTTCAGTGGATTTGATGAGAAGATGTTTCTGAAGCGTGGCGGAAAGTATGTGTGGAGTAAAGCTGACCTGAAGCTGGACTGGTGAGGCTGAGACGGGAAGGAAACTCGGACCAGCTACGGGGACATTCACGCCCAGCTATCCTTCAACAAGCTACATCTTCTGGCTGTCTACAGACTGTTGTTATTAGAATACAGTCTGTTTATTTTTCTTTCAGTTTGACTGAACTAAAAAGGGAGTAAAATTATGCAGCAGATAACTGTCCTCCACAGGAGAGAGTTCGGTTCTCAGAAGAGTAAGGTCAAGTGATCCCTAAGAACCAGCATTTCATTTGTATTTGAATTTTTGTGTGGATTTTACTGTGAATCCCACATTTCCTTTTCCCTTTTTGTTCCCCTTGAGAAACTGGGTTATTTTTTGCTAACTATGCCAATTTTGTCAACAGGAAACTTCACAAAACACACCTTCCAATTACTGCTGACTATTCTAATGCTTTTCTGCTTTGGAATATTGGACTTTTTTACTCAAAAGTGTAGAACCAAGACATATCTCATAGAGCCTTAAGTGAGAATCTTACTCTTATGGAAGGAGTTATTTCCCAGAACAGGCTGTTCATGGTCCCAGCCCCTGCTGCTGCTGCTTCAAGATGGCTGCTCTGTACTGCAGCAATTCCTTCAGGGTTCTTGACAAAGCCAAGGTACACTTTACCTCCCAGGGTGTGGCCATGAGGATGCCACTTCTGCAGCTGCAACTGCCCTGGCATTGAGGCTGCTTGAGTCTGTCATGCTGAAAGGTTGTCACACTTTTCTGAAAAGCTCCAAGGGCCATGTAGCACGTCCAGAAGAGTCATGGGGGGATGGACAGGAAGGAGTCTTTCAGGAATATAAAATGTGGCGGCTGGCTTGGTATAAGTGTGCCTGTGGTTCCTTGGCATATCTTTCAAGAAACACTGAAACTTGACCTAGTCTAGGTCAACATGAGAAAAACAAAAACAAAAACAAAAACAGTTCCTTCTTTACACCAAAAAGGCAAAAGACAGAATGTGAACTAGCCAAAATCTTCTTCCTGTGGAAGCATTGTGTGAGATTATTAAGCCTAGACAGTGCCTCACTGCTTGGAATAATGTCCTAGCAAAGAGTAAAACCGTGGAAAATTTTGTTCTGTCCAAGAAACTGAACTCCCCTGCAATTCCACTGTGGCCACTAGAGGGCACCAGGAAGTCAGACCTCACTAAGCATCTCAGAAACTTTGCTTCTGAGTCTATTTTTAGGACTTAGTGGATTTTGGTTCTGTTCCTTCTTTGATTTATTTGTTTTTGTTTGGTTGTTTTTTTTGGTGCTTATATTAATACAAAAAATTTTCTAAGGAACTGGAATTTTGGGTATTTACTCACAAAAGATACTCATACTTTAGTTAGGTCACTATAATTCAACTGAGACACACTTTGTCTCATGAAAAATAAGTCAGGGTTTTCTGTGTTTTCTATTGTGTGTTTGTGTGTGTGTGTGCGTGTGTGTGTGTGTTTTACCTATTTTTGCTTGAGTATAAATATAACTATGTAGCCCAGGCTGGCCTGGAACTCATGATACCTCTGCCCTAACCTCCCCCTCTCAAGTGCTAGCATGTGTGTATTAACCAACTCATATGTAGATATTTTTACATGAAATTTGAGTCACATTCCCCCTGAAGATTGTGATAGTTTTTAGTTAAGACCTCCTCTGTGCTTAGTTCACCTGGGAAATCCCAGAGGACATGGCCAGACACCCACTTGGTCAAATGAGAGGAAAGCAATCATGAAGCTGAGGTCCAGCCTTCTGAATTGCAGTATATTTTCTCCTGGCTGAGGGAAGCTGCAGGTCTCTTTCCCTGATTAAAGTAGAGCATGAAGGGAATCTGCTTGGGAAATGAGCCACCATTCTAAATGCACCCCTCCCCCCTTGTGCATGCACAGGAGGTGTGTGAGGTCTCTGTGCTTAAAATATTCAAAAGTCACCCTTTCCTAAAGGGAAGAATTACAATATTTTATTATCATAGTGAAGATCAAACTTGGATTAGATCATACATTGGTTACATTTTCAGTGTTAAATCTGGGTGCTCATTTTGTGAAGTGGATGCTCTCTGCTGGGAGAACAGGAGGTGATCTAGTGGACATTTGTTAAGTGTTACAGGCTGATGCCTTTTGTCCCGTGACTGATTGATGCAGAGTAGTAATGCTGTGAAGGGGGTTTCACTTAAGAACTTCAGAGGTTAGGATGTCCCATGTGAGTTTACAGCCTTTGGTGTCTCTGTTATAATGTGTTCAATGATAAAATCATGGGCTGTGTTCTTGTAAGAGAGATGCTTCATGGTGTTATTTGGCTAAGTTATTTGAAAAAGAAAAAAGGTCCCAGGTTTCGATCTGTTTGGAGTTTGGAGTCTAATGGTTGCATAGATAAACAGGCGATCAATCACACCCAGCAGCAGTTAGCTCCTTACAGCAGTAATTCAGCTCATGGACTGCCCTCTTGATGGATTGATGTTGTTTCATAAGCTATTATTAGACAAAGAACCATCACGCAGGCCTCATGTGAGTGCGCCCAGATGAGGTTTAATGTTCAGGGATATATGTATATGTATTTCTCTGCAGAATTACACTGTGTTCTGAGGCATCGCTCTAATGTATGGTAACATGGTCTGTGAATTAAAATGTTCTATACGTGGCCTAAGACTCTGTGTTAGTCTCTCTTTGATGTGTTATAGTCACTGCATTTTTACATGGTGAGTTTGCTAGACATGAGTTCACTTTATAACTCAACCAAGTTATGGATATTGTCAGCTCCTGACATTCTACTCTGCAGCAGGGCTGCATGGAGCTGAGCCACTGGAGAAAATGTTCCAGCCTAACATGAAAGGCAGTGTTTGGGAGCCTGGTCATCAAAACCCTGTCAGTCTCAGAAGGGCGGCTGTGCAGCTGGCCAGAAAAGGTTGTCCCAAAGCCCTTTCTGTGGCCACCAATGCGAAGGGTGATACTGCTAGGTAATATTTGTAGTACTTGATAGTACTTGGTAATACTTGGTCAGCAGTTCAGGACCCAGAACCAAATCTGCTCTTCTAGGCCCAGTCCCCATGAAATGGCAGAGTCCTGAGATATCCACAGTCCAGTTTACCACTGTCAAGTAAAGCCCGCAACATAGTCACCTTTGCAGCAGTAGTTCACACAGAAGGGCAGGTTTCCAGCACTGGATCTGAACTGAATATTTTAGAAGACTCAGTGGTGGTCATGAAGCTCTGCTGATTGACAATGGTGGCCATCCAATTCTGCTGAATGCCATCTTCTCCCAGATACTTCCCCTACCTCAACCCCTGCTGAAAGCACCATGGAAAGATGCATGTATTCAGTGAGTCAGCAAGAAGGGACTCCTTTAGACTTCTATAGGACACTCAAGGTGTGTCTCCTAGGTGATGCTTAAGTGAGGCCCAGCTGACACCAAGAGGAATTATCACAATGCAGTACTTTGATCACTCGTGCACTCTCTGAGTGATGAGTCAGTGAAACATATCCTTAAGACTATGAAGACTGCCGCCCACTAAGCAGATGCCACCGTCCAGAGAAGTACCATAACCCCTGCTGTGGCACTGTCCCCAGGAAAGTGCATGGAGCATCTTAGGAATGCACAGGTACAGTGTAACTAAGGAAAAATCCCAGGGACCTTTGGCTTGTTTCCATACCATGTTTGAATTGTTTTTAGCATGAGATTTCCAAAGAGAAAGGGAGGAAAAAGGGTCCTCTGTGATGTCAGCCGTGGCCCTTCATCTTCATCACTTTGCAGAAGATCTCTCCTACCTTGGCTTTTGCAAGCCAGAACTAAAGGGGGGTCCCAGTGCCTAAAGGCTGCTGTATTCTTCCTGGGAAGACTCAGGAGCAGTGCAACAGCCTTTGCTAAAATATAGACAAGGAAAGTGGCAAAGGGGGTGTTTGGAGAAAGTCCTAAAAAGATATACAAGCAGTGACCCTCATCAGGCCTGGTGTTAAGTTTTAGTTGTCTTTAAAGTCCTCAGCTGGTACTTATGCCTGTCCTCTGTCTTAAGACAAATGCGTATGTTAATTACTAAATCCCAAAGAAACTCTAGGCTTTGGAGACTGGGTTGTGGGTAAAAGTACTTGCCATTGAAGCTGGGAGACCGCAGTTCAGATCTTCAAAACTTATTTAAAAGAGGGAAGGGTAGTGAGTATTGAAAATCTCAATGTTCCTATAAAATAGAGAAGACAGAGCAGCCTCCAGAAGTTCAAGAGCAGCTATGCACAGTGGGGAGAGAGGAGACATTGTTCTTTGACCGCCACACCCCAGACATGGGATGCATAACATTCACAAACACACATACACACACTGAAATGGAGAGATGTCCTTGACACACTTGGGAATAAAAATCAACATGCAAAGCATTTCTAGAGTAGTCCTGCCTGTGTAAGCAGAACCAGAGACACTGTTCTAGAAGATTCCAGAGAAAAAAGGAAGGGCACCAGTGATCATTTTAATCCAAAAAGGAATTTACCCTTCACGTTGCTCCTCCTGAGAACTTTTGGTCTCTGTACAAACTTAGATTTTCAGAGGTTAATGATCTTTGGCACAGTAAACTTTATCCACTACTTACTTTTCTTCTCTAAGACAAAGAACCACATCTGCCATGTATAACATACCACAAACGATGATTTAAAACTTCACAGAAAGGATCTAATTCCTTTGTATTCCCAGTCTTATGATAAAGCAGAGCTTTCCCCCTCTTCTCCTCAATACCTACTCTGACCTGCACCTCCGCACTTGTGTTAGTTACTTTTCCAGATTACTATGGGGAAAAAATTCCTGTTGGCTCAGGGTGTGATGGGAGATGGTAGGGAAGGCACCCAGGCAGGAGCATGAGGGGCTGGTTGCACTGTGTCCACAGTCAGGAAGCAGAGAGAGAGGAATGTGGTGCTCAACTCCTCTTTCCAGTGTTATTCAGTCTGGGCTGCAGCCTACGGGTGCCACTCACATCCATAGGTCTTCCCTCCTCAGTTAAGCTCCCTGGAAACATCTGAATATGCAAACACAGAGATATTCCATCCATCGTGACACTGAATCCAGTCAAGGTGACAATGAGGATAACTATCGCATTTATATTTTACTGACAATTGTTCATATTTTTATATGACAATTTCATACAGGAATCTCAATCAATGCACATCAAAGAAAAGGAAAATGAGAAACTGAAGTTTGTCTGAGTATCTGAATGAATGAATGAATGAATGAATGATGAAGGATTGCAAGAAACCAACCTGCACAGAGAACTCTTACCAAGAAGATGAGTAATGCTATTATGGAAGTCAGTTATGAAGCAGTGTAGCCAGTGTTTAAACCCTGGCTGAGACCTTGCTCCCTGACTGAGCTAAGTGTCCTAAGCTGTACTGTGAATCAGCAAGCAAACCGCAGCACAGGGCCAGGCTCTGAAGCAGAGTAGACATTGCTCACTCTCCCACGGCAAGCTCCGCCCTTAGTGCTTAGCCTGCACCAGACCCCTTAATATCACAACACCATGAGTGAGTTAGGCATGGCTAACTGTGTTTCCCAAACATGTCACAAATCAGGCAGACCCAAGGCTGGATATGTGATAAAACACATACCTAAAACAAAAGAGTAATCAGGATTGAAAGACCAGAGGAAACCTCAGCTAGACAAATAGTTCACCCCAAGTTGCAACATAAGCACTGAGCCAGGATTTAACCATTAAAACATTTTCCTGTACCAACTGTGTATCGCTGTCCCTCGTAGTACTGTAGCTAAAACTGATGTCACATGTCCGTGAGCTGGCAGAAGGTGTTTCCTAATTGGGCTGTCTTCATAAAACACATCACAGCTGCTTTCAGTTTCCCAGTGCACAAAAAGCAGAGGTTTCTGTTTCCATCCACAGCAATAGCTCAGGGCAGGCAGTGTTCTGTTGCTTCAGGACAATGAGCGTTTTCCCTCTTCACAAGGATACAGGGCATGCTTACTGAGGAAAGCAGAAGTTCGTAGTGCAGTGACTAGTCCCTGTGCACAGTACCTCAGCAGCAGCACCCAGCCCCTGAGCACAGTACCTCAGCAGCAGCACCCAGACCCTGAGCACAGTACCTCAGCAGCAGCACCCAGACCCTGAGCACAGTACCTCAGCAGCAGCACCCAGACCCTGAGCACAGTACCTCAGCAGCAGCACCCAGACCCTGAGCACAGTACCTACCTCAGCAGCAGCACCCAGCCCCTGAGCACAGTACCTCAGCAACAGCACCCAGCCCCTGAGCACAGTACCTCAGCAGCAGCACCCAGCCCCTGAGCACAGTACTTCAGCAGCAGCACCCAGACCCTGAGCACAGTACCTCAGCAGCAGCACCCAGACCCTGAGCACAGTACCTCAGCAGCAGCACCCAGACCCTGAGCACAGTACCTCAGCAGCAGCACCCAGACCCTGAGCACAGTACCTCAGCAGCAGCACCCAGACCCTGAGCACAGTACCTCAGCACTACTCCCTAACCCCTGAACATGATGTCTGTGACTACCATCATTTGGCCCAAACTGTTTCCATTTTTGTCAGGACACACCATTTTTGGTAAAAGAGGGCTCATGTAATAGTAATATTCAGAATTCCACAATGCTTTCTAAGAAAATGTACAACTAGAGTCTAGGGAGTTTGTTCAGTAACTAAAGTGTCTGTCATGAACTCATGCAGGGAAGGGAACCGAAGGCAGGAACTAAGGCAGAACTTGTAATATGGCTTGTTTCCCGTGGTTTGCTTAGCCTGCTTTCTTATACACTGCAGGACCTCCTGCTCAGGAGTGATACCACATAAGTGGGTTGGGGCCTCCTACATCCATTAGTAATCAAAGGGCCTGCTGTTTCCCCTCAGCACCAGCCTTGGTATTTTCCAGTCCAGAATGTTCTCTGTCAACCAAGCTAACACAGCACCTCTCAAAGGAATTCACTCAGGTGCTCAGAACACAAGCAGAATAGACAAAACACAAATAGACCCCAAGCCCAATTCCTGATAGAATCCATATTCCCCTCTGAAATCTCATTAGCCAGGCCATTCTGTCTACATTCCTCTCAAAACTCTTATCTTCTAAGCTCACACAACAACCGACCATTAAGCTCTGCCTCTAGTATTTAATGCTTTCTGAGCTCAAGGTTCCAAACGCTTCCACCTTCTTTCCACAAATGTGGCCCTAAAGCCACATGGTCAGGTTAACTAAAGCAGTGGGCTTACCTCCTGATACTTAATTTCTATCTTATCTTTGTCTGTTGTACATACTGCAGACAAAATGACTTCAGTGAGGTAAGTAATTTTTTGGCTCAAATTTCCAGGTTAAAGTCCATTATTGCCGTGAAGCAACCAGCAGCTTAAAGTAGCAAGTCACACTACCTCCACAGTGGAGAACAGAGGAATGAATTAAAGTATGTATGTTAGCATTGAGCTTTCTCTCTCTCTCCTTTTCATTTCAGCTCAGGATACAGCTCATGAAATAGCACTGCCCATAGTCTGTGTGAATTACCTCACCCCAATGAACTCAATTAAGAAAACTCCAGATGGTCGTGTCCCTGGGCCAATGTAACCGATACAGCCCCTCATTGAGCCTTTCCAGGTGGCTCTACATTGTGTCAACAATCAGAACCAGTCATCACAGTCCCCTATGTCACACTTATTCCTCAACTACTAAAGCATCAAGGCCTTTGACCGTCATTGGAATACCCGCCCCCAGCTGCTGATAACCTCTATTTTACTGTCCACTTGAACCAGTTTAAATATTCACATTACACACTGCAGACAGAGAGAACTTGTGGCCCACACTCCAGGTACACTGTGGCTTTATGTGTCCCCATGGGGAGACTTCTAGCTGGTTTTCTGATGTTCACATTTGAGTCGCTTGCTCCTGTGCTGTGACAATGAAATCGTGCAGTGTACAGCACTGCTCTGTGGAGTGTCTCCTACTCAGCCCCATTGTGCTAGCACACTATCCATGCTAAAGACAGTCGGCCTTGTCATCTCACTGTGGCCTACATCAAGATCTGGCTTTTTATCATCAGGAACTTATGGTTATTCATTCTACAGTCTCTGCTTTCCTAACTCAAATGTCTCCTTAAAATGTCGATTTTAAATTCACCTGCCCACATAATGTAAGCCTTAGATGCTGGACAAATTCCACCTGTGAGTCTTGACACTAAGGTCTTGGCAAGCTCACTACCACTTCCACATCTTCTTCCAGATGTCTCTGGAAGTGGTTTTCTGCATTGAACATCTCCAGGTGCTTCATGGTGCCCTTGACTTCTGAGTCTGTTGAGGCACTGTGAGACCTGTTACCAACACTCAAGTGGGTCTGCTTTCCATAGAAAAGGAAAACAAAATACAGAATGAGACTAGGATATTCCAGTGAATTGTTTACTGACAGAATTCTGATTTGAATGTAGTGATATTGATATTGGGAAGTAGAACTAGAAAAAGGTAAGGTGCTGAGGTAGTCCTATTTTATTATTTTAATTAAGGAAATGTTATTTTGTCATTATAATAAAGTGGTTTGAGAACGGGGATATCTTTCAGACACACACTCCACAATGCCATATATCACACATACACACCATACATACATACATACATACTATACACGTCAGACACACACATGCAAACTATACACATACATAGTACACACATCAGACACATATATACAACACATACACTACATGCACACATGCACACATCAGACACATACACACCACATATGCCACATATAAACAACACAACACACACAAACAAACAAACACAGACCATCATACATACACATACCACACTTGCACAAAAACATGCACAAGTGAAATAAAACAAAATAATAAATAATAGGTGTTTGGAAAGTGCATCCTTTTCCTCTCACAGGTTTGGATCAGATGTACTTTTCAACAGGAGAACACTCCCTGCAGGACGGTGGTGAGTACATGGTCAGGCTTCTAAGGATCTGCAAAGAGGAGCTGGCCTTGCCCTCTATCAGCATCATGGTCAATGCCAGCAGCATCCAGGAAACGCAGTTCAGGATCTACCGTGAGCTTCCTTAGGTGACACCATGGTCCCTACAATTCATACTTTTGGTGCCTGCATTTCCTTCTATCCTGGGCTTCAGGCCAGAGTATCTGGGAAACTTAGAGAAAAGAAAATCTAATCTTTCAATTCTAATTTCCCCAAAGACTAGGCATGTCGTTTGGGCCATTTTGCTTGTGTAATGTGTCGAATATTAGGTGTGCTAAGACAGATAACAGGAAATGTCAGCACCAAGGCCTCAGCCTCTACCTTAGTATTCGTAGACACCTGGGGCCTAAGCTTAGTTAGCTACCACAGAGGAAAATTGCAAGTTGTGTAGTAAACCCTACAGGACCAAAGTCCATGGGAGGCTCACTTGGGTCTTGGATCAGAGATTGGCATACAGTGCTGGTCACTCATGCACATATTGGTAAGTACATAGCCACTGGTATCTCAATGATATATCCAAGCACATCACACGTGTTTTTATACAATCCTGACGCATGGCCCTGTGGCTGGAGCTTACACATATCACTCACTGTGCTCACACAGGCAGAAGCAACAGCCGTATATGCAGAAAATGCATAATAACTCACCACCCGAGTGTCAAGTCTTCTGTAAAGACACAAGGACTGAGCAAAGACACAGGCCCTGTAAAGCCATTTCTTCCAAGAGCTGTAACCAGAGGGAGGGGGAATTACAGAACCACAGCTGAGGGTTGTCAAGATGCAGCAACGGATTCACTGATGCTCGGTGCTCTTGTAAATCAGCCAGCCAAGGCACTCCTGGAAGGAACTGGTTTGTATGTGTTTGGTTTTGAACTTCTGGTTTCCCTTGGTTTTATTAGAGACTATGTGTTTGGTTATCTCATTCTGATGTGATATCCCTTTGGGAATTTTCTTGAGGTCAAGTTTTGGAACATCTTGAGTTGTTTGGAATAGCAGGAAATTGCCTTGTTATGACTCCCGTTTGTGCTTGTTAAATACAGGCAACGTAAAATGAGGCCTGAAATAGAAATTCAACTCCCTCTCCATCATATCAGAGAGCAGAGGTTCACAGGGTCTTTGAAACCCTCTGCTTCTACAATCTGAAAGGAATTTTCAGAGAAAGAGCACACTCGGCAAAGTCACAGTAACCGGGAGAGCTCAAGCGCGGTCATCTGCAGGGAGTGTCTCAGTCCCGAGGATGCTAGCTTTTCTCAGGCAGGGGACAGAAGGCAGGGAGTAGCAAGGGAAGAGGGGAGTGGGGGTCAAAGGAAACAGAGGAAAAACTGAAGCTTCAGAAACCAGTGAAGGGGAGCAGGAAGCCAAGATAATTTGCAGTGGTGTTTGAGCGCCAATAATGACTGACCCAACTGAGGATTCCTTACACAGGGCCCCAGAATGATCTTGTTTGCTCCCTGGTTCCCGTACCCAGCTCCTCTTCTCTGAGTTTTCTTAGCCTCTGTGTCAGTTAGTTGTACCTGACAAAGCACAGGGTTTCTCTAAATTTCTCTAATATTTATTTTGTAAATCAAATATACAAGAAGTGTCAACTGAAGTTGCCAAGCCTGGAAAAGGATGCTAGGGATCTTCTACAAAGCAGCATTATTTGCGATGCAAAGAGAAATACATCTGCAATTGATAAAGAATTCTAAAGAAATAATTTTCAAAATAATTTAAAAACTACTTTTGTGATCTCTATGCTATAATAATGAGAAAATCTCATTTAAATACAGTAGTAAGAGATTGTACAAACATGTGTACAATTTTATTTTATTTTTATTTCTTTTTAAATATTTTTTATTAGGTATTTTCCTCATTTACATTTCCAATGCTATCCCAAAAGTCCCCCATACCCTCCCCCCTCCCCCCCCCACTCCCCCCCACCCCACCCCACCCCCACTTTTTGGTCCTGGTGTTATCCTGTACTGAGGCATATAAAGTTTGCATGACCAATGGGCCTCTCTTTCCAGTGATGGCCAACTAGGCCATCTTTTGATACATATGTCTCTTGTGAGACTATGCCGGGGCCTAGCAAACACAGAAGTGGATGCTCACAGTCAACTATTGGATGGATCACAGGGGCCCCAATGGAGGAGCTAGAGAAAATACCCAAGGAGCTAAAGGGATCTGCAACACTATAGGTGGAACAACAATATGTGTACAATTTTAAATGATTGAACTCAGTAGCTCCATCATTTTATTATATCTGGATGGCTGTATTACATAGATACCATATCTAGCTAATATCTCAGTAGCCTACATACACAAAATAAAGTATGTCACTAAAAATAGTAAAAACACAGGTAGAAACACAATGCATTTTGTCATAAAGAGTCCAAATGACCATAGGGGTTGGTTCTCAGAAAGAAAAAAAAGAAGTAATTGTTGTTTATTCTTTGAGAATTTCATATATGCATTCAAAATGATTCTGTACACTCATTACTGCACCATTTCAACTCCTCTCAGGTCCCCTACCTCTTCTCCCAACCTTAAGTCCTGGTCTGTTGATTTTAAAGTAATGAAGTTAATTTGTGCTGCCCATATACTTATGTATGTGACCTATCCCATTGGAACATGGAAAACTACCAACAGCCATACCCCCAAAAAAGTCTCTGTCTCCATCAACTGTCAATAACTCCTCATCTAAGGGTGAGCCTTATAGTCTCCTCCCCATCCATACTGTACTGTTGACTGGCAGGTCTTCTGTAAGTCATCACAGCCTTGTGACTTCATGAGAGCAGTGGCTGTCATGTCTAGAAATATCCTGTCTTCCTTGATCTCTGGCTCTTATGACCTTTCTTCCCCATCTTCTACAAAGCTCACTAAGCTTTAATGAGAGACAACATGATGTAGATGTCCTATTTATGGCTGGGCATTTTACAGTGACTTGTTCTCTGCACTTTGACCAGTTCTGAGTCTGTTTTAACTATGCCTACTACACAAAGATGTCTCTCTGATAAATACAGACAGCTGTAATTACTTATGGGTACGCAGGTGTATGCGTAGAAGGTAGTTTGATGTTATGCTTGTTTAGCAAAGTAATAGCAAGGCCCTTGGGCCTGTGAATGCACCACCCATGGATTCTTGGCCAGATTTTTAGTACCAGTGTGTTTCCTTCTGTCTAATGTGCCTTAAGTCTAATCAGAAAGAAGTTGGTCACCCCCATAATATCCATGCCATTATTATCTCCATTGGGATACCTTGTCAGGCTGGGCCTTATTGTATTTTTCATGGTCCACATCTGCAAACACTATTGATGACATCACTCCCCAAGTACCTCGCAAATACCTTCTGAGACTTGGAAAGATAGCAAGAATAAAGAACGTTTTTAAGGCCAGTATCTGACTGATTTCTCCAAGTCCTGTGATCAAAGTCTGTGGTGGTTTCATCAATAGAGTCTTAACATGAAATTCTGCTGGTCAGCTATAAACTGTGACAATAGGCTGCATTGATTCAGAGGTTCCCTACAACCAAGGTGTTGAGATAACCCACAGCTGGCACTGAGCTCCTTATTGGGCAACCTATGGCTTCTGAGAGGGGCATTATGACAAATATAAAGCAACTCCATATAAACACGTGTGTGTGTGTGTGTGAATTATTAAATAGTAGATTTACATATGCCTTTTTCAAGCTTACTTAGTATACAAAGTTTTTGACACCTTCTTAAAGGTTAATACTTGGACATTCTTGCCATTTTCTGTGACAGCTTTGATGAAGAGATCAATCTATAACTTTACACCTTGAATAAAATATAGAAAGAATCATTTGTCAGCTTTCATTATCCTTAAAATACAGTTCCTGAGAAACAACGCTGTGTCCCTTCTACAATATCATGGCTTCAAAGTGGCACAGAGCCCATTGGCTCTAATATAAACTGTGTGTCCTGTAGATTGAGAAATGTCAGCAGAGCTTGAGATGCAGTTTGGTTAGTAGAGAGCTTGCCTGGCATACAGGAGACTGTGGATTTGCTCTCCATTTGCATAAAACAGAATGCGTACCTGACGTCTGTGGTCTCAGCACACTAGAGGTAGAGGAAGAAGGACCAGAGGTTTTAAGGTTATCTACAACTACACAGCAAGTTTGACTCTAGCCTGAGTCACTCGACACCTTGTCTAGAAAACAAAGAAGGAAATATTTATTATTTGTTCCTTGAGAAGAAGAAAATAAACAGCTGAAAACTCCCCCACTGGAAACGCCACTGATGCTGTGATACAATCCCAGGTGGCAGCGGTCTTCAGTCCTGTCAGAGCAATATCTGCATTATCAGAGAAGTCTCCCATTATTCCCCAGGTGGTCTGTACAGACAAAACTAGGAAGATTGCTTGTATGATGGCTACTGTGAGTCATGTCAGTGACAAAGACAGAGGCTCTACTTCTTTTTTTTTCCTTTCCATTTTTTATTAGATATTTTCTTCAAAATTTACATTTCAAATGCTATCCCCTTTCCTAGTTTGCTCTCCGAACGTCCCCTATACCCTCCCCACTCCCCCTGCTCCCCAACCCACCCACTCCTGCTTTCTGGCCCTGGCATTCCCCTGTACTGGGGCATAGAATCTTTGCAAGACCAAGGGCCTCTCCTCCCATTTATGGACAACTAGGCCATCCTCTGCTACATATGCAGCTAGAGACACGAGCTCTGGGGGTACTGGTTGGTTCATATTGTTGTTCCTCCTATAGGGTTGCTGACCCCTTCAGCTCCTTGGGTACTTTCTGTAGCTCCTTTATTGGGGTCCCTGTGTTCCATCCAATAGATGACTATGAGCACCCATTTCTATATTTGCCAGGCACTGGCAGAGCCTTTCAGGAGATAGCTATATCAGGGTCCTTTCAGTAAAATCTTGCTGGCATATGCAATAGTGTCTGGGTTTGGTGGTTGTTTATGGGATGACTTCCCAGGTGGGGCAGTCTCTGGATGGTCATTCCTTCAGTCTCTGCTCCAAACTTTGTCTCTGTAACTCCTTCTATGGGTATTTTGTTCCCCATTCTAAGAAGGAATGAAGTATCCATACTTTGGTCTTTCTTCTTCTTGAGTTTCATGTGTTTTGCAAATTGTGCTTTGGGTATTTGTTCATAGCGGCCTTATTTATAATAGCCAGAAGCTGGAAAGAACCCAGATGCCCCTCAACAGAGGAATGGATACAGAAAATGTGGTACATTTACACAATGGAGTACTACTCAGCTATTAAAAAGAATGAATTTATGAAATTCCTGGGCAAATGGATGGACCTGGAGGACATCATCCTGAGTGAGGTAACCCAGTCACAAAAGAACTCACATGATATGTACTCACTGATAAGTGGGTATTAGCCCAGAGACTGAGGCTCTTCTGGAAGCAGCTTGAGGAGTAGGAGGATGAAGCCTGAGGTCCCTGTCAGAGTAAAATGCCCAATGATGAAGTTATCTTTCAGCTGAGTTGAAGCTGCCTAGATAGACTGAGCCCTTCAAAGTCAGTCTCATGCCCAAACCCGTGAATATCGGATTGAAATGCTGAGCTCAGAAAATTCGAGGTGCACACACCCTGCAGGACATGAAACAGACAGAGTGCACACTGAACAGTGTGCGTTGAATGAAAACTAAAATTTTTTTCTATTTCCACAGCAGATGAAAGACTCCTACCTTCCTAGGGATGGATGCATGAGTATTAGTCATGAATTATAAGCATTGCTTTAAAGCTAGCAGAGCATCAATGCTGGAGATGTGCTAAACTGAGCTCCTTCAAAACATCTCTTATGCCCAGTGCTCCTCTGGTGGTTATAATATCAGCATGGTACTGCCCTGGCTTCACACGCCACCTTCCCTCTCTGCACATCCCAGGCACTATCCTGAGCTGGATTGGTATTAACCACCATGAGATAACATCCCAGATACCCATGCCTCTGCAGATGTCATAAGGCTGTCCTACTTAGGAGAGCCCTGTACAGTGTGGTCTGTGTGGATTTGAGGGTTCTGCTGTGACAGTGACACTGTCACCTCCACCCCACACTGTCTTGGATAACTGAGGGGCTGCCAACACCTGCACTGCAGATGAACCTTGACAATGGGGGGAAGTCTCATTGTCCCTTTCAGACACCATCAGTGTTATCTCCAGGGCCATTGCTTCTAAAGGAAAACCCACCCTTCTTTAAAAAGGAATGAAATCACACATGCCTTCCTTTTCTTTGTTGTTATTTAGAACTTTTGGATTTACAACTTCTGCCGATTCTCCTCAGACATTTTATTTTTATTTTTGTTTTTAATGAACTACAAAAACAACCATTAGCCTACTGTTGACCTGGGATTTATGGGCTTTTGAGAAGTTCTTACCATAACTTTTGTTTTCTGTTATTTTCAAGTTAACAATGCCACATATATAAATTTTGTTTATTTATTGTCAGCTTGAGTTTTATACAGCTTAATAGGGCAAGTAACCATAAAGATGTCCAGTTTATAGATGTAAGATTAAAAACATTAATAAATAAAATTCGTTTTGGAGAACAAATTGTCATGATTGTCTGGAGATTTTAGTGATATTCTCCATTAAGCTCTCTGACCTCCACATGGTTGAAACAAACATGTGCAAGCCAACATTTACTCTGTCAGCTGAGTAACTTTGTGCCATAGTGTGTGCCACCTGATGCCCTTTTAGAATGTTCTGTATAGAGACCCCACTCCTGCCTGCAAAGTTGGGAAGGAAAGAGTCAGAGGAAGGCAGAAGGATAGGATATGCTAGGGAACTTCTGCCCTTGACCCAGCTCTTGCTCACATCAGCAGCCTCTGCCTTATTCCCTTCTCCTTCCAGGAGAAGCGTCTGCGAGGATTCATGTCACACACACAGCTGACATTTTCCTGGGGTCCTTCAACAGAGCTTCCTCAACACAGTACTCAGCCCACTGTGCTCTGCCTTCTTCTTGAATTTACCTCAGTACAAGATGTCTAAGCATCCACATTTAGGGGAAGTCTGTCATGCTGATACCCTGCACTGCACTAGAAGTGCATGTCCTTGGGTACCAAGGATATACTTCATAGCACATTCAACATCTTTATATATGCAAGCCACCTTCCCTATGAGCATGTGTGTGCAGGTAAGGGATGGAGACCTGGGAGTTCAGAATCCTTCTCAGTTCTCAAGACATACTTATTCACATGATTGGGATATCAGAAATGGGTTTATGTGGATACCCACTGTTGTTTTAACAGAGAGTTAAACTGCATAAATGGTATGAAAACATACCAGTTTCTATCTTCAAGGTCCATCCAGGATGTTGGAGTAGCAGGGAGACATGTAGTACTGTTGACCCAAAAGCGAACTGGTGGAGCTGCAATTGAAATGAGACCTTGACCATTTCTATGGAAGTCCACGTGCCATTGCAAGGTCCAGGTCTTTTTCTAGAGCTGACTCTCACTGCTGTCCATCATTCCTGATTTACTGTGGACTACAGTTATTGAAAAGTATTCTGGTAGTTTTATGCAGTTCAACATAAGCTAGAGTCATTGTGGATGGGGGTATCAATTAAATAAATGTCACTATATTGGCATGCCATGCATTCTTTTGATGACCGATGTAGATAGATTCAGCTCAATGTGGGTGGTGTCATCCCTGGCTGGTGGTCCCTGAGTGCTATGAGAAAGTAGTCTGAGCAAACCTTGGGGAGCAAGCTAGTAAATAGCACCCCTCCATAGCGTCTGCATCAGCTCCTGCCTCCAGGTTTCTGCCCTGTTGGAGTTCCTCTCCTCACTGCCTTCTATGATGAACTGTGATATGGAAGACTAAACCAAATAAACTCTTCCTTTCCAAAGATGTTGTTGGCCATGGTGTATAATCATAGCAAACTTAAGGCAAGGCAAGCCTTTCCAGCTTAAACTATGAGAGAAAGACAACCAAGCAAGAAAGCACAGAACAGGCAGGCTTCCTGTTCACAGGGCTAGGATCTACTCCACAGAGGTGTGTGTGAGAAAGGCATTTCATTGGTAACAGTGGGGAGAAATAAACCCATGTTTGTTTGTTTATTCTGAGGGAATTTCACTATGACATCCATCTTCTTACTTTGAAGATTTTTTTCTTTTCTTTTCCTCTCATATTTATTTATTTATTTATTTATTTATGATACAGAGTTTCTCTGTATAGCCTTGGCTGTCCTGGAACTCACTCTGTAGACCAGGCTGGCCTTGAACTCAGAAACTTGCCTGCCTCTGCCTCCCAAGTGTTGGGATTAAAGGCTTGCGCCACCATGCCCAGCTTGTATTTTATTTTCATTTGAGGTATCAGTGATTTACCCTCTGACCTGCTGGTTTCACACCAGGAAACTTTACCAAGTGGGTCTTTAATTACTGCTGCCTGTCCTAAGACTTCCTCCTTCTACTTTGCAGTCTTGGACTTTTTACTTGGAAGTATAAAAAGAGTCAACAGGCATCTGAAAGAACTACAGGTAAGACTCTTTTTTATAAAGTGTGCCTGGAATTCCTGGAGAGATGGTGTTTATGGCCCCAGCACCTGAGGGCACTGTATAAAGGATGGCCGCTCTACACCATGCCTCCAAGGTTCTGTACAAAATCAAACTAAGCTTGCCTTTTATGATGTGGGCACGAGGGTGGTGCTTGTGTAGCTGCACCTTGCTCAGTGTTCAGGCTCCCTGGGTCTATCACACTAAAACAGGAGTTTGAGCATGAGAAGGTCATTACCTTACTCTTAAAAGCAACGATGGCTGTGTCAGTGCATTCTGTAAGAGTCCTAGAAGCTTGGGCAGGAGGGACTCTGTTACCATATAGAGTGTGGCTGGCTTAGTATAAATGCAACTGTGACTCCATAGACTATCTCCCGAGGAACTCTAAAATGAGACCCACTATACACCAACATGAGAAGAACCAGTTCCCTCCCTAAACCAAATTGACCCAAGAGAAAGTCACTGAGCTCTTCAGTAGTTTGTCAGTTTGACACTAAGTTGAATCTAAGGTCACCCAAGGAGAAGGAACCTCAACTAAACAAAAGTTACCTCCATCAGATGTGTCTGTAGAGAACTCTGTGGGAGCATTCTCTTGATTGTTGTCTGATGCAGGAGGGTCCAGCCCAATGAGGGTGGTGCCTCCCTATCTTAGGGTTTTACTGCTGTGAACAGACACCATGCCCAAGGCCACTCTTATAAAGAGAGCATTTAATTGGGGCTGACTTACAGGTTCAGAGGTTCAGTCCATTAGCACCAAGGCAGGAACATGGTAGCATCCAGGCAGGCATGGTACAGGAGGAGCTGAGAGCTCTACATCTTCATCTGAAGGCTGCTAGAAGACTGGCTTCCAAGCAGCTAGGATGAGAGTCTCAAAGCGCATACCAAAAGGGACACACCTACTCCAACAGGGCCACACCTTCTAATAGTGCCACTCCCTAGGCCTAGCATATACAAACTATCACATGCCCCTAGGCAGGTAATCCTGGCTGAGAAAACCACGGGGAGCAAGCTAATAAGCAATGTTCCTCTTGGGTTCTGCATCAGCTCCTGCCTTCAGGGTTCTCGTTTGAGTTCCTGCCCAGACTTCCCTTCATGACAGCATAAGCTAGAAGATGAAATATACCCTTTTCTGCCCAAGTTGCTTTTGGTCAGTGTTTTGTCACAGCAAGAGAAAAGAAAGCTAATATAATCATGTACTCAAAAGCCTCTTGCTGTGGAAATAGTACATGAACTTTAATATATATCCTAGACAGCATCTTAGTGACTGTTTCCAAATCCATCAAGGAAATTCAGATGCAATTCCAATATTTGCCAACAGAGGGCACTTAGCCATTTGATTGATGTGAGTAGTTTACAGAAATTCTGCTTTTTAGACTATTTTTACTTATTTGATTTTTTTCACACAAATTATTCTTACTTCACTGTAATTCAACTAACACATGTTTGTGTGTCATTCTGAATAGGACAGTTTCTGCACTTTGTAGTTTTTATTTTGGGGGGATCTATGTAGCCTAGGCTTGGGAGAATCACAGGAGCCTTCTATCCCAGGCTCCTGAGTGCTGGGGATTGATTGCAGGTTTGCATAACCATGCCTAACTTTTATGTTCTCTTTTTTTTTTTAAAGAGAAAAATGAATCATGTTTTCTCTTGTGGATTTCGATATTACCTAAGCTAAAATGGCCTCTATATAATCAGCTTACAAGTAAAACAAATCCAGCTAAGCCCAGTGCACTCTCTTTAGGGATGAAAGCTTGGATAATATTGGCTGATACTCAGTGAGAGACTAGGGCATGTGGCTGGAAAGTAAATTTGAAAAAAATATATACATATATATGTATGTATATATATGTATGTGTATATGTCTATATCTGTATCTGTATCTGTATCTACTTCTATATCTATATCTATTCTAGTCCAGGGAAACTATTGCTGTCTCCTCTGAAGGAGAAAAACCTATGAACCAAGTACATGCACAGAATGAGGTTCACTCTAAATGCAGCCAACTGTTTCATCCAACCTGACCCCGCATTCACACACAGGATGTGTGGGATCTCTATACTTAAAACATTCAAAACCCCCTTTTTTAAAAAGGGCATAAATAAGAACATTTCATCATGGGAGTCAGATTCAACTTTGGATTGAATTGTGCGTTTGCTTATTTCTTTTTCGAAGCCTGAGTATTCTGTGGTAAAACACACACTTTCTCTGGGGAAACTAGAAGGTAATTTGATTTACATTCCTATGTGTTAACAACAAATGTTTTGCATGAGATCATTGCTCAAATTAACATGACAATCCTGTGACTGGGATTTTTTATATTAGGAAGCTGAGAGGGTAGGGCACACTGAGATGGATAGTTTTATGTCACCTTGACTCGGGCTAGAGTCATCCCAAAGGAGGGAACCTCAATTGAGAAAATGCCTCTGTAAGATTAGATTGTAGGCAGAGCTGTAAGGCATTTTCTGAGGGAGGGCCAGTCCATTGTGGGTGGTGCCATCCCTGGGCTGGTGGTCCTGGCTCTATAAGAAAGCAGGCTGAGCTAGGCAGGGGGAGCAACCCAGTAAGCACTACCCTTCCATGGCCTCTGTATCAGCTCCTGCCTTCAGGTTCCAGCCCTGTATGGGTTCCGGTCCTGACTTCCTTCAATGATGGACTATGGATATGTAAGTAAAAGGCAAATAAACTCTTTCCTTCCCCACTTGCTTTTGGTCGTGATGTTTCATCGTAACAACAGTAACCTCAACTAAAACACACATGCTGATTTCAAAGGGCTTTTCACCTCTCTCTGTGTAAGCTAGTGATGGTACACGCCCGTGGCTTGCTCTATTCTTTTCAAGCCTGAAGCTGAGTGGAGTTACTGGGCTAAATTATCTAAATAATGGGCTATGTTGTAGTTTGGAGTCTAGTTGTTACATAGCAAACATCCAAACAATCAAATCTAGCAGAAGTTTGTTCCTTTCAGCAATATGTATCTCATACCCTACACTACTGGTGAATGGATGTTGTTTAGGAAGGTGTGATTAGACAGAGAACAATCATGCATGCCTCATTTGAGTGTGTCCACACGAGGTTTATACTTGAGGGATATATATATATATATATATATATATATATATATATACACACACACATACATATATATGTACGTATATACACACACATATATGTATATATACATACATATATATGTATATGTTTGTGTATATATATACATATATGTATGTGTATATATACATACATATATATCCCTCAACTATATATATATTCAAATATATATAGTTGTAAGTATATATATTCAAATTTACATTCCAGTCACACACACACATGCATATGTACACACACACATACCATACATACACACATGCACACACACACACATTCTTAACATATGCTAACATGTCCAATATATTAAAATGGTTTATTCTTTGGTGTTTTACACTCACTGTGTGCTCTGACTTACAAATCAAGATTGCTGGAAGCTTGCACACTCCAAAACTCAACAGAGTTATGAACGTTGGTCATTTCTGTAATCTACAGTCATTTGACAAGAGATCCTCAGCTGTCCAGGCAGGACTGGCTAGTGGGTGTGTCTGTGTGTGTGTGTGGGGGGGTAGTTTTCTTCATTATCATTTGATATGGGTGGTACCATTCCTGAGGTGCTGGTCCTGCGTTTGTAAGAAAGCATGAGCCAGAGAAGCAGCATCCAGCGGGGATCCCTCCTTGGTTTCTGCTTCAAACTCCTGCTTGAGTTCCTATTCTCTCAGCGATGAACTGTGACCTGGAAATGTAAGTCTAATGAAGCCTTTCCTCTAATAAATTTCTTCTGGTCATGGTTTTGGCCACAATAACAGAAAGCAACTAGAACACCTGGGTTTGGGGGAATTGAATTCTGGTCTTCCAGGCTTGTATATAAAGCACAGCTATTTTGACACACCCAACTATCCATATGTTGAAGATTCAAAATAATTCAAGTCTTAGAACATTTAGAATCACAACAGAAAACAGATTAAATAAAACACCACCAGCACAACAAAATGCTTCTAACATACAATACACATGACATGCTAGAATATTTTTCTAAGGAGTCTCAGGAGACCTTGCTCCCAGTTTTACTCCCATAATCCCTCAGATTTTGTATAGTCAGCTAGTGTCCAGACCCTACGTATAGAGCATGATTGTAGCCTGTGTGCTACCCTGACCTAGTTACACTGAGAAAAAGTCTCTGAATCTCCCTTAGCCACCTCACTGGGGCATTGAAGGGCATAGCCACCTTGCTTCAGTGGATGGGTTGGGTGTCGCTTCCCCAACTTAATTTAGCTCATGTCTCTGAGAAGGAGAGTGAAACAGAGGTTCTCTGGCAAGAGCGCCTCTGGAGAATATGAGGGGAGACTGCTGGCCTGCGTGTATTGCTGCAGAGGACTGTACCTGAGGAAGCCCTCTGCCCACCTCCAAAGCAAGGAATGCTGAGTAGGCTTTGACTCCATCGGCAGTGCTTACTGGAAGCATCTTTGGGTAAGGTGCTTTGCTGTGGATGTTTTCAGCATCTAATACCCATCAGGGAAGGCCTGGAGTGCCTAGGTTCTGTCTGTATGATGTGTACATAATACACTGACCCATCCATTGTATTATAGAAACCTAAACCAATTATATATGATTCAGTGTATCCATTGCATTATAGAAATCTCACCTAAACCCAGGTGGTAGAATACCATATTCTGTCTTCCTGTGCTCTTTACTTTAAACCTTGAGAGTCACATGTCATGGGGCAGTCTCCTTTGTGAATGAGACCAGGGCTCTGAGTTGTCAGGGACACAGACATGGAGTTCTTTCCTGCAATCCTTTCTGGGATGTATTCTGTCTGGACCTCTCCCAAATTCTAGAATTTTAGATTGTATCCCCTTGTTTCAGGTTTAAGATTGAGTGACTCTACTTGTTTAACACTATTCTTTGTTTCTCTATAAAGGCAAAAGTCATTACAAATCAATGTTGCTTAAGACTAGTGCACAGTGTATGACTTGACTATGCTACAGTAACAAAGGAACCTAAAATTTCTACAGTTTAACACATGCAGGCTTCTATTTGGGAATTGTCTTTTCAACAGGTGGCCCAAGCCCTCATTGACATTTTTTGGGCTCCCATTGGCTCTGTATACAGCTAAAAGTTCACTATGGTGGAGCCAGGCAAGGTTGAGGGCCTTGGACTTTCCTCATTGACTTATCAAGAAGTGCAGGTCCCATGTACACCCAAGACAGGGTCTGTACACGCTAAGGGCAAAAGAGATGGAACCCAGAGAGTTATACCTTAAACCGCTGCCACAGTCAACTTCACCTACATTGAATGTAATTTAATTATTTCATCTGAGATGAGGAAGCATTTAAATTTGTCAAGCCACAGCGGTAAAATTCTATTCATTACCATGGAAAAGTGATAAAACGAAGAGCAAAAAGATGGCTGAACCAGCCAAAAGCCTTAGGTAGCAGTACATGGATGCCACTGACCGGCAAAGATCTCAGAACTGGCACAGGCCTCTTTGTGCCTCAGGATTTTATATGAGCAATGAAAACCCAGGGCAGAGATTTCTCTCTTTTCTATTTTGTCTCTAACTAGATTCTACAGCATTTGCTTCTGAGACACACAGAGAGTTATGGAAGGCAGGATTCATATACATCTTTTCTAAAAAGGCTCTCATGAAGCCTAGGTTGGCCTCCGACCCCCTATTTAACCAAGGATGTTTTAAACTTCTAATCCACCTGCCTTCACCTCCTAAGTGCTGAGATTACAGGCATATGCCAGTACATCTGGTTTATACAGTATTGAGCATTTGCGCATGCTAGGCAAACACTCTACCAACTGAGCTACATCCCGGCCCCCACTGACTTCCTTTGCCATTTTATGCATTGCTGGGCATTGAGTGTTTGCAACTTTCTCTGTGAGTGGTGGGAATGGCAGCGAACAAGACACACCATGTCTCTATTCTGGAAGGAAACCAGAAATAAAAAGGCCCAACCTTTATACCAAGCCCAACCTTTTCACCAAGTGTCATTTATTTTCCCGCCATTGGGTGACACTTTTATTTTTATTATGACACTTATTCCCTAAGTTATACTTACACACGGGTGTGTTCCAGGTGCTTGTCTTCTCCTACTGGGAAAATTGGCATCTAAAATGTACAAAATATATTGTCTCACAGTTTGGAAGGTGAGACTGGGTTCTCCATAGAAACAGAACCACTAGAAAAATATTCTGAGCATTATCTACACATATACTATGGAATAAAAGTCCATATGTATCTATGTAAGTATATCATTTAGAGGTCCAAGATCTAGTGGGTACATTGGAATTGGTACTTGTGATTATATAGAACAAGACTCCCATGGTCTTCTACAGGCCAGCAAGATACCTTAGAACAGGGCATCTCAAATTTCCTCCCAATGCTGTAACACTTAAATACACTTCCTCCTGTTGTGGTGACTCCAAACCATAAAATTATTTCATCGCTACTCGTGATGGTTTGTATATCCTTAGACCAGGGAGTGGCAGCATCTGAAGGTGTGGCCTTGTTGGAATAGGTGTGACCTGGTTGGAATGGGTGTGTCACTGTGGGTGTGGGTATAAGATCCTCACCCTAGTTGCCTGGAAGTCAGTCTTCCAATAGCAGCCTTTGGATGAAAACATAGAACTCACAGCTCCTCCTGTGCCATGCCTGCCTGGATACTGCCATGCTCCCACCTTGATGATAATGGACTGAACCTCTGAACCTGTAAGCCAGCCCCAATTAAATGTTGTTTTTTATAAGACTTGCCTTATACTTTACTGCTGTGTCTGTTCACAGCAGTAAAACCCTAAGACACTACTTTAAACTGTACTTTTGCTACTGTTATGAATAGATAATAATGTAAACATCTGATATGCAGGATATCTGATATGCCTTCCTTGTGAAGGAGTCTTTTGACACCTTTGCATGTTGAGAACTGCCACCTAAGAAGTCACTGGTGAGAGTCAGTCTGAATCTATAGGCCTGAGAATCAGGATGAAGTTGTATGGATAATGGGGAACAGGCAGAGGGATTCTGGAGTCTTAAGATCAAGAGCCAGGAACTCCTACATGGAAGGCAGGAGAGAACCCCATGCCAGCAAAGAGCAAACTGCCCTGTGCTCCCTTTCTGTTCTCTTTCTGCCTTCAGTGGGTTGGACCATGCTTCCTTGGATGGGCGTGTCTACTAGTTCCAGCTAGTCTATGGTTCCAGGGTCAGTCTCTCAGCATTTTCAGACACATGGCTTCATGAACATCCCATAGCCCAGGCAAGTTGACACCTGTTTTGTTATGATCGTGTCTGGATGTCTGAGGTTCAGATATGGATGGGGCTGGCTGCTGAGACAGTGAACAAGTAACTCCTCTAGGCTCTCCCAGTCCTCTGGTAGTTTACCCACCTCATCTTTGATTTGTATTCTTTTACAGAAGGACCTCTCACCCCAAACTCACAGTGTTACCAACCCTGTACATGTGTGCACCTGTGCCCTGATTTCCGTTTCCCAAGGAGAATAGTCATAATGGATGAGGTCTCTGGGAATTCTGCCTAGATTGCATCTTAACAAATACCACCTGCAGTCACCCTCTTTGCAACATGCCCACACTTTGAGCTACTCATAGTTGGATTTTACACAAGCTTCTTCAGGCTTGGAGAAGACATAGATCAGTACACCTACCTCAGTGAGGCTAAACAATTGCAGTGGAGAAACTGACAATTTACTTGTACCACATTGCATGCCCTCCATTTTGACATTTGGACATTCATTTGGTAGACTTTCTTGAGATCTCAAAACAGAAAAAGAGGAAGTCTCTGGTGTGGAAGATGTGGGCGTGGGCAGGAACCCCACCCAGATGGATGGCCTGAGAGTTTTGGTAACTTTCTTCCCTCCTGAGGTTGTGCCCTGGTAGGCTGCTTGTCTCCCCTGAGACAGTACACACTGCAGAAAGTGCCCTTGTTTTTGAGTGACTTCCAGAATGAGATTAATAGGCAGAGATGGGCCACGTGTGGGAGGTTATATCCCACGTCTCCAGAAACACAAGGTCCTTCAGGATCCTGGGTTTCCCTAAAGAGAAGCTTAAAGAGGAAAGCCACTCAACGTTGCACTCTTCTCTAGAAACAGAGAATTGGATTTAAATAAAAATAACAACATTAAGCTGAGGCAGGAGGCTCATGAATTTGAAAGAAGCCTGGGCTAGATTTTGAGCTCCAGTGCATCCTGGCTACAGAGCTAGACTGTTCCTAATGGGTCAGGGGGAACAAAGCAAACCAACCAAACAAACAAAAAACAAAAAACCGGAAAGGATGTGAATCCTAGACTTAGAGTGTACAAGTGGGAGTTTAAACAAGTTGCACTATTCTCCTTTTTCTTTTCTTTAACTGTAAGTCACAATTTAAAGCTTCCTTTAATTTTATCAGGGAGAAACCTTCCCAGTGACTTTGCCTCGTTTCAGTGTCTAGAACATTTACATGGGTACCAGGACTTGGGCCCACTTTCCATGGGCCTGCACTTCCCACTGTGGCTGATCATAAGATGTGTGCCCAGGGAGACAGTGAACCGTACATCCTCAGCACAATAAGGTCCTTCCTAACAGTAAGGTCTTTCAAACAGGCTTGAGGTGACCGCCTTGCAGGGAGCTAGTCAGTCTTCTTCAGTCAAGAGCTGGACTGAGGAGCCCGGTCAGGGTGGAATGGCTTTGAGAGCCAGGCAGCTTTCTGGAGAGAATGGCATTAGCTGTTGAAAGGCTCAGAGGAGTCAGCTTCATTCATTATTGAGCACTTATTACTCTTCGGCTCTGTGTGGGATCTCACAGAAAGACATCCTGAAGAGCGGTGATCTAAGCTCCAGAGTAAATACCCAACACCCGGCGCATGGTAAGTACCATAATCCACATAAAAACAAGGTAAATAGATACTGGGTGCGGGTGGAGGGTGGAAAGCAACGGCAGATTCGTCAGGCTTCATAGATAAACCTGGAAGTGCGCTGTGTGGTCTGCTGCAAATCCTAATTTCAGTGCCTGTGTAGTGGACTCAGATCATCTCCCCAGGAATAGTTACATAGCGTTAGCCAGCCCGTCAGGTCACGGGTGTGACAATGCACAGGTTAGCACATAAGGTCTGGGAGGTGTCATCTGTGCATTTTGATGAGGGTGGGTTTTCCACCAACCCACAGAGATTCATAGGCAGTGTGTTACCAGTCCTTTGTGTCATGGACAGCATGGGGAGCCTCAGTCTCGCTGCTTCCACTTACTGTGAGTTTCCAGCCCCCCTCCCCCAGCAGACTCTCAATCCTTCATTCATAACTTTGCTCCCCAACCAGGCCTGGGGAGGTGTGAAAACATTTCTCTCAGAGCTCAGGCCTTCAGGCAAAACTATTTCTATCTTTCAGTGAGAGGCCGAAGCAACAAAGTGCTGTTGTTAGGATTCTTCACACTGTGCGCTTTCTTGAACAAAGGCGTTTATACAGAGTCTGATGCAAGCCAAGGCTCTAGGAGGCCACGTGTGTCCTTGTTTTGTTTTGGCTTTTGCCTATTGGACATAGGCTCTCACTTATCTAGTCTGGGCTGGCCTTGACTTTGCAATCCTCCTAGCTCAGCCCTCAGAATGCTAGGCTTATTTGTATGAGGCACGACATCTATCAAGTCTTTGAAGATTTGAAACATTCAGCCCAGTAACTGGTGATGGTATGGAATGAGGGGCTGGGGAGACAGCTTGGTCATTACAGTGCTTGCCACGCAGGCCTGAGGACCTGAGTTTAATAACCAGCATCCATGTAAGAATATAGATGTGGTGCATGTTCAACATCCTAGCACTGGATAATGGGGGTTGGGGTAGAGGCAGAAGGTCTCCTGGAACTTGCTGGCCAACACGTCTAGATGAATTAAAGGGGTTTAGGTTCAGAATATACAGTAGAGAAAAAGAGGTGAACAGCCCAGCATTGACTTTTGGCTTGCAGCCACATACACATGTATAAACACAAATATGCACCTGGGAATGTAGCAGCAGACGGTAGATGGTACAGAGCTTTTACTCCTGTTTTAATTCTCTAGGGGAAAACCAGAGAAGTTAAGTTAGCAAATGGAGGCTCTCCAGTCCCCCAGCCAAAGGACGCAGTCCACAGCTGTTTGGACCCCAAAGTGCTTGAGCAGAACATCTTAGGAGAGAGAGAGAGAGAGAGAGAGAGAGAGAGAGAGAGTGTGTGTGTGTGTGTGTGTGTGTGTCTTGGATCCCCCCAAGGGCTTTCCTTGGTTAACTCCCACCTCCTGACATTCCCAGAGCCTCCCAGAAACGTCTTTACCAGATGCAGACCAAGCGTTCAGAACACATGCCTGTGGGAACATTTCATTCTAGCCTTAATACATACTCAAAGGGTTCACCCATTTTTGCACGTTTGACACGAACTTCCAGGAACTACCAGAGAGATTGCAAGATAATAACTTATGGGAATTCCCATCCACTGGTGGATCTTAGGCTCTAAGGGAAAGAAACGAAATGCTTTGGCTTGTGCTTCATATATATGCACGGAGCCTCAGCCTCAGGTCCAGGCAGGTTGAGGACTCTTCCCATTCCTTTGCATCATCAGAAGTTAGGGTGAAAAGATGATTCTTTTCATAGTATTCATGGTAAAATACTCACAGGCAGGATAGCTGTCGGGCAGGTTCTGGCAAGTCCAGAGACTTGCTGTAATTTGCATAGACAGACTACTCTAGAGGGTCCCAGATACCTCACTGAGGTGAGATTCCCAGCCCATGACTGGTAGGGATTTTTCACTCATTTCTTTCTAGCTGTTGGCACTCGTTCTTCTAGTATTGAGAACAGGGGGCCAATTTCAGGAGGACTCATTGCCCCCTTGTTGCCCCCCCACCCCCAACTGATCTGGGCCCTTCCTCTGGCATTGCTGGGGGCTGCTCGCCTGGTCCTGGTGCATGGACTTCAAGGCACCTCTGAACGGCAGGGGGTGCTGGCGTGCAAACTGGCTCTGCCTCCCGCGCCCGCGCTTAGTGCGCGCTCGCGCCCCGTCGACCCCGCGCGCAGTTCTCAGGGCGCAGGGCGGGGAGGCATAAAGGGCGCTGCGCTGCGGGGCGGGCTGCACGCGAGAGGCTGACGGGGCAGCGGCACCCGCGAGCCGGCACCGGGCGGGGCCATCGCAGCCACGCGCAAAGAGGCCGAGCGGGAGCCCGGACCGCGCGGGACCAGGTGGGTGACGCGCGCGTCCCCTTTGTGTCGGCATCGCCCGAGCGGGCCGCGCGGGATAAGGCTGTGCGGGGCTGGTTTCGGCCCCCTAACCCGTGCTGCCGGGCGGTGACCCCGCGGGCTCCCGGGCGGCGATGGGGACTATGCTCCGGGATTCCGCTGGGTGACGGCCGCGTCCTCCTGGCCGCTTGCACTTGGGGATCGCGCGCCACGGAGAAGTCTCCAGCCGCAGGCGCGGGGTGTGCTGAGCTGGAGTGGCCCGGGTGGGCGGCCGTCTGCAGGCCTTGGGTGGACTCCCGCCGTGACCTGGACATGGGCAGAGCGAGGGCGTGGGGAAGGTCGGGTCCGTTCTGGCCAGTGGCAGTCGCGAGTACCCCGCAGTGCTTAGCCGCGCCTGGCCGTGGGCATGGTCCTCTGCTAGCCTCTGGCCCAGGAGTCTCCGTGTCCCTTGCACCCCTTTTGCCCAAGGAAGTCCCCCTCAGGACTCTCGTATCCCGTGCTCCGCATTGCTCCCGGTTTTCTAAACCATTCGTGGAGCTCAGAGATTTTGTCGTTCCTCCTGCTAACGGAAGGCTTCCTGACCGCCGCCGTTGCGCGGGAAGAGGCGACTTCTTCACCCTAGGCGGGTCTCTGGTGGTCGCACTTAAAGTTTGCTCTAGTTCTTGTTTTGGTCTCTTTTTTTCAGAGAATGCTTTAAAGTATACTTATTTTGAACAGTCCTACAGCCTGCTTGGTACAGGGTCAAAGGCCAAGTAACAAGGAGAGCTAGACAAGGCTCTGGGAAACCTTCCCAGGGTTCCTGTGTCCTAGGATTAGAAGGACAGTCCAATCTTGCTTAGAACAGTTCTAGGAAGGAAGGGTCTTCCAGGCGTGGTGTCTGGGAGACAGGTCCTTCTCAATGACCCTGGCCAGGGTGGTAGTTTAGACGGCTAAGAGACGCGCATAAACACAGTAGCAGACAGAAGGAAAGGTGGTCAGGGTGCCCTCCGATGAGAGGGCAGAGACAGGGGCCTTTCTAAAGGAGGGCTGTGGAATCAGATGACCAGTGGGGCGTAGCCAGGGTGGTGGAAAAAGCACCAGCAAAGGAATGCAGAGTGTGAAGAACCGTTCCCACGGGGTTGCCTCCTTGGCTCCCAAAGAGCCAAAGTTTCGCTCCTCTTCAGCCGTACTGGACTACTTTTTTTCAGTGTCTTCCACAGCTTTGCTCTTATTACATTTTAAAGACTGCTGGGGAAGCATGTCTGGAGGGGGGTTTGAATTGCACTTGGCCTCTGTTGAGTGGGACTCGTGGGTGGTCTTGCAGGAGGACTACAAACAGTAAGTACTTCATGCTTCACGGTGGCTATAGCAGTGTTAAAGGGCCAGGTGCCCCCGTCGGGTTTTAAGTCAGACACCACCCTTTGCCATACACACCTATTTTACTTTCCAGGGGTCCACGTGACCCTTCTGGGAAAATGGGTGCCTATAATTCAGCTGGACTAGGAAGGGACTTTTCTGGACCCAGCACAATTTGAATTCTGGAGTTAACGACTTGATATATACATTCCTCTTTAGTTTTTTTTCCAAGTGAGTTTTTGTAGGCTCCCTAGCCCAGGCTGGCCTGGAACTCCCTAGGGAGCTGAACATGACCTTGAATTTCTGCAGTTTGCGCCAATGGAGTATTGGAGTGAATGGGATGGACCGCTATAATCAGTGTATGTATCATTGAGGTTTGAACACAGGGCTTTGTGTATATGAATGCTAGGTGAACACTCTCCTGTGCTTCATCTCTAGCCCCTGGACTTCATTTTTCTAAAGATGTGCTAAGTTCTCACGTTGATGCCTCTCAGCCCCGGCAAGGGGGAATTACTGAAAGATAAATTCCTGAAAGAAAACACGGGTGAAAAGGAGAGTCCACAGGCCACAAACCAGCGGAAGCTCTGGACAGTTACCTGTTAGTACTTTACAAGTGTCTTTTAAAACTCCGCTTGCAAGCTTACAGTGCCTGTTTCCAAACTGTTCCTTGACTACGTGGCTTCTCCGGGGGCCTTATTGTGGCTGGAGACTTGGAAAAGATACCACACGCTGTTTTCCCAGCGCTGCCCATGTTCAGAGCTAACGCGCTGTCCTGCTTGCAGCCGTAGGGCCCCAAGCCAGGAGCCACGTTGCCTGACTGAGAATGCTGTTTTTTCCACTGTGGTTCCTAGTTTGGCCTTGCTGCCTCCTTTTGTTCAAACATCTCCTAGAGGCCACTTTCTATAGTGGCAAAGAGGGAGAGAGAGAGCTGCTGGAGCCTGTCCTGAGCCACCGAGAGGCATGGCTATAGGTGGGTCCTCAGCCCTCCTGTATGGCCATGAGGACACGGTAGCTGAAGAGAAGCAATCAGGTGCCCAGACCACATGCTGGATCTGTCCTGAGTATCAGTGACCCTTTCCCTTTTTGCTTCTTGGAATAAGTCAGGGGTGTGAATGCTCTCCTGAGAACCCATGATCTTTAGCTGATTGGGAGAATGTCCATTTGACTTAGCAGTAGCCCTGCCCACGTGGGATGTTCCCATATTGAGACTGGGTGGAGTGGACTCGTCTTTGGAAGGTGGATTGTTGTACTTCTTCTGGGTCTTTGTGGAAGGTGCCTTTCATTCTTTCTGGCCTGGAGAAGTTATTTGAGACTAGCCTTCTTTTCTTGGGAGGGTTTCCCAATCACTGACACACATGGATACTTTTTCTTAATTAACTGGAGAAATTAATTGAAGCCCTGTTCACACGTCTTCGGGGCATTTGTTCCCAGCCGCGATCCCACCCAGCTGTCTGACCTTGGCAAGCATCTGCTTGCTTGGATGCCTGCAGTTCCCCGGGGATGGCTGTAAAGCATTGGCCCAGATGTTCTCCTAGGTCCAGGAGCACTTCTAGAAGATTTCTAGAAGAATCAATAGTACAGAATGACCTATGGATATGACCATTTGTGTGAACTTTCCCGAGGAAAAGGTGTGCTTTCACTCTGAAGGGTGGCTGTTCTCCAAGGCTGCATGGGGAGAAGTGAGCTTTGGGGAGGCCGCTGCAGCTTCACAGCTAACACTTGAAATAGCTGTGAAAGCTAAAAGGACCTCTTATCAATTGAGCAGAACTGTGGAAGGCTTGCTCTAGAGCAGTGGCCCTCAATCTGCATGACCCCTTTAGGGGGTAGAATGACTGTTTCATATCAGACATCCTGGATACCAGATATTTACATTGTAACTCATAACAGCAAAATTACAGTTACAAAGTAGCAACAACAACAACAACAACAAAAAGATTTTGTAGTTGGAGGGTTTCCACCAACTACACTCTCAGATTATAGGCTCGATTCAGTATTACAGGGAAGAGTGAGCTTCCTGCCAGGCTGAAGTCACGTGTCAGTTCCTGTTTGATTGTATACGATACGCCTGATGCTGGTAGTAGAGCAGACAGGAGTATATCCATTAAACTTTGCTCATAGGTAGGTGTACTGGCTAGTTTTGTGTCAACTTGACACAGCTGGAGTTATCACAGAGAAAGGAGCTTCAGTTGAGGAAATGCCTCCATGAGATACAACTGTAAGGCATTTTCTCAATTAGTGATCAAGGGGGAAAGGCCCCTTGTGGGTGGGACCATCTCTGGGCTGATAGTCTTGGTTCTTCAAGAGAGCAGGTTGAGCAAGCCAGGGGAAGCAAGCCAGTAAGAATATCCCTCCATGGCCTCTGCATCAGCTCCTGCTTGAGTTCCAGTCCTGACTTCCTTTGGTGATGAACAGCAGTATGGAAGTGTAAGCCGAATAAACCCTTTCCTCCCCAACTTGCTTCTTGGCCATGATGTTTGTGCAGGAATAGAAACCCTGACTAAGACAGTAGGTATTAAGTATCATATGGATTATAAATGCAGTTCTCATAGCCAGAGGAAAGGTGTATGGTCTACTTCCACCTGATGTGGGCAAGCATAATCCAGTCTCACAGGGTACGTGTTGTGGAAGCCGAACTTTGACCTTAGAAGTCTGCAGAAAATTAAGAGTGTGTGACCTTGATCTCCAGTGGAAAGAAATAGGATCAAAGACAAGGGCAGGTTGATTTTGAGGTGGGGTCTACTGTGTTGGAAATGTACAGTGTAGTGGGCCCTGTGCTTGCAGAAGCCATCGGGTTGTTAATCTGGTAGATTAGAAGGCCAGTGTCCAATCAGGACTTGAAATGGCATGAGGCACCTTGGGCTGTATAGAAACATAGAACAAACTCAGGCTCTGAGCTCACCTGGTTGACATCCCCACACTGGAGAGCTGTCCAAAGCAAGCTTCTTGCTTGTCACACAGTGCTTTTACTTCTGGTACCTTCTGGAAGGTTCCCCAGGGTATTTTCATTGCCATTCACTCTTGCCCAGTTTCACCGATGGTGGGGGTCAGAGTTCAGCACAGGTTTATGAGAGCAATGAAGTAGTGTGGTTGTCACAGGCAAGAGGTATTATTCCTGAGTGGCCTGAGAAGGCTTCCGTGACTGCTGCAGCTCCCGTGGGTGTTGAGAACTTCCCAGCAAGCTTGTGTGGAAGGTGTGGTAGTGTGGGCTTTGGGGGTCTTATTCTTGGGCCCACCCAGCTTGCCAACTGAGGTGGGTGTATTACGTATTAATTGTTCCTGTGTTAAAACATCATGGTGGAGGCAACTTAAAGAAGAGAGTTAATTTTAGTTTATGGTTCCAGAGGGATACGAGTCCGTGATGCACAGCAGCAAGTGGCAGACTTGATGGGCAGGGCAGGGCAGGAAGCTCCCATCCTCAGCAGCAAGCAGGAAACAGAGAAAGTGAAATGAAGAAGTTATGAAGCTTTAAATAACCAAAGCCACGTCTAGTGACATACTTCCTCCAGCAGGGCCACCCCAAACAGCTCCACCAACTGGGGACCAATTGTTCAACTTCCTGGGCCTATGAAGGGCATTCTTATTCAAACCTCCAACATGGGGCAACTTGGAAAGCTCTCAGAGTCTGGCATGGATGGAGCTGGCTAGTCAGCTGGGCTGTTGATATCTAACCAAAGACTAAGCATTTTATGCACTGTTATGCTTCTGGGAGAATGTGTTAAGCTATCAAAGAACCAGTTTACATGTAATCTGTGGGTCAAGGCATGCTTGGTTTGGGATGGTAGCACAATGGGAGGTGATTTGGAGGAAGGAGCTGTGTGATACATCAAACTAGGATGTCCCCTGACCTCCTGGACAGATGGCTCATCTCATAATGTGACTGACTCTGTTACTTGGCCAGTTTCCTGGGTAGCTCAGAAATTCTGTTCTTACATGTATGTATGTATGTATGTATTCATGCATGCATTGTCACATGTGCATGAGCAAGTGCACACACACACACACATCCATCATGGGCTCCCTGCACTTCATGTAAAGGTGACTTCCTTTCTAGCATCAACCACTGAATTTCTATATCATTTCCCTGAGCCCCATCACACCCTTCTCAGTGAATCTGCCCTCATTCCCTGAAGGAAGAAGCCAGCCTGCTGTCGGGGTCAGCCACTATATGAGAGTACTCACATGACCGTGGGTAGAGGAGGGGTTTCCTGTCACAGAAATAAATGTTCAGAGCTTGGGATCTCTAGCCCCCCTTCCTACATTTCCACTCTTTTTTTTTGGGGGGGGGTGAGACAGGGTTTCTCTGTTTAGTCCTGGCTGTCCTGGAACTCACTCTGTAGACCTCTTAACAGGAACACAGGGAGCCAGCACCCACACTGAATTTTCATGTGGTACTTTGTATCTGTCTCTGCTGTCCCTCAACATTCTGTCCACTCACTCCTGTTCAGACACCACCAGTAACTCCGTGGCCTGATGGGGAGCCTCTGGGAGGCTTGGTTGAGCAGCCTGTCCTCCAAGGAGATCTCTCAGTAGCTGCCGACTGGGACCTTTCTGCTGCCATCTTTTGTCAAGACCAGATTCAGATGATCTGCCCTCAGATAACTTCCTGTTCCTTATTGGAGCACCACTAATGTGTCTTTACTCCTCCCGACATAGGCATTTTGCAGAGATAAAAACGGAGGTGCACAGAGAAGAATGAGGCAAGACTACAGAGTCAAGGCTCAGGCCTAGGCCCTGGCTCTCTAGGCCCAGGCTTCCCTGGGCTTAGGTCTCCCTAGCCTTACATTGCCTTAGGCCCAGCCCCTACCTTCCCTTCTCCTCTGAGGTAGATTTTTTCCCATTAGGCACTTCTGTAGCAACTTTCCCTCAGAACCCACAGTTGCATTTATCTAATCTATTTTACTGATCTGTGTATCTTGTTTCCTCTGCTAAGCATCAGCTCTACAAAGGCAGGAACTTACTCATTTGGGAAGTCTGCCCCACCCACCCCACAGGTGCCTTGCTTTCTTCCCGAATGAACTGCTATGAACGGATTGACAGCATTCAGAGGGTCTAGCCCTACAGGGTCTCCATGGACATATTGTGTCAGTGAAGGAGAGCTTTACTGTCACTCTTTCGTGTGACCTCAGCACTCCCCATGCTGCTGGCCCTTTGTTTGGAAGGTTGGGCTGAAGCCAAATTCACCTCCGAGCAGGAACAGTCGGGTGTGGGCACTGGCTCTGCAGTGAGGGGTGGAATCCTGCCGGAATGCACAGTGGAAGCCCTCGGGTACTACATTTGGTATAGCGAGTGTGTAGGCAACTCCATGCTGACAAGGGCAAGGGTCTGGTGGACTAATGCCCGAGCTGCAGCCTGAGGCTTCATGTGGTGCAGATGAGGTAAGAGGCATGGTCGGCTTGCTGGGACATCCATCCATAGTGCACTAGAAGGAGCCGTAAAATGAGATAGACACATTAGATTAGGTCCAAGAACTAGGCTGTGCTCAGCAGGCTTACCTGAGGGGAGACTCTGAGGAAAGGCTCAGTGATCCTGTATTGGGTGTGGTGCTCTGGTACAGAGGACTGACTCAGTGGCCGCAGGTTTGAGGGTGCTGAGGAGATGCCCTGGCTGGGGAACCCTAGGAACAGCAGGGCAGGGAAGTTGCTCACCCATACATACGGAAGTCCTTCTGATAAAAGACTGGAGTAATCTCCCCAAAGCAGGGGGCAGAACTGTTCCCTGGTGTGCTTGCCAGAGCCAAGACGGAAAGAAAGCCCGTGCTCTTCCCTCTGAGGGGAGAGAAGCAACCACTGCAGGCAGATAAGATTCTGCCTTAGGGAAAGAACAGTGTGACCTTTGAAGAGTCCGTGCCCTTGTACTTGTACACTCATAAGCATGGGGGCATGTGTGTCCCAGACCTGTGCATTGGAAATGTACATGTATGATCAGAAATACAGATTCATTTTTCCTGACATCCCCCCCCCCCCCATGGCTCTGCCATACCTCTTGGTAGCCTGAGCCACAAAGCAAATCAAGAGCTTCCAGAAGCCTGTTAGATTTGGCAACCCAGGTTGGGGAATTGGTTAGCTCAAAAGCGTTTACTTCTTTGTGGCTACATGGCCAGGGGTAGATACTCGAAGTCCTCAGGTGGGTGGGTGGGTCAGAGATGATGTGGTATGCCTGGAGACCCTGATTCTGTTTTTGCTGGCTAGAAAGGCAACTGCAATAGGCAGTCTGGTCGGTGAAGGGACCAGATGTGACGGGGGAAAAAAAATCCATCTGTTTGAGGCCCAAGAAACTACCTTTTCAACATGCCTCCCCAGTTTCTGCCCTTGCCTCTGGGCTTTCCCCAGTCTCTGTCCTCAGGCCCAGTACTTTAGTGCTGAGAGAGGAGAGAAAAATTCCCTGCGTTTCTAGCATGAGAGCAGGCAGGAGTCAACCAGAGGTGATAGGCTGGAATCCAGGCCTAGGTGTCACTCTGGGCCTGGTGATCATCTTCTCTACCTCTGTGCCATCTCTGTCGTCATAAGGACCAATCAAGCTGGATGAAGGCCCACCCTACCTGATATCATCTTACCATGAGGAGACTAAGGATGGGACATTCACAAGTGCACTCTAGCATGTGTGCATGTGTGTGTGTGTATGTGTGTGTGTGTGCTGGCTTGTTTTCACTGTCATCTCAGTACAATCCAGGAGAAATCCCTTGGGAAGAGAGTCTCAGTTCAGGAATTACGTACGTCAAGATGACCTTTGGGCATGTCTCTGGGGGGGGGGGTTGTCATAATTGTTAATTGAGGCAGGAAGACCCACCTCGGATGTGGGCAGTTCTATTTCACGAGCTGCATTCTGAACTGAATAGGAAGTCAGCCGAGGAGGTAGTGGCAGGCAGCATGGGTGACTCTGTCGTGCAACCAACTGTAGTGTGACCAGCAGTCTCAAGCTCCTGCCTGTGTCTTCTCTGCAGTAATGGACTGTAACCTGGAATTGTAAGCTGAAATAAACCCTTTCCTCCCCTATGCTGCTCTATAGGTCATGGTGTTTTATCACTGCAACAGAATTGAAACTAGTAACTCTCTCTCTCTCTCTCTCTCTCTTTCTCTCTCTCTCTCTCTCTCTCTCTCTCTCTCTTTCACACACACACACACACACACACAAGCAACTGTTAGTGCTTGTGTGCATTCATATGCATCACCATGTGCTTTGGTAGCATCAGAGTGTCTGTTAACAAGGACTTGCACCCACAGGTATATTTACTCATGATAAGGGTAGATGCTTGGAGGCTAATGCGGTTACTCTCATGTCCCTGAGAACCAGGCTCTCCGCTTTGCTTCTCTATCCTTAGTCCTCAGGATACTGGCCTTTGCTTGTACACAGGTCTTAGATGTCTGGCCTTAGCTGTGGGCTTGTGTTTTCATTTCTAGTAGGGGTGTGTGTGTTTGTATGTGTATATGTCTGTGGTGAGGAATATTTCTGTGTATGTGTGTGTATCTGCATATGTATATGTGTGTGTACATGTGTGTATGTGTATATGTATGTGTTGATGGATATTTGTGCGAATGTGTGTATCTGTATATGAGTATGTGTGTATGTGTCTCTGTGTGTTGATGTAGATGTATGTGTTTGTATGTATGTGTTGATGGATATGTATGTCCATGACATCTTCTGCCTTTCATTAGGAAGAGACAAAGTTTTCTGAAACCACTACAGTTGATTCTGGTGTGCTGTTGGGCAGGAGCAAGACTGTGTAAACACACGGCAGAGACAGAGAAGTGGGAAGCATGCAGGAACTCCAGAAGCTAGGGTGAGACAGAGTTCCCGGTCACAACCAAGGGCAGTGTTTGGCTGTTCTGAGTGTCAGTAAACAGCTCTCCCTCCCTTACCTGTTATTTCTAGAAGAGCAGGAATCCATATGGAGCAAGATCCAGGTGGATGTTCGCACAGCTTTGATACTCTTGATGTGGTAAGGGCTCCTGTGCCTTTGTCTGAAGCCCTGTGTGGGTTGCAGAGACTGTATAATAGCTGCACGAGGCTTTCTGCAGTAGGCACTCACTTGGTACTAAGAGCTGCATCTTTTCCCACCCAAGTCCTGAAAGTCCAAATGGAGTCTCGGCTATTCACTGCACTCGTTTATGTTGTTAGTTTGTACTCATTTGATGTTAATCACTTCTCAGAGAGTACTTGGTTCTGGGGATTTGGAGCCTTACCCACTATAGGGAGGGTAAGGAACGGAGAAGTGGGGCTGAAGGTCTGGTGAGGACTTTCTATAACAGGTAGGGCATTATATTCTGCAGTCTGCAGAGCATGAATTCCTAAATGATTGGAATTTCCTGCATTCCACTTTCCCTCTAGAAATCTGTTCAGCTGGAACCCACAGAATCCCTTCTCTCCAGCTCCACAGCCTGTCCCTTGATGCTAGCTGCGGGGTGAGCCTGCAGGTGCATGGATTTCACAGGCTGAGCAAAGACTGAGCCCCACCCTCCGTCCAGCACTGTAGTATCCTGTGTCTGATGGGAATGTATCCTGAAAGACCTGGCTTCTCTTGCTTCTGAGGCAGTTGTGCAGTTCCTGCGAGCCAGTTGGCTGCAGAGAGGGACTCTTATCTCTTAATGCTTTAATACTCTCTGGCCTTGTTCCTCATTGGCTCCCAGCTCTGCTTCTTTGACGGTGCCCGTGTTTCCTCTCTGTCCTAGATGCCGGCAACAAATCAGCTCCAGCCAGGAGCAGCAGTTCCACTGAACCCATTGATGACACATGCTGGCCATGAGTGAGTCCTGTCTCTCTGGCAGATAAGGGCTGTGTTTCTAGGTGGCAGGACCTCCCTTGTGTGGCTGTAAGCCACAAACACAGGCAGATGGAGGAGATGGGACAGCCCCGGAGCCTGTGTGCTATGGATCTTGGCAGCTGACTGCTCCGGCTCATTCTATTTGAGCTGTTTGGATGTGGGTGAACGGTGTAAAAACACAATGTGGCGCACAAGTAGGAATTTGTCTATGAATCACATGTTGAGATAACTATATTTTGGCTGTTCTGGGTTGAGTAAAACACATTACGAATAGGACTGGGGAGATGGTTCAGTGGTTAAAGTGCTTGCCACATAGGCAGGAGGACCAGAGTTGGACTCCAGGTGGGTGTGGCAGTCTGCCTATAATTTCCATGTTGGAGGGCAAAGCCAGGGTCCCCAGAGCTGGCCAGCTAGACTGAGCGTGATTGAGAGATCCTGCCTCAAAGAGTGGAGTGGATGAGCGACTAAGGAAAACTCCTGACTTCCAACTTCCCATGTGCATGTGACAGGCCTTCGTATATACATCCACGCTCATGCACCTAGACACGTGTGCTCACACATATGCAAAGTCACATACACATATGTGCACATCGCACACATACACACACAGAAAGAAAAAAAATCCATTGTCTAAAATCAGGAGAGTATCCACTCTCCCGACACTTGCTTCTTTTCCTCCTTCCACTTCCTCTTCTTTCTCCTCTTCCTCTTCCATCTTGTCCTTCTCTTCCTCATTCTCCTCCTCTTCCTCTTCTTCCTTCTCTTCTTCTTCCTCCCCCTTCCTCTCTTTTTCCTTCTCCTCTTCCTCTTCCTCCTCTTCCTCTTCTTTCTTCTCCTCTCTGTCTCCTCCTCCTCCTATCAGAGAATACAAACCCACACATGTATTTGGCGTTCTGTTTTCTTGGACTGTGCAGCTGCTGTGGAAGAGCAACAGGAGCAAGCCCCCAAAGCTCGTGGCATTCTGACCAGGCCTGTCCCTCTGGAGAAGTCACTTCCCAGGGATCATCTGGCCATGGGTTGGCTCCTGGTCCTATGTTATCACTGAGGTTATGAGTCCACTTGACACTGTGAATTCCCACCCACATTGTTCCATTTGGGCACTCCTGAGTCCTGCAACCTATATTATTGTAATTAAGCTACTAAATGGATTCAATTCAGCATAAAATTGGATTCTAGAGTTTTTTAAAAAAATATTTATTTATTATTTTAATGTGGAGAATGTAGCCTTTTCCTTAACAAAGCTTCCCAACCTATGATGTATATCTGACCACCTTTCACCTTTGCCTGAGGTTGTTGCCAGGTGTCCCAGTTTTTCCTCCTGCTGGGAACTTATTATCCCGGCCTTCTAGGTCTAAATCAAATGGCAGCCGTGGAGGATTCAGAGTAGCTGATGGGAGGAGCCCCTCTTCCCTGTGCTTCACTCCTGCATCTGCCCCTGACTACATAGCCATGTCCTGATGCTAAGCCGTTATCCCAGCCAGCTGCTCCATCGCCCTGATTCCACTCTCCTCCCATGACCTCTGTGCTGTTGACCTCTTTTCTGAGAAGATTCTTCTCCCCGGCATCTGTGTGTGTGCTTTCATAGCTGCCCCATATTTTTTCTGCTTTTCTGCAGCTTGTGGCTTTGCCTGGCCTGTGCACTGAGCAGTGTGCCTCCTGGCAGACTCCTCCCCATCACTGGTCTTTCCGTCTTTTTCACTCTGCCCCTGGCTCTGATGTACGAATCCTGGCTCCCTGTCTTCCTATCCTATGTAGTGGCTGTGCGTATTTCCATCAAGAGTCAGGCCTCCTGGCTTCCCCAGGTGGCTCTGGCATAGTAGGGACAAACGGGAAGGAAGTCACCATCCCTCTGTTCCCTAGGCCGGCAGAGAGCCAAGGTGGCTGAGCTTTGCCAAATGGGATATTTGTCAGAGCCTGGAAATAAAACTATTAGTTCTGAAGTATGAAGAGACAGAGCTGGGACTCTTGTCAACACATATGTTTTATTGCATCAACAAAATTGAGCCCTCGTGAGGCCTACTGAAGCCCATGTGCCGTGAGATAGATCACATGACCTCTGAAATGAGGCACTGCCTAGTGGTCCAGCCAGAGCTAGGGAGGCCCCAAGAGTCTGGCACATCCTGGCTCTGAATACTGTTTTGTTCTGTCTCTCTCAGGCAGTTGGGGGTAGCTCAGATTCCTTGGGTGACAGAGTGGCCAGTGGGCTCTAGGGGCAGAAGTATGTGTCAGGCACATTTAAAATTTTCTTTCATAGGACCTTGCAAACCAAACTTCCATGTGCTGACCTTTTCTCTGAACCCTTGGCTGGGCCGAGTGCATGACTGCCATCCCACTACTTGGGAAGCTGAGACAGGAAGAGAGAAGCAAGTTCACCCAGCCCCAGTGTTGAGTTTTAGGCCAGCTTGAGCTTAGAACTTGGACCTGTCTCAGAAACTAAAAGGAAGGGTAGCTTGGAGGGAAAGGAAGGGAACTCACTCATCTCATCCACAAGGGGCTGAGGGTGTCCCTCAGATCACAGAGTGCTCCCTACGCATCGAACCCCTGACTCCACCCCTAGCTATGCACACGACTGTAATCTCAGCACTCAGAAGGTAGAGGCAGGAGGGTGAGGTCTTCAGGGTCATCCTTAGCTTCTTAGTGGGTTCTAGGCATCCTGAGCTACGCGAGACACCGTATAAAATTTTACAAAGGGTGTTGCTTGAAGGTATATGTTGGTAATTTTCAAAGCCGTGCGCCAGGTATAAACCAATAGCGAATGGGCTAATAAGAACAATCGCTTAAAGTTCACACAATCCTAGGGTGTCTGGGTTTAATTATATTTGGATCTTTCCTTTGTCTGTCCAGATCCCAGTCTGCTTTGCACAGCTCTGCTGATGTAGGAACAAGGAATAGTTACAGCGTAACCGTGGGCAGTGGGCAGCCATAATAAAGACCTTGAGAGATAAGATAAAGGTTTCTTTGTAAACATGAATCCATTAGTTCTTAGATTTTTTTTTTTTTTTAAGAAATTAGCTGAAAGGAACTTCTTATTTTTTAAAGATGAACTAGCTGTGGGAAGGAGGGAAATGTATCTTGTTGGCTTAGTCAGAGTAATACATCTCTTGGCCCAAGCTCCGGGAGGGGCTAGATTAGGATGAATGTATCAGTTTTCTTTGCTATGCAGCCAGCCCCAGAAAACAATGCTAAATGTGGAGAAGAATAAATGATTTGCGCACAAATGCTTAATGTTTTCATTTCTTTTTAAAATGTAGTAGCTCCAAGTGGAAAATATTTAAATGTGATTAAATAAACATCATTCACTAATTAGATAAGATTTTCAGAGATTGTGGCCCTGGGAAAATGTTTAGATTATTAAGAGAAAATAATTGTGAGACAGGCTTGTATGTAAAATACGGTTTATCAACATGGAAACTATGCCAAGGGAAAGACTCATAACTCACAAAGAACGTGACTTTTGTTTTGGTTTTGGTTCTTGACCTTTTTTTTTTTCTAATTGTGGTTTTGTAGTTGGCTTCCTGTGTCGTTGCTTGGGTTCAGCAAACTGTTGATTGAAAACACCCAGGGGAGGACCTTTTCCTGTCTTGATTTTGCTCTTGATATTGTTAAAGATATTCACATTGTGTTAGACAGCCTGTGTAAAGCAGAGAGGATGTACAATATTATGGGGTCTTGGGTGTGAGTCCTGTCATCAGTGACAGGGACAGAGACCCAGCCCTTATTCTGTCTCTGTGCAGGAACCTAGAAAGTTTCTATTCCCTTAGGGATTCCCATTTAGGCAAAACCAGGATTCCTGGCTTCATAGATCAAGGAAAAGGATACCATGGTATCTTAGTGTTTTATTGCTATTAGAGACACCATGACCAAGGCAACTCTTATAAAGGACAACATTTAATTGGGGCTGGCTCACAGGTTCACAGGTTCAGTCCATTATCATCATGACAGGAAGCATGGCTGCATGCAGGCAGACATAGTGCTGGAGGAGCCAAGAATTTTACATTTTGATCCAAAGGCAGCCAGGAGAAGAGGGGTTTTAAGGCCCTGGGTAGAGCTTTAAGTGCTGGACCTAAAGCCCCTCCCCACAGTGACTCACTGACTCATACAAGACCCACCTCTGCATAGTGTCACTTTCTATGGGTCAAGCATATTTAATCCACCACACATGATGAACCCTGATGAAGCAAGGCTGGGGATTTACCAACAGACATTTTACATGTATATCTCATGCTCGGGGTTTTTAGACAAATGACTGAATAGCAAAAGCACACCAGGAGGATGAAGGTGAGCTTCCCTAGGGCAAGTTGGAAGCAGGTTTCTATGATGGGGGTGTATAGGGTTTTGTTGGCTTTGGCACTGGCTGGTATTTTTTGTGAGCTTGACACAAGTTAGCATCACCTGGGAAGAGGGAACATGGAGTGATGTAATTGCCTCCATTAGGTTGTCCTGTGGCAAGTCTGAGGCATTTTCTTGATTAATGATTAATGTGTGTGTGGGGGTGCAGTATACTGTGGGCATCTTCCCCTGGGCAGTTGATCTGGGCTTGTATAAGAAAGTAGACCGATCCCTGCAACTGACCCACCAACCAAAGAGCAAGTATAGGCTGGACCTAGACCCTCTGCATATATGTAGCAGATGTGCAGCTTGGTCTTCTTGAGGATCCCCCAACAACTGGAACAGGGCTGTCTCTGACTCTGTTGCCTGACTCTGGATCCCATTCACCTCACTGGGCTACCTTGTCTGGCCTCAATGGGAGAGGATGCACCTAGTCCTGCAGTGATTTGATGTTCCAGGAAGGGTTGATACCCAGGAGGACCTCCCTCTTCACAGAGAAGGGGAGGAGGTGATGGAGAGGAGGGGAATTGTTACTGAGATGTAAATTGAATAAGTGACTTAATTAATAAAAAACAACAATAAACCAAACCAACCTACCAAACAGAAAAGAGGCTGAGCAAACCACTGGGAGCTAGTCAGTATGTGGCGCTCCTCCATGGGCTCTGCCCTGAGTTTCTGCCGTGACTGCCCTCAGCTACAATGAACTGGAAGTATGAACCAAATAAACCCTCTCCTCGACGAATCAATCACAGAGTCTATGACAAAACAGAAAAGCACACCAGGATCACTCTCAAGTTGCATTTCCGAAGGCTGTAAGGGCCCCCTGTCCCTCTTTGCTCCAGAGGACCACTTACAGGAGGAAGAGAAGTTCAAGGATGGACTTTTGGAAATGGAGGCGTGAGGTAGATTTACAGACACTGTTTAGATTTACGACAAAGAGCAGGCACCAGAAACTCAAGGTTACTGTTGCTTGGTCCCTCAGTAAGCACACTTGGTCCACGGTCCCTCATAGGCATCCTATGGAAAGCATAAGTTGTCTCTGTGGGCAGCATGGGATTGCTGATGCTTTCTGATGCGGTCGGCAGGACCGGCCAGCTGGCCAGCTGGGGTTTTTCTCACACTTTCCCACATTATCCTTCCTGCCTTTCTCTCATGCCTCAGCTATGCAGAGACTGCCATTTTACATAAGGTCTGGTGCATCTGCAGATTTTGGTGTCTGTGGGAGGAGGCAAAAGCTGGGGCCATCATCGCTGGCTTGATCCCAGGTGATAACTATATTCCATTCCATAGTGAAACGTATTATTGTAGTTTGAGATGTTGACCAAATTGTAAATTATACCTTATTTTGTATGCATATATGTATGCCTTTGTGTATGAAGGGATATGCAACTCTGTGTGTGTGTGTGTGTGTGAGTGTGTGTGTATCTCTGTGTCCGTGTGTTTGTAGGTCAGAGGACAACTTGCACGAGTCAGTCCTTTTGCCATGTGATTTCAGGGGATTGAACCTAGGTCATCAGGGTTGGTGCAGTTGACTTTATCCACTGATCCACCCTGCTAGTTCCCCACCAAAAAAACTTTTAAATGTAAATTAAAGTTCATCCCAACACATATAATGCATTATTTCAGACATGACAAGCATTTCAGCGGATGAGCCAGCGGTCTAAGATAGGCATTTTGCAGTGGTGGTTTAGAGAGAAATGAGTAACAGACCAGGAAGGAACCCTCCTGTTATTAAACTAAACAACAGTGCAAACATCAGCACTGTTTCAGGAGGGCTGCTGGTTGGCTCCTGTGGAGGTCAGGCCCCTGCAGATCTGTTTGTGATGGTAAACCTGAGAAGGGAGGCAGTGGCCTGCAGAGTCAGCATGCAGGGCACCTCCCAGTGTGGCAGCTGTGGTCAAGATTGTGCAAGTTGCGGTAAGATGAGGTCAGAGAAGAGGGTCTTGCCCAAGCTCTCAGCTCCAGTGGGACTTAAGTGGAGGCCTTTGACTTCTGTAATTGTTCACAATTTGTTCATCTATATGGGGAGAATGCTACCACCATTATTTTAGTCATGGGACTCCTTTGAGGACTGAAGACATCATGCCTCTGAAAATGTAAAGGCAGACATTAAAGTGAATCCAAGAATACCCCCTGGTGGGAAAGGGTGAGACCTTCTCATCCATAGCAATGGAGAGAGCGGGGTCTGGAGTTGTAGCTTAGTGGTAGAGTGCTTGACAAGAGTCCCTAGGTCCTGGGACCCATGCCCGGCACTGCATAAAATGAGCCAACAAATAGTAGAAATTAAAAACTGCTAATTACTTTCTTTAGTTTTCAGCTAAAGGTAGAAACACATACATGAATAATACCCCATGCTCTCCTTATTTTTTAAACATAATTTTTTTTGTTAAGATTGCAGTGATGTCTGTGGCCCAGGAATGATGTGTGTGTGTGTGTGTGTGCATGCATGCTTATGCACATGCATTTTTGTAAGCATCATGTTTCTCTCTCTCTCTCTTTCTCCCCCATTTTGTTCATACACAGATTCTTTCTCACAGTGTCTAGGGTAGACTTGACATCTCCAGGGTTTCCTGGGTATCTTTGGTCACGGGTTTGGGTTGTGAAGAAGGAGCACACTTGGGATGGTTTCTTGGTTCTTTTATTTCTTTGCTTTTATATTCACGTGTAGTTCTAGGCTTGGGATGTCACGTGGGAGCCAGAGTTCAGATGGGAGGCTGTGGATCAAAAAGATCAAAGTGATTGTTAGTGGTGTTCAGATCATCTTGGTCTGCTCTATTTTTCTGCCTGCTGGATTTGTCCATTCAACACCTATAGGTGGTGTTAAATCTACTTAAAGGCTGCTTCTCCTCTGTACTGGTATCAGCTTTCCGTATGAGTTTTGGCACACCTTTGTTGAGTATGTACATGTTTTTATGTCGTGCGGTGGAATTTGCCCCTTTATAGTTTGCATCGCAACAGTTCCCTTTTGCATTGAACTCTTGCTATTCAGTTTTCTTTGGATTAGCTTTGGCATGGAGCACGTGTGTCTCCATCCCTTAACTTTTAATCTGCTTCCGGAGATTTTCAGCGAGTTTCTCATAAACAAAGTAATGAGCAGCTGTAGTTTGCTTTTGAGCTCATTCTTGTATCCATTCAATATAATACTTTTTTTTATTTCTTTTTTTTAATATTTTTATTACATATTTTCCTCAATTACATTTCCAATGCTATCCCAAAAGTCCCCCATAGTGCCCCCCACTTCCCTACCCACCCATTCCCATTCTTTTGGCCCTGGCATTCCCCTATATTGGGGCATATAAAGTTTGCAAGTCCAATGGACCTCTATTTCCAGTGATGGCCAACTAGGCCATCTTTCGATACATATGCAGCTAGAGACAAGAGCTCCGGGGTACTGGTTAGTACATCATGTTGTTCCAACAATAGGGTTGCAGATCCCTTTAGCTCCTTGGGTACTTTCTCTAGCTTCTCCATTGGGAGCCCTGTGATCCATCCAATAGCTGACTGTGAGCATCCACTCCTGTGTTTGCTAGGCCCCGGCATCGTCTCACAAGAGACAGCTATATTTGGGTCCTTTCAGCAAAATGTTGCTAGTGTATGCAATAATGTCAGCGTTTAGAAGCTGATTATGGGATGGATCCCTGGATACGGCAGTCTCTAAATGGTCCATCCTTTCATCACAGCTACGAACTTTGTCTCTGTAACTCCTTCCCTGGGTGTTTTGTTCCCAATTCTAAGAAGGGGCACAGTGTCCACACTTTGGTCTTCATTCTTCTTGAGTTTCATGTGTTTAGCAAATTGTATCTTATATCTTGGGTATCCTAAGTTTTGGGCTAATATCCACTTATCAGTGAATACATATTGTGTGAGTTCCTTTGTGATTGTGTTACCTCACTCAAGATGATGCCCTCCAGGTCCATCCATTTGGCTAGGAATTTCATAAATTCATTCTTTTTAATAGCTGAGTAGTACTCCATTGTGTAAATGTACCATAATTTCTGTATCCATTCCTCTGTTGAGGGACATCTGGGTTCTTTCCAGCTTCTGGCTATTATAAATAGGGCTGCTATGAACATAGTGGAGCATGTGTCTTTTTTACCGGTTGGGACATCTTCTGGATATATGCCCAGGAGAAGTATTGCTGGATCCTCCGGTAGTATTATGTCCAATTTTCTGAGGAACCGCCAGACTGATTTCCAGAGTGGTTGTACAAGCTTGCAATCCCACCAACAATGGAGGAGTGTTCCTCTTTCTCCACATCCTTGCCAGCATCTGCTGTCACCTGAATTTTTGATCTTAGCCATTCTGACTGGTGTGAGGTGGAATCTCAGGGTTGTTTTGATTTGCATTTCCTTGATGATTAAGGATGTTGAACATTTTTTCAGGTGCTTCTCTGCCATTTGGTATTCCTCAGGTGAGAATTCTTTGTTCAGATCTGAGCCCCATTTTTAATGGGGTTATTTGACTTTCTGGAGTCCACCTTCTTGAGTTCTTTATATATATTGGATATTAGTCCCTTATCTGATTTAGGATAGGTGAAGATCCTTTCCCAATCTGTTGGTGTTTTTTTTGTCTTATTGACTGTGTCTTTTGCCTTGCAGAAGCTTTGCAGTTTCATGAGGTCCCACTTGTCAATTCTCGATTTTACAGCACAAGCCATTGCTGTTCTATTCAAGAATTTTTCCCCTGTGCCCATATCTTCAAGGCTTTTCCCCACTTTCTCCTCTATAAGTTTCAGTGTCTCTGGTTTTATGTGAAGTTCCTTGATCCACTTAGACTTGACCTTAGTACAAGGAGATAGGAATGGATCGATTCGCATTCTTCTACATGTTAACAACCAGTTGTGCCAGCACCATTTGTTGAAAATGCTGTCTTTCTTCCACTGGATGTTTTTAGCTCCCTTGTCGAAGATCAAGTGACCGTAGGTGTGTGGGTTCATTTCTGGGTCTTCAATTCTATTCCATTGGTCTATTTGTCTGTCACTATACCAGTACCATGCAGTTTTTATCACAATTGCTCTGTAGTAAAGCTTTAGGTCCGGCATGGTGATTCCACCAGAGGTATAATACTTTTATTTTAATTTGAAGGTTTCATAAATATATACAATGTATTTTGAATATATTCATTCCCTACATCTCTTTTTAATTTCTCCTGAGTTCACCCACACCTTCCATCCCATCCTAACTTTGTGCCCTCTTTTTTTTTTTTAAATTTAATTTAATAATGCACAGAAGAATTTGTGCTGCCCATATACTCCTGTGTGCAGAGTCATCTGCAGGGGCATGATGGACCTATTAGAGGTCACACCCTTAAAGAAGATGAACTCCCATCCCTTGGGAGCCATCACCGTCATCTTCTCAGCTAGGTGTAGGGGCTCACAGTCCCCTCTATCCTCCCTACTGGAATGTCACCTGGCTTGATCTTCTGTTGGAGCCACCACTGCCCTGCCGTGAGTTTCTGAGTGCAGTGGTCCTATGATGTCCAGAAGACTCTGCTCCACTCCCAGCTGCAGTCTTACAGACTTTTACATCTCTGTTCATCGCTCTGAGCCTGAGGGTTGGGATAAAGATCTGTGACCAAGAACCACATAGACACTTGCTCACTTTGAGAAGTTGTGATTTCTGATTAACCACCGCCCGCTGCACAACCGCTCTCGGATGAGGTCTTTTAACTGATCTTTTTAGGCAAATCATGTTTAACATGATTTTTTTGATATGATTGCCTAGGAGCTCTAATACCGATGGATAACTATTTTCAATTCATTGATTTTTTTTTCCCTTTGATTTTCCTGTTTGCATATTTATGGTATTAGCAGGTTTTGATTAGCCAATTGATCATACCTTATCAAACTAAATATTTTCAGTGAACTGTCCTATAATGTAGACTCTATACTTCTATAATGCTCCTGCAGAAATCACTATGCCACCAGACATAATCACTGTTGCTTTAGGGCATCTCTTCTTCCTAGCTCCAGGCCCTGTGATAGGTCGTAGCTGTGACTGTGATTTCAATCTCTATGCAGGGTCTTAGAACTTCATTTCCTGGGTGTTCTAAGAAGCCAGTTTGTGTAGATAGGAGTAGTAAGCTTATAGGCTTCCATACAGTGAAGCTGGCATCTTAGGTCTCTACCCTAATGTGCCATTCCTATCCCCAGCAGTGCCTAGTCACAGTGTCCTGTAGTCCCTGTCTGTGAAGGTGGCAAGAACTTAAGTCACACAAGGCTCAGAGAGATACCTTGTAAGGTTGGGCTATTTTAAAGACAGGGTTTTGAGAATTGACCTTTTAGACTGTAAGAGACCCTAGAGATGCCCCCGTTCTTCTTGTTTTGAGCCTAACATTGTCGCATCAGAATAGCTCTTGCACCTTTACATCGGTGAGATGTTTAAAAGGTTTTATTCACTCATTACTCTTTGCTCTGTTAAGTGGGCAGTAATTATCTGTGTACTCGTTGTGTGGATAGTTTCATCTTCGGTCATCTGTGGGATTGGCTATAACTGATTTAGAGCCATTAGACAAGCAGATAGCCTGGGAGACATGTGATGCTTGGCCTTTATGGGACTGTCCCACCAACTCTATCAGCTCAATTGTAGTTTTTAAACAAGAACTTAAAAGGTCGATTCTGATTGTAGGAACGTTCCAAAGATGCAAGACCATTGGTGCATGCCAGAAATGACTGATGGCCTGTGTGAGAGATCTGAGGGAGTTTATTTTAAACTAAAGGACATTTATTTATGTATCCATTTATTGGATGTGCGTGTATGTGTGTGAGATTGGAATCAAACTCAGTTCATCAGGCTATTTGGCAGACAGCTTTTGCCAGCTGTGCCCTCTCACTGGTCCTGAGATCTGGTTTTGATGGTGGTATAGTGATATGGTCCTATGAAATAACTCGCCACATTAACGCGTAAACTTTAAAACACCCAATCTTACATTATGTGCATACCACAAATAGAATACATTATAAATGCACAAGCCAGACAGTACAGGATCTCGCGGTATCTGGTGCTTCTCCTTCCTGCCCAGGCCTTCAGTCTTTGGATACAGAACCATCAACTCCTTCATTGGAATCCTCTCCTTGTTAGAGTCCCCATCTCTCCCAGCACACATATGTTTTGGATAAAATCATAATGCATCTTGCTCTTTGGAGAAAGTTTCCCTTGCTCAGCACATACAAACCCACCTCATTCCCTTTTAAGATATGTCGCCAAGGGAACTGCTCTCTGCGTTTTTTAAAGTCACAATGTGTTTTATTGTCGGACGACTCTAAGTAAATTAGTTTTTCTAGTGTAACGTCCCGACAGCAAAGAGACTCTTATTTTGGGCCTGCATCGGCATCCAGTTGGGTAAATCAATTGGTTCTTTGTGAGCGGCTTGAAGCTTGAGACTCAGTTTCATTTTTATGAGTGATTTCTTTCAATTGGCAAGGATGGCAGGCTAACCAGAGAGAGGCCTTTCATCTCAGCAAGAGAATTAAAAAAAAATTAATTGATATCCAATGAGCCAAAGCGTGTGCTTCGTGCCTGCCTTGAGAAATGCTTCAGTTGCCTAATTTACCGCAGAGAAGGAAAATGTTAAATAGGTCCCTTCAAGACAACAGGAAAGGGATTGCTGAGGAATGCTGGGTGGCTTCTCCATGGACAAGACTCTTAGTATAGCATGCATACAAACAGAGAGGTGCTTTATTGAAGCCAGACAAGACCCCCATTCATACTCAACTCCAGCAGCTCACACGTGTGGAAACCTCTGCTCTCAGCCACTGTGAGAACCTCCCTGCCTGCCACTGCTCTGGGCTTTGGAATCCAGACTTTCAGGACCAATGGCACAGAGGAGAAGACAGTCCTGGGCCTGTTTGGGGAATGGGAAGATCTGGGGAGAAGCAGCCAGGTCCCTTTGGGTCCCTTTTGTTGTGTGCCTGTGCAACGAGACATGGGTCTTTCTTCTCACACTTGCTTTGTAGTGATAGCCAGAAACAGGTGAGCAGAGGCTTAATGTCAATATACCGTGGGGGGAGGGGGGCAGTAAAAAGGAGAGAAAGAAAGCCCTGTTTGTGGAGCCAAGAGTACAGGGAATTAGGCCCTTCCTGTGGGGTTTTAAATCATAGTTTGTGGTATGTTATACATGGCGTATGTGACCCTTTTCAGAGAAAAAAGTAAGTAGTGGCTGAAATTTACCGTGCCAGGGATTGTTAGCCTCTGAAAATCTAAGGCTGTACAGAATTCTCAAGAGGAGCAAAGGGAAAATGTCTTCATTTTTTTCTGGTGTCCTCTAGAAGAACTGTGTCTTCAGTCCTGCTCACGAGTGGAATGCTATTATACAAATGTTTGGCACGTTGTCTTTACTCCCAGGTGTGTCTTAGACAGCGTTCCATCCCAGCAGATGAAGGGCCATCGCTTTGTCTCTCATGAGGATGGCGTCATGTTATTGATTCAGCTTGCTATCCTCAGTTCTATCTTCTAGTGTTTATTCCTGCAATGGCTCCCAAAGCTGATATATCACCGGTCAGTGTTGATCCTCCTGTGTGAGGGCTCCCCGGTGTTGCCCCATCCCCTGACTTCCTAAAGGACACTGGGCATAGCTTTAGCCTCACTGATTGCTATTGGTACCCTGTGCTTTGTGTCTCTGTGAGTTGGCATTAGATAGTGAGGTATCCCTGCAGACGTCTGTTGTCCTTTCCTCCGATGCGCTCTTGTCTGTCTCCTGACTATATCGCAGACACATAGAGTTGTTCTGTCTGCCCCAGAGCAGTTTAGGGACCGCATGCTTGGCACCTGCCTCCATCCTCTCAGGTGCTTTGCCGCTCACAGTCCAGCTGCTCCACTGCTCAAAATGAAAACCTGAAAGCATCTTTGGCCTTTTCTCCTCTCTTTCCTTTCCCTCCTCCTCCTTTCTCCTTCTCCTCCCCTCTTCTTTCTGACTCCCTTTTCAAAGATACAAGGTCCTTCTTCGTTTCCTCCCCTCCCCTCCCCTCTCCCTTCGCTTCCCCTCCTTTATCCTTTAACTTCCCCCTTCTCCCCCTCCCCTCTCCTCTTTCCTTTCTCCCCTTCTCTCCCCTACTCAAGATCCTTTCTCTTCCCTTCTCTTCCTTCCCTACCGCATCTCCCCCTGATCTCCTCTCCCCCTTTCCCTCTGCAGTCTGTTGCTCCTGAAACTCACTTCACAACACATCAGTCTCCTCTCACCACAGCTGCTAGGACTCCCCTGAGTCTCCCACACCCACCTTGCTGAGCTGGTCCCTTCTCAGCCTTCTCTATGCCCTGCTTCCATTTCAGTCAGTCTGTTACCATCCCTCAGAGATCATGAGAGACCTTTCTAAGTAACAGCACCCCCCCCCCCAATTCGAGGCTTTACTTTAGTGTATCACTTGTGACTCACAAGTGTGCATACGCATGGGTGTGCATGTATATGTGGGCAGATAGGTTTACACAGACACAGAGACTGCAAAGGTCTAGCAGGTCTGTTTTATAGTCACACAGGGCAGCAGATTGTCATCTACAAAGTTTATACTTGTGCAATTTAAATGGGCAAAAAATTAATAAAATCTAGATAGAAAAATCTCATAGTACTTGTAGTAAGTGTGGTTTTGTGTTGCGCTGCTATGGCTGTCCCGTGGCACACACAGCTTTGGAGCTCTGAGTTGGATATGCTGGGAAGGAGGCCAAGTGATGCTCCCACTTTGCATTCTCCTCACAAACCCAGTTATTTTAGTGGTTCCCTTTATTTAATAAGCCATGATCACATATGCCCCCCTTTAGATAGAGATGTGCGTACACTGATGACAGGAGTCCATGAGATCATTCCTTCATATTTTCTGCATAAGCTTGGCTTTGGGGGTTGACTTATCTTTTGTGGCGGCATCCGTGTTCATATGAAGGAGTGAATTAGATAATATTGGGATTTCCTGATAGGAAATGAGACATCTTACCTAATTCTTCATTATTTTTGCTTCTTGGGACAAACAAATGAAATTTGTTAATTATTAGAAGAGCCATGGGTCCACATGGGGTTCCATTTTGTGCAGGATTCTTAAGAGCAAGGACTTCTTGCCCATCTCTGCTCCAGGCACACTTACCTGTATCTCAGTAGAAGTCCAAGTGCAGATGGGGAATGGAAGATGAAGTTAACAAATGCATTGTTGGTATCTGCAGAAGAGACATGGAAACATGGCAGGGCTCACTGGGACACAGATGGAGAGGGCTGAGCAACCACAGGCGGTGCTGTCTTATCTCAGGCTCATGCTGCTGGACGAGTGGTGCTGTTTACCCTGGAGTCACAGTTCTTGCCTGGGGACTATATGGGAGAATATGCAAGTCAGATAGCCAAGTAACTACACTTAAAAATATCAAAATTTATCATTCTTCATGCATGCTAAATCAGTAAGCAAATGAGAAATAAAACACTTTTACTACCATTAATAGCATCTACTGACACCTTATCTTTAACACTGCAAATGAGGGGCTGGAGCGGTGGTGCAGCAGTTAGAAGCGACTACTGCTCTTGTGGAGGACCAGAGTTTTGTTCTCAGCACCAACATTGGGCGGCTCACAACTGCCTGTAACTGTAGCTATGGGGAAATCTAGTAACTGACTGTAGTCTCCATAGGCACCTGCAAGCACATATGCATACATACAGACAGGCATATACATACCTATCCATAAATAACAAAATACAGTTTAGTATGATTCATCACTGTAGAAGGCATCTTGTATGCAACATATGGAGTTTTGCTCTTAATGAGCACATGTTAATTACACATAGTAACAGGGTTCATTGTGACATTTCCACACATGTGTAGAATGTATTATGATCATATTACCGTTTTCTCCCACTCCATCCAGACTCCTTCTCCCCGATCTCCTTTCTATTTCCATGTCTTTTTTTTTTTTTTTTTTTTTGAGACAGGGTTTCTCTGTGTAGCCCTGGCTGTCCTGGAACTCACTTTGTAGATCAGGCTGGCCTCAAACTCAGAAATCCGCCTGCCTCTGCCTCCCGAGTGCTGGGATTAAAGGCGTGTGCCACCACGCCCAACCTTATTTCCATGTCTTACATGTGCCCAATCTTCCAGAAAAAACTGCAAACAGGCTTTGAGACCATGAGTTTTGGGAATGAGGGAGTCAGTGGACTTTGTAGCCTGAAAGGTTGAGGGGCGGGGACACCGAGCTCCGAGCTCCGAGCCCAGGCAGAGAGTTTTGCAGCTGCCAAGCTCTTCTTGATGCAGCTCGAAAAGGCTTCTCTCTCCCCTGTGCTGTCTGAGCAGAGTGTTGCTTTCTTGCTGGCAATAAGGCATTGCTATTTCTCAGCTCTTCTTATATGGGAACACCAGCAGAAAGGTGGATCTGGAGAAGGAATGTGTCGCCTTTTGTCTGAAGAGTCAGAAGTTATTGCCATGTGAAGGCAGAAAATAGACCTGAAGCCTAGTGGTGGCATTTTCTGAAATACCCATAGTGAAGCTGTTCAAGACTAGCTTGTGTGCAGGTGAGAGGCTTAGGAGGAGGGGTTAGGGCTCTGCTGGGAAAACAGAGTGCTGAAGGCCTCAGTCTTGAGCAATCTGAGTGTTGCAAGAAAAATGAGCATTTGCATGCGTTGTGGGCTAAGCTTGATATTCTAGTGTAAGGGGAGAGAGAGGGAAATACCAAAGAGACACGCATCTGTCTATCTGCCAGGATGAATCTTCCATCCTGTCAAATGGTGGCTCTAGAAGCCCTCATTGAAGGCACCAGGAAACTTTTTCAGGTAGGAGCAGGAAATGGTCACTGGTGCTCTGTGCTCCATGACCACAAACTCATCAGAAAACAAAAACAAAAACACAAACACAGAGTTCAGGCAAGTGTGTTGCAATCCTGGTGAGCAAAAGATTTAGAAATTCTGCTGCAGTCTTACCTTAGTTTTACCTTGTATTTCTACATCTTCCAGGAGCCTGTGCATTTCTTCCCTCCATTCCTTCCTCCCTCCCTCCATCCTTCCATTCTTTCCTCCTTCCCTCCTTCCTTCTTCCCCATTTAAACTAATAGTTTCCCAGACTTTCACATAGCTTGAAAGTCACCATCTTCGAGTCCCCATACAAGGGTTTTGAGCATGTTTACAGGTGGTCTTGTGACTGTCACCATTACCTGATTCCAGAATGTTTTCAGTAACCCCTGTCTATGTACCAGGTCTCAGCAAGCCAGGCATTATCTTTCTCTCTCCATGGATTTGCCTTCACTCACTATATGAATGGTTTCATATAATGAAGAGCTTCTGTGCTCTTCTTTCTTTAGCCCAGCATAGTGTGTTCAAGACTGAGCTTCTGGCTGAGCAAATGGCTCAGTGAATAAAATGCTTGCTGAGGACGCAAGTTCAACCTCACAGAACACATGTGAAGACTCAGGCATGGCTCCAGCAACCCCAGTACTGGGAGGCAGAGACAGAAGGATCCCCAGACTTACTGGACCCTACTTAGGGCAAATGATGAACTCAACTGAGAGACCCTGTCTTACAAAACAAAAACAAAAACAAAAACAAAAACAAAAACAAAAACAAAACATGATAGTAATTTAAGAAGGACTTCCTAGTTTCATCCTCTGGTCTTCATACAATCATCTGTGCCTTAGTGTGAATCAGTACTGTAGTTCCTTTCAGGATGAAAACAGCTGCATGGTCATGCAGTTTACCAGCTAATGGACATGTGTGTTGTTTTCACATGTAGCCTAGTGTGGATGATGCTACTTTGATCATGTGTGTGCAGGACTTAGTGTGTAGCTGCCTTTCATTTATCTCAGGCATTTACTGCGTCATAGGCTAGCCTTGACTTTAATCACGAGCTGCAAAGTGTTTCCCAAGCAGGAAACTTCACTGCTTTGCACCACCCCCACCCCCAGCCCTGTAGGTTTCTCTGCATCCCATTCAAAGCATTTAATGTAATTACTAATGGAGAGTTTGTGCTCACCCTCATTCTGCCTCCCAGGGTTCTTATTTCTCCTAACTCCATTTCACTCATTATGCATTCCTGAGTTGTGGTTTTTGGTGCTGCTTTTCTTGATGGAAAGAGACTTTCCGCTGAGTGCCTATAAAGACCATCACTACCCATATCCCTGTAGGAATCCCACAGGGACAGACAGAGCTGGGTGGTCCAGGCCTGCAGGATGGTCTGTTAACTTCTTGGTGGGATTTGATTTTGTTGCCTAGTGAACCATCATTATTTCTCTGGCAAACTGTACTGTTACACTGATGCTTAATGTGATGGGTTTTCAGACAGCTGTTTACCCAGCTTTCCCTTGGCTTTGGAGATAGGAAGATGAGTGCCAACACCTTGGTCCTTCTTAGCATCCAGACCATGCCGTCCTCCTGCTATTCTTGTGCTGACCGCTCTCTGTTCCCTTGCTTCCTAGGTACTTTGTGTTCTGCTGAGTCTGGTGTCCCCGGGGCTGCTTTTCTCAGTTGGATGGACCCCTAGTGCAGAGACCTCTTCCTTCTACCTATGGGAAGAAGCACCTGAGTACTCCTAAGCACAGCAGGACCCCAAGACCTGGCTGGAAGATACCACCTCTCCTCACCTCTGCCCTTCCCACAGGTAACCTTGGCCTCTGGAAAGGAAGGCTTGGAGACCTTCCCTTATTTCTTTCTTACTACCCAAGTCTCAGACCAGGGACAGGAACAGTTGGACTGCCTGAATAGAATTTTGTACTCATCCTAAACCGTGGCATGTAGGCAAATTCCTTGCAGGGCTCTCCTGGATGAATTTTAAGGGGTGTCATACATGCAGGCTGTTAAATTTATGCTTTGTAACAGATCTCACTTCAGTTGCTTATTTTCCCTGTGTGGGGCTGATGTTGCCACTCTCACGCTGGATCTTAGTGACAGGTTCATGAGGCTGTTGTCACTTATGTGACTCACCGGGGGTCTCCTGTGTTCATTCATGCTCTGGCAGCATAAGGAGCGAGTTCTCATTTGTGCCTGGTGCTCTTGTGATTCAGAACATGCCGTCCACACAGCAGTCCCAGGACTGGCTCTTGCTGTCTCTCAGGAGGAGGTATGAGGACAGAGGCAGCCATGGGGAGACAGCATGTACATGGTGTGAAGAAGTAAATTATGATACCTGACAAGACAAGGAGGTAGCAAGAAAATAATGTCGCGAAGCTTTCCAAGTATACATATAGCAGTTTTTACAGGTGGCCAGGGAGGTCTTTAAAACACATGGGATTTGAACTCAGGCTTCAAGGAGCTACAAGCATTAGCCACTTAGCACCTGGGCAATAAGCACTGTTGAGGGAACCTAAGGTCACTGAAGCCTGAAAGCAATGCATCCTGGGAGCTTGCAGGAGCTCCATGGAGGACAGGGTGTCGTGAAAGGAGCCCAGGAGAGACAGAGTCAGAATGGGTCCAGACACTGCAGGCATCTGGGTTGTCTGGCAGGACAGCCATTGCCTCATGGGAAACCTGTGCTGTTTTATTTATGTAGAGGAGGAAGGGAGGCTGCATTCCACCTGAGTAGAAGCTACTAAATTCTTTTGTAGAGTCTGTGATGATTATGGGACACCCCAGTGGGGATGCCACACTGGCAGTATCCCCCAAGCCTCTGTTAAGAGGTTGATACACTCTGAGATGGCATAGATAGCATTCTGACTAGTGGCTGATGCTTAAAGTAATAGGATGTGCTATGCCCAGAGAGGGAACATTTTAAAAGTTGTGCTGTAGGACCTTCTAGCGTCATGAAGAACATGTGTGAAGGGTTAGCCAGTAAAGGAGACCTAGAGGGGACATCCAGGAAGGAGAGGCTGGGCACTTGAGGGCATTTTCAGAAGGAGGTTCCAAGGAGCTGTGTCCAGGTGCTCGTGGACTGGGTGAGGCGAGGAGCAATGGATTCTGGGATCTGAGCCATCTGGGTCACCGGTTAGTGGGGTGGTTTGGTCTGGTGGCTGTGATGGTGCTGGCAGGAGTGATGGAGACAATTGGGAACCGCTGCGCACAGCTTTGCTGCAGGAAGAGCACAATTTGCGGTGCAAAGGTCAGGAGAGTTATTTATTTTCAGTTGGAAACAGTTTCCACGGTCTGTGTGCCAGTGTGAGTGACCGAGTCTAATGACATCATGGGTATTGAGCTCAGAGGCTGCTGCGGCCACTCCTGCCTCTGGCTTAGGAGGTACAGGGGCTTGCCACATGAAGGCTGTGTGGTGGATATGTAGCTATGACATAGTAAGGGGAAGAAAAAAAATCGACCGGCCTGCAGCTATGTTTCTTTGTGATCTAAGAGAATAGTTCGCCTGCTTTGATGGTTAATGCTGACTGTCAACTTGGCGGGATTTAGAGTCACCTGTGAGGGAGCTTTTAGGTTGGGTTAATTGAGACAGGTAAGCTAATCCTAAAGGATGGATGACATCATTCAACAGGCTGAGGTCTTAAACTGAACGAAAAGGAGAAAGCTGTTTGGACACCAGCATTCATCCCTCTCTGCTTCCAGACTGCTAATGCAGTGTGGCCAGCTGCCTCATGTTCCTGCTGCAGTGAGCTGGACTAGACCTACGGTGGCCCAGCTGGGGAGTCGTAGGCACACTGTAGGCTGTGAATTGAGGCTCTGTTTGGCTAGACAGAGAGGGACAACATGCGAGAGTGAGGCTGCTGGCATGCAGGAGAGTTGAGGAGTCGGTTCACGGTGGGGGCTGAGAGCCTACAGTGAGACCAGAAGAACTGAGGCTGGTGGTGGGGCCTGAGGGAGGTCCGTCCATACCTTTGGAATCAGGGACTTAGAGGAGGTCAGCGTGGGCACCTGTGGCCTTCTGAGTGATGAGGGACTCTTTGGGTGTTTGTAGAAATCAAAAATCTCTAGAGTACTTTCTCCCATCCCCGGAAATGGAGGCATTCTTCTGCCTTGCATTTTCGTTGTCTGTTTTAAAAAATGGTCTGCTTGGGGCATCTTCCTGTGCCCACCCACCACACAGCCCTGTGACCAGCTCACTCTTTTAAGGACAGTGGGACCGATAACTGATGTGTCACTGATGCCTTTCTGGATCCAGTACCATGGCCAGGTAGGTGCACCAGGTGCATGGTGGCATCAAAGGTGACTGGCTTTTCACGTGATATTCCTGCTGCCCATTTTGTCCTTGGAATGTAGTGTTGTAAGCTTTTATCTTCTCATTAACACTGATAGGGTCATTGCAGCCCTGTCTGCGAGGCACTTATGGACCAGAAGCAGACTCTTCCAGCTGTGGGGATAACCATCAGGGAGCAGACCAGAAAGCTTTCCAAGGTTGAGTGGATTCTGCACTTTGTCCAGCATCCCAGCATCCGCCCACACCTTCCTCCTAGGACATTTGCTTAGGAATCTGTCTCAGATTCCAAAAAGTATGAAATAGCTTCAAAAAAAAAGGAAAAAAATCAGGTTACAGAGGCCAAAATACCAGAAAATATCATTCTGGCACAAGCAAAGATGATTTGTTGATGTTGAGGGTAGAAATAACATGGTTCAGATGCCTCTGGATACCGTCAGTGTGCACATCTGGAGTGGAAATGACATGAGATGTATAGATATCTGCTTTTTGTTCTAATTGCTTCCCTCTTCCTTTAGTTTGAAAAATAGCCTTCTTTTTAAAAACGGGATGGGGGGGGGGAATCTGACTGAGGAAGTTTGGCTGAGCTTTGACCCTCTCTCTCGGCCTTGGGAACAGCTGGAATTCAGAGAACTGCATCTGGTTACTCTAGCTCTCTGCTGCTGTGCAGTAGGCTTCATAGACTGCAGGGCGGAGGCAGCTGAGGGGACCTCAGCTAGGAAGATGAGTCTCGGTGCCCGGCTCCCTGGGCTCAGGGGCATTGACCTAGAGAAATTATCTCATCACTTTATTTTCGGAGGCAGGGTCTGTCATTCATTTGAAGCTTTGTGTTCCAGCTAGGATGGTTGGCCAGCAAGCTCCTGATATTTGTCTGTTTCTATTCCCTAACACTGGAGTTACAGACATACCATGGCCACCTTTTCCTGGATATTGACTGGGGAGTTGAACTCAGCAGGTGTTCATACCAAGCGCGCTTGCGCACTGAGTCGACTCTCCAGTCTTCTTGAGGTTCATTACTTTACACAATTGCAGGGACTTTGTGAGACATACCTGCAGATATCCAGAGGATAGTGATGGTACATTTGGACAGGTTCATTAGGAGCTGTGAGCTTTTATCCCAGGAGTAACCTGAAGAACAGGAGAAGACTCAGAAGGAGAAGCTGGGGCATGTGCTGGACAAAGACTGATGTGTCTGTCCTTCCTCTGATTTTAAAACGCTCAAGGCTGACAGTGGAGTTTCATAGACACACTTTCACATTTATAGAAGTCCCATGCAGCCGTCTCCCACATTTGCTGCCTAAATAACTCCCCACTCTAGTTCGCTTTACTATTGGTGAATTAAATATAAATGAGAAAGCCATTAGTGTCTTGGCCTTGTCGGATGCTTTAGAGTGGATAGCATAATTCAGTCATCACAGCCTCACTTCAATCCTGACTTCACTGGTTTCAGTAATCATTGTGTGCGTTGTGCCTTACCCCATATTTCTCAGTGTTTTAGAACCTGTGTCTCCCGCATACATGTTAAAACACATAGAGTATATAACAAAGATGAAACATTTGTGTTCAAATCCTAGGCGGGGCTGCTTCCGATAGAGCACAGGTATAATTGACAGGTTTGAACATAATCTCTTCCCATTTCTATTGTTCCAGAAATGATCAAAACAGCCAACAAGACCTCACCAGCATACATTTAAAGAATTCTTGTAATAAAATTACAATCATATACTGATTTCCCCCCAACTTTTTTCTATGTATATGGACCTAAAATAGTATGTGTTTAAGAGACAAGTCATGGATTAAAATGAGTTATTTATATAATTCTCATGTAGCCTTTTGCTGTGGTCTAGCTTTCTTTCTGTTGCTATGACAAAACACTCTGACCAAAAGCAGCTTAAGGGAGGAAAGGGGTTATTTGAGCTTGCAGGTCACAGTGTGTCACTCAGAGAAGTCAGGGCAGGAACGCAAGCAGGGGAACTTGAAGGAGAAACGATGCTACTCCTGTTTTTTTGTGTACATTCTGGTATCTGAACTCAGGTCTGAGGCTCTTCCCCACTGAGCCATCTCCCCAGGCTGTCCCCAGTTCAGTCCTATTCTAGTAGCTGTAGTTACAACCAGGCACTCTCCTGTCACAGACATGGAGGTTATTGTCAGCCTTGGCTATCTCAAGCCCGCTACTTTTAATATTCTTCCATGTCTTTCTTGCCCACAAGGGCATTTTTCCCCTTGATCAGATATCTACAAAGGGCACCTGTGCTGAAGAGAGATTCACTAATAATCAGATACAGAGACCGCCATGGCAACTTCCTGAAGTATGTTGAGCACTACTGTCTTGCCAGCAGAGAACCAGTCTCCTGTAAAATTGGGCTTTAGAAACAACCTGTCACTTAGCGCTGTAGGGCTGGTTAATTTTTACTCAGTGGTGATGTGACTCTGGACAGTCACACCTCACACTCTGTCCTCCTCGGGGTTGATGGCTATTGTGTGCCGTTGTTCACCTTTATCCTTTAAGCGGTATTTTCCCTCACTGATTTGAAAAGCCAGCCCTCATACATGCTGAAGAGGATTGTTCAGTCTGTGTGCTAAAAATAGCACCTCCCAGTCTGTGCCATTGATTTTCATTTTCTGTGGAGAGTCTTTTGGATGGCCACACATCCTTGACTGCAGCGTATAGAATCTTATCAATTTTGCCTGACAGCTAAGGCCATGCATCGGATGTGCGTTGTATTCCAAGGTTTTTAGTTGATTCTTTATGTTTTCTTTGGATAGATTTGTAAATTATTGGGCACTACTTTGTGTGTGAGGATATTGTAAACTGACATGACGTTTATCCATAGGAGACAAACAGCACCCAGGGCTCTGTTGATCAGCCCTCCCTTTCTCTACCAACCTTGATGACATGCACACCCTCCTACCTGTCGTGTATTCACGTTTTGGGTTCCTTCTGCCATTTTATCTGTTCATTCCAGTGTCGCTACAGCCTGTGGTATTATTACAGCTCTTGAAGAAAGTTCCATATTTGGACCACCTAAAGTTGCAATTTCTTCTTGCCTGTGTACTTGAGCCTTTAAAGTTCTATAAAATGGTAGAGCTAAATGATAAACATTAGAGCAGCAGAAGCAAACTGAAACATGCCCTGACCTGGATGGCTTTAATTGTCAACGTGGCACAGCCAGAATCATCTGAGAGGGAAGCCTTGATTGAGGAGTTGCCTAGATCAGTTGAGCCATGGGCAGGTAGGTCTATGGGAGCTGTGGTATTGACTGATGTAGGTGGGCCATGTCCACCATGGGTGGTACCATTCCTAGGTAGGTGACCTAGACTGCATAAGAAAGCTCTAGTGTGAGCCTTAAGGCCAGCAAACAGGGCTCCTCCCTGCACCCCCCCTGGGTTTATCCTTGTGTTAACTGTCCTCAGTGGCGGACTGAAACCTGGAAGTGTAAGGTGAATTGTGTGCTTTCCTAAAAACCTAAGTTGCTTTGGCCATGGCATTTTATTGAGTTAACAAAAAGGAAACCAAAACCCAGCCTAAACAATAACAGTGATTAAAACAAACAAACAAATAAACAAAAACCCCAAATCCAACAAACCCCATTGATGAATAGACTGGGTGCAGGTCAAGAAGACAGTACTGCCATTTTTCCCCACTGTACCTTTTTAGGGGGACATTGGTGTCTGTCATATCCCTTATTAACAGCTTTTCTCCCATCTTGTGCTTTCATATAGATTTGCCTTGCCCATCTGTGTGGCTAGTTCTAAGTCAACTTGATAGTCACTAGCTATAGCCACTTGAGAAGAGGGATCCTCAACTGAGAAAATGCCCCCCAACAAGTTGGCCTGTGGTGCCTTTTCGTGTTAGGTGATTGATGTGGGAGGACCCAGATCACTGTGGGCGGGGCCATCTCTGAGCAGTTGATCCTGGGTAGCCAACTGAGCAAACCAGGAAGCAGCACTCATCCTTGACGCTGCGTCAGCTCCTGCCTCAGTTTCCCTGGGTGATGGAGTGTGTGACCTGAGAATCAGAAACTGAAATAAACCCTTTCCTCCCCATGTTGCTTTTGATCATGGTGTTTTATCACAGCTGTACAAACCCTGACATCCTCTCCTGTGGTGTTTGTTCCCAGCTGTCTTACTTTGGGAAGGGCGGACTGTTAGTGTCTACAGACTCATTGGTCGACTCTTTCGGTGGTCCCACATATTTAGTACTCTTTAACATTTGTCTGAAGGTTCTCCAACATATAAAAGTCAGTTGTGAATAATGAAAAGTAGTTTACTCTTCTTCCTTTTTCTGTTTTTGTTGTAGGTCAGGGAGGAAGGAGAGCTATGAAATGTGTTTATTCCTCATGCCTGATTCTAATCAGGACTGGTTGTTACCACCTTCTCTCTGTGTTCAGTGTATTAGGTAAAGGAAATCCTGTCTTCTCTTTTCCTTTGTTTTCAGCGCTCCATCTTCAGTTTTTATTGAGGATGCATGATGAGGTTTCTCTCCATGTGTTGGGATCCGATCCATTTCCCACCATCCCCCCCCCCCCCCGTGTTACGTGACACGTTGCTTATTGCAATGTCAGATTCTCTTGCTGTCCTTGGAGAAACATGTTTAAATACATGTCTCACACACATCTGGATCCTATTTGCTCATATTTTGTTTTAAATTTTTCTTCCTTTACTCATGAGAAAGTTTGGCTTTCTCCTTTCCCTAAACTGCTTTTATCTGATTTAAGAGAACAGTGACTTTCTTACCTCTCAGCTCATCACTTCTTACCCCCACCCCCTCCCCACCCTGCCATTTCCCATTTCGTCAGAAGACTCTTTTGACATGAGGTGAAATTACCTGCTCTTGACAGTTGTGATATGTTCGGTTATAAGTGAAGCTCGGTGATCCATTGTGGAAAGGCACTGTGGTGAACAGTGTGTGCGTGATGGGAACTCTGGTCTTCTTCAAGCTCAATGAGTCCCCTTGCCCTCTGACCTTTGGATCCTTAGTGCTTCATTTGAAGTCCACTTTGTGCCTAGATATTTTGTCTTTATAGCATCAGAGTGAAGCTGACATCTCAGCTTTGTCTTTGTGGCTCCTGAATGCTCAAAAGTCCCTGCGTCTCAAAGCTGACTTCATTGTGCAGAACACTGAAGGTGGGATCCCTTCTCTGCTAGGAGGTGTCCCATAACCACTGTGTACATGGTCAGTCGGTGAAGAGGCATGACTAACAGGCAAGGTAGAACAAGTATTTTTGATCCATTTGAGCTAGGTAGAGAGTTCAGGCCTCACTCCTGTGAGAGAACTTTTGCCTATGTCCACAACATGAAGAAGGGACGTTGCTCTAGTATTAAGATTAATTATCTGGCCAGGGAGATGGCTTTGTCCATAAGAGGCTGCCATGCATGTCTGAATTTGGTGCCCCCCCAGAATCTGTGTTAAACACAGATGGCCTTGCAATCTCAGGGTTGGATGGACAGACATGGTAGAATCCATGGGGCTTGCTGGAAGTCCAGTATAGCAGAATTGCAAGCTCTGGATTCAGTGAGGGACCCTGCCTCAAACATCAGGGTGGGGATTGATGAAGGCACTGGCCTCCTCACATATGCACATACATTTTTCATTTTTCCCCAGAATCTTGAAATTTGGGCATACATCAAGGTTTTACTGCCAGGCGCATTTACAAGGTATCTGTGGCACAGAGCTGGGTCCCTTTCCTTCTGCATGTCTTACTGTGAGTTAACGTGTGTTTAAAAGTGGAACCACAGAAAATTCAGCTTTGAGTAAATGGCAGGGATCATTCTGGGCAGGGGTTTCCAGATGTTATTTTGGGTATGGCATTGTAGCAATGCTTCTCACAGGTTGTTTTAAAGAAACCTATTCCTTAAAACTAAGTTACAACAACATTCTGCCTGGGCGCAGATCAAAACAAACTGCCGTGTCCTGTGTTCTCCATGGTCTTCCAGCCAATGCTTACAAGACAAAGTCAGGATACCTACAAATCCCTTGGAAATTTGATTTACTTTTGACCTCATGTCAGAAGTTCAGGAACTTGATAGCAGAAACTCAGAGCTTCACAGAGCTGGCCAGGGGATGGACCAGCCGATGTCAAAAGCCCCTTCCGAGTCCCCTAATGTGCTTTCCCACAACCAGGCACAGTAGTTCCTTCATGTAAGGCAATTAGGAAATGGTTGATACATTTCACTTTTATTCCCCCCACTCCAGCTCATACAAATATCTATTTTTGAAAACGTGTGTATTGTGTGTATGCCTGATGGGTGTTGGATGCCTTGGGACTGGAGTTACAGATGGTTGTGAGCCACCTTTGGGTGCTAAGAACCCCAGTCCTGGAAGAGCAGCCAGTGCTCTTATCTCCTAACTGCTTCCTGTAGGTCAGCCTCTTGTCAGGTTGTCTTGCTCAAGTGGCCCACACTTATTTCAGCCTGACCAATCACCACATTCCCAACTCTGAGTGTGCTGGCCCCTGGTATGTCCTTGACTTGGGAAGCCTGCCTGGCGTCCAGTAATGGGCAACTGGACAAAATCCCTGCTGTCTGGGCTGTCTTTACTTGCTGGTCGCAGCTAGGCTGCTCCCTGTTTGTCACAGAGGAGTTGGTTCTTCCCAAGCAGTCAGACCGCATGCTATTTCTGGGCTGTAAATTTCCAAAGCTGTTTCCCCGTCCACCTCTTCAACCACATGCTGGAAAGAGACGTGTGTTTCCAGCTATAATCGGTACACTTAAATACTGGTTAAATTCAGAGGGAATTAAAAATCCCTATATCTTCTGACCCCGAATGAAGCTATAAAAATCGGACATGGCCAAAGGCCCTCTGGGGCCTTTCAAAATAAGATGATCCTTTTTAACCTTTTGAGAGCTTATTGGGGGTTTCAGAATAGCACAGACCACATTTAAGGGGTTGTCTGATTCATAGGGAACAGTGTCTGACCATTGAGGAGTCCTGGATGCTCACTGGCAAATTCTTTTCTTGTGTTTACTTTTACAGAGATGAGGTGCTCTGAAAAAAAAGATCACTCCATTTGCTGATAAACTGCTGAGGACAGTCCCTGGCTTTGGGAACCTTGATACCCAGTGCTGGTTCTATACTTAAAAGAGGTGTGACACTTAGGGCTCGGGAGTCAGAGGCACCCTGAGGAAGGCCCTGCAACTCTCTCTCTTAGTGGTCATCATTGATGGTTGTATTTTAGACTAGAAATCATCTTATACATCCCATGGCAACCTGTGAGAAGCAGCCTAGAGACAGGTGACAAGACTGAGGTACCCTGGGCAGTAAATGCCCCCTCCTAGGGAGTATGATTTGCAGTTGAGTCCTAAGTCCAAGAGTCTCTTAGACCCAGATTCCCTCTGTTGTCCTAGGGTCAGTTTTGATGCTCTATCTGTTACAATGGTATCCACCAGGCTGCTGGGCTTCCTGCTGAGGATAACCATTCATACTTCTGAAGACACGCAGGCAGGCATAGAGGGCTCCCCTGTACATGATCCGAGAACTTTATAATCTTGCAGGTGACCTGGCTTCATTTCTCAGCACCCATATGTTGGTTCATAACAACATTTAACTCTCATTCCTGGAGATCAAATGCCCTCCTCTGGCCTTTGTGGGTACTAGGCACATGGTGCACATGTATACATGCAGGTAGAACACTCACATACATTATATTTTTCTAATTACTTATTGTTGTTACTGATAGTGGTGATGTTGGTATTGGTGTGTGTGTTTGTGTGTGTATGTGTGTGTATTTGTGTTTGTGTGTGTGTGTGTGTGTGTGTGTGTGAGAGAGAGAGAGAGAGAGAGAGAGAGAGAGAGAGAGAGAGAGAGAGAGAGATCACTGTAGAGTTGGTTCTTTTCTCAAACCTTGATACAGGTCCTTGGATCAGACTCAGCAGCAAGAGCTTTTACTCCTGAGCCCCCTTGCTGTCCTCATAGGTTTAGTCTGCAATGTCAAACATCTTGAGATACTTGTGGTTGAAAACTCTCATCAGTGGTACTCGGGGCTGTGTGGACCGAGGTGGTCCCATGAAGCAACACCTAAGGAAGATAACTGCAACCTCCCCTTCTCTGGCCACCAACACATCTCAGATAATAAAATATCCTCCGGAGACTTAGTTCTATCCTTCAGTTCTTTGGACTCTACTGTATCTGAGATAGGCTTTCTCTTTGTCCAGGGGTCTCTGGGAAGTGTGGGAGTGGCTTTTTGAAACAGTATCATGAACAAGACATTTGCCTGTCCAGTGGCCTATTTAATGTCCCATTGGCATTGGTGGAGTTTGGATCAAAGAACCACGCTGCACAGACTGATTGCATGGGTGGGGGGTGGGCACCCTGTGCTGTTCATCCAAATCCTGTTTCTAAGCAGCTTTGTGTTTAGTTGACCCAGAGCCATGTCTGAATAGTGTATCTGGGTTTGGATGGTACAGCAGCATTTGGACTTAGTGATGTTCTGGGTCTCAGTGTCCCCTGATAATCTGGCAGAACACCTGGAGGCACAACCTGAGGACCACCTTTTTTGCAAATGCTGTTATTTTAAGTAAAAGAAATGTCTTCACTCCCTCCCACCCCCTTTCCAATCTTAGAACCATGGATTGTCTCGTAGGTTCTGCAGGCCACCACGCACTCCCCTCCCACCACCCGGTCCCAATCTGTCTGTTTTTGCCAGCTCCATGTCAGATTCTCAGCTTTTCTTCTGGGGTTACAGCTGAGGCTTCTAAACTTGGATGCATCCAGACTGGGGTGGGGGAGTCAGGATGGGATTCCAGGGATATACACGGATCGCTGGAAGGCTTCTGTCACCATTGCTCTGAAGGTGACAGATGGGAGCATCTCTAGCCACAACATAGTCAGAACACGTGGTCTCGCCCTCAGTGGTGGGACTTGATCTCTACTCTGCTTGGCCTGAGCAGGTGCTTTCGACACCACTGGGCTGGGCTGTTGTCCCTTAGCAAACTCTGGACGGCTACTGAAGACAAATGTGGGGCAGGATGCCACACCAAACCAGAGCAAGCCCTTCTCTGGTCCCATCTCTGCTGTTTGGTACTCACTCAGTCTGGTAAGCAAAAGACACATGCTACATCGCCAATACAACAGTGTGCTACAAGGAAAGTTTCAGATCTCCAACCCTGTCAGCATTTATCTTTATCCACCCACAGAGAGTGAACTCCCTAAGGCAGTGGTTCTCAACCTTCCTAATGCTGTGACATTTTAATCCAGTTCCTCATGTTGGGGTGACCCCAGGCATAACATTGTTTTTGTTGCTTCTTCATCACTGTGATTTTGCTACTGTTATGAATTGTAATGGAAATATCTGTGTTTTCTGATGGTTCTAGGCAGCCCCTGCAAAAGGATCATTCAACTACAGGTTGAGAGCTACTCCCTGTAGGGAGTTCTTGGCCATGGGCTGCAGCTACCACCTCAGTCTCTTACAGGGAGCAGCATTGCTGCATCAGAGTGATAAGCTCCCGGAACTTCAGTATGTTGTTGCTTTGTTTGTGTTCTAAGTCGTAGCTTTCTGTATGCTACTCTGGGGAGATCAATGTGACTGATCAAGTTCTTGGAGCATCTCGTATGGCCTCTGGCTCTCAGTCCTTTGGTTACCTGGGTGGCCATTTCTGAAGCTTGACCTAGAATAAAGATGGGTTGCTCTCTATTTTGCCTGCAGCACATGGCCATACAGGGACCCTTTCACCTTTGCTGTTACCCTGGCTCACGTTAAGTAGACTCGTTGTGTTTAGAGGAGTTCCAGCATGCAGCATTAGGGGACAGTCAGTGTCCCAGACTCTATCACGTCTCAACAACATAGACAGATGTTTGCTTTGAGTTTTTCTCAAGACCGGATGTTTGCACTTTCTTTCCCATATGGGATCTCTTGCAGTCTGACATAGGCATCCGATGCAGACATTTTCTAGGCTCGTTCCCACAACAGCCATCCTTCTCTTAAGTGTAGGGATCTCCATCATGTGGCAGAGGCGCCACCTTGCTATGATGTTCTGGTCTAGCTCAAACTCAAGTCTGCCTGGGCTCATTTGACCCCATTTACTTTCTCTTGCCTTTCGTAGAGGGGCTTGACATCCTCTAGTAGATGGTTTTTCTCTTGCTCTGTCCATTTTCCCGGGGATAATTAATGCAGGAGTTACCAGTGAATTTACTGCCTGCTTTATAAAAGGCACACACTAGTGATGAGTGACAGGGCTTTCTGCAGCAACCTCAAAGGGAGCGATGAGGAGAAAGGCCAAGTCAGTACCTGGGTTTGGTGACTCATATGCCATGAGTGACATGCGATGGAAAAGGCAAGGGACTGCATCGCACCAAGCATCAGCTCCGCAGTTACACTTTTGATGCCCCCGTGCTTGGAGTAGGCTCTATATCATTGTGTAGAACATTTCTGTCTAATCCTTGTTACAACCCTTGAGGCAGAGAGCATCTTGCTGATCCATCAGAAACACATAACCTCCCCACCCCCCATGAGGGCTGAGGTAGGCCATGTGCCACCTCGGGAATATCTCACCAGATCTGCAACTCCAAGCAGGTCTGATCCTGGGAATCCCCAGAACTTTGTAATCTGCTCTTTTTGCACGATCTTTGTGGGTGGTCAGGAGGTGGGAAATGGAGAAAGGAAGCTGAGTAGGTAGGGAGGACTTGAAGAATGAACAGAGCATCTCTCTTCACACGTGTGGAAAGTTATTTAGGAATCCAAAGGTCATGGCTCACTTTGAAATTCATTCAGGTGTAGCATTGCTGAAATATTTTTTAAAAAATAAGTACAAAAATTAAAATCCACAGTTGAGGCTCCCCCCATCCTATGTGCTCCCCAGAATGTACCTAGAAGTCTGGGGTTGTCTGGTCTCTCTGTGCTGCATGCAACCTGCCCTGCGTTCATGGAAATCATTGTTCTGTGTTGCTGTCTCTTTGGCTCGGCTTCCTGGGACCCTCTCAGTCCTCATGTTCTGAGATCCTAAGAAATAGTGTTCCTTATAGATATGCAGCCTGGCCCTGCTGATGAGAAGTGTGTGCTATAGCCATGGAACCATTGGAAAAGCCAATGGAAATAGGGGAGGAAAAGGAAACTTCACTTGGCTTTTTTTTTTCTCAGAAATGGTTTTAGATGCTCCTGCCTCCTTCCCTCAGGAGGAGCCTCCGAAGACGTCCATGCCTTAAGTGGAATCTGTGCAGCTGAGCCAAACCCTCTGAGGTCTCCAGATCCACTCAGACTTGACCTTACAGTCTCAATTTCTCAGCGTCAGCCTCAGCCTCACTGAGGTTTGTTGCTAGGATTTTGGAGGAAGAAACATTTTTTTTTTTGTTGTTGTTGTTCATTGGCCAACTGTAACCAGGGACATCCTGTTGGCTGCAAGCACCATGGGGAAAGTGAAGACCCTGCGTGCAAAACATTTTCTTTTATTTGACACAGGGTCTCTTATAGCCCAGCCTGGCCTTTAACCCACTAGGTAGCTAAGAATGACTTTGAACTTCTAACCCTTCAGCCTATAACCCCTGAGTGCTAGGGTTCATGGCAGTAGACTGCTAGACCGGAGTCTTAGGCTGGGGACTATGGTTGTGTGGTTTATACATACATTCCAAACCCTGGACTCCCATACTAACCAAAGGAGAGAGCCAAAGTTGAAAAGAAATCGTGGGAGTTAGAAGGGCCACTGCTCACTCTGTGTCTGGTTAGGCATTTATTCTACCTCCCCAGAACTTAGTTTTCTCCCCTATAAAGGAAGAGGCCATGCTAGGTCACCTCTCTTCAGACCCTTCCAATCCTTGAATGTTCTGTGGCTAAAATGGGTCTCAATGTAAGAACTCTTGCCTTATGATGGCTAATCTTTCCTGTTAACTTGACATATCTCAGCGGGGAACCCAAGTGAAGAATGTCCCCATCAGATTGGCTTACAGACATGCTTAGGACATTCTCTCCATTGCTAACTGATGTAGGAGGGCTCAGTCCACTGTGGACGGTGCTGTTCCTAAGCAGGTGGGGGTCTGCACTGTAGCTAAATGAGAACCTGGGAACAAACTAGTAAGAAGCGTTCTTCGGTGGTGTTTTTAGTTAGTTTGGTTGGTTGTTTGGCTGTTTGGTTGGTTGGTTTTTGGTTTTTAGTTCTTTTCCCTTCAAGCTTCTAACCTGTAAGATGAAATGAACCCTTCCCTCTCCAAGTTGCTCTTGGTTATAATGTTCACTCCAGCAACAGGAAGCAAATGAGAATTGGCTTCCTTTCGGAGATCCCAGCTCTTTTTGTTTGGAGGTGCTCCTCTTTCCCAGATGGCCTGTTACTCCCCCAACTTGAAGTGCGAGGGGAGAGCTGGAGCACGGTGTAGTCTGCTCTTGACTTTGAAATTGCCAGCGAAGTCACTGGTTGGTGTAATGCCAACCTAAATTGTACGGGGCACATGTATCTGTAGTCACGTGTTCATGTTTGTGTGCTGTACTGGAGAGCTTTGTGTAATGTTTAGAGTAAGGTTGGACCCTTTGGATGTTTCCCGGCGTGTGGGTTTAGGGTTTGTCTTCTTAGTGCCTTTCTGGTAATTTCTTTTGAAAACACCATGCGATGCTTTTGCAACCGAGAAAGAAATAACAAATGCTTTCTTTTCCTGAGGCTGACATTAGGCCAGCTCACTGTTTCTCATTGTCTTCTCTTACGTCACAGGGAGGCCTGTTGCTTCACAGATATTTGGTTTCTGCTCAGTTTATGTTTACATTTTTGTCTTCCATGATACCCAGATGTGAATGGTGACAAAGGTCACAGGTAGCCCTGATGTGGAGAGCAAAGTCTAAGCTTGTCTGAGAACAGAGCTCATGAGCTCTAAGTTTGAATCCTCGTGGAAACTGGACCATTTGGGGCTGTGGCATTCTTAGATACCTGCTGTTCCTTGGATGGGTGAGGGGAATCTCTTGGGATCTAGAGAGATGAAGTATAGAGTCAGCCTTTGGAATCTTGAACATGTTCTTAGAGATGAGAAGGGCTTGATAAGGATGTAATTCATATTTTGTGTTTATGGCTGATGATTTTAAGAGAGTTAGGTCTATTGTACAGTGCATGTTTTCCCTGGGAACAAGGTTTAACTTGTACTCCACTGTGGGGCTTACTGTTCCTTCTGCCTGAAAAAGTCCTTTGCACTCACATAACAAAGCCATCCTGCTACCTGAAGGCCACCATAAGAAGCATTCGTGAGAAAGTCTATCCTGATGAGATCACCTGGCAGTCCCTATCCCTCCTCCTGGGAATCATTAGGCAGTGTCACAAATAGAAATGTAGAATTTTTCACTGTGTCTGATTTCAGTTGGGAATATCACTATATATCCAAGGGTAACCTTAGAATCCATGCTGCCAACTTCTTAGTGCTGGGGCTATAGGCATGTATGATATACCATATATAGTTGTTTACATGCTGAAGGCTGAACCCAGAGCCTTGTGCATCCCGGGCAAGTATTCTCATCAATTGAGCTACATCCTCAGCTTCTTGAAAAATATCATTGTTTACTAAATATATCTAAAACTTTGTGTAAACCATTGAGCTCATTTCTCTACCTGAATGTACATCCCACTAGAGTATGGTACTCATTAACTAAGATAACCAGTGACATTTATAACCCTTACTAGGCAGCCAGTAAGATTTAGTTATCTGTTCTCCTGTTTCTCCTGTTTACATACACACCTGTGTTCTTTAATCCTGCCATCTGAGGTCTCGGGATGTGAACCCAAGGCTGGCTCGGACTTTACTTGGGGGAGGTGAGCTGGCTATAACTTGAAGGCCTTGTGATCCCTGAGAGCATCCATGTCTGGTTGACCTCTGAATGTGTTGGTCAGTGAGGAGAGTGATGTCATGGTAGTGATGATTTTAAAGTACAGATGAGAGCGGAAGAGCTGACTCAGGAGAGTATGCTTGTCACAAAAACTTGAGGACTGGAGTTCAGAATCCCAAAAACATCTAAAAGCCATTCAGATTGGGGATGGAGTGGAAGCCCACCATTTTGGAGGTAGAGACAGGGGATCCAGTGTCCTTTGCACATCTCAATGACTGCAGTTTGAACACTGGGTTGACCATTCACCCTTATCAAACCTCATGGACACAGCCACCTTGAATTCTGGGAAAACAAGGAAGTCAAGAAGTCAAGTCGAGACAACTAGAGATGGTTGGCTCTCTACAAGGCCAATTATCTCTGCATCCTAGTGTGTGTGTAGGGGGATTATCTAACATTAAAATTAACTCCAATTTAAAGCTGCTGGGTAATATTGTCATGTATACTCATATGACCACCTTAAAGAACCACTTTCTCTTAATCCCAGGCAGAGAAATCAAGTCTTCCTGTGGAAGGCCAAGACAGAAAAGGTGTCCTCAAGTGTCTCAGATGAAGAAAGTTTGAGGTTAGGAAGTAAATTGGTGCAACTTTCCTCCAACTTTCTGGCTTCTTGTCCTTCCATCTTTCTTCCTTCCTTCCTCCTTTCCTTCTTTTCATGTGTATGTGTTTGTGATTTTCACACATGTATGTGTGTGCTCATACATGTGCATATGTGTGGGAGTGTGTGTGTGTGTGCTTATACATGTGCATATGTGTGGGAATGAATTGGAAAGTCAAAAGTTAATGACCAGTATTTTCCTCAACAGCTCTCCCCTGAATTTATATAGGCAGGGTCCCTCTCTGAACAGAGAGTTCACCAATGCTAGCTTGTTTAACTTACTCCAAACACCACACCACCACTGAAAATCTTATAGGAAACTCAGTACCTCTCCCAGAGACACAGCTCTCGTCATAGTTACTTTCTGTTGCTGTGATAAAATAGCTAGACACAAGCAACTTAGGGAAGAAAGGATTTATTCCAGCCTAGAGTTCCAGGGCAGTCCATGGCAGAAGAAGCGTGGCTACAGAGCATTAGGCCAGCTGCTCTCAGTTTAATCCGCAGTCAGAATGCAGAAAGGGAGAGAACAAGATGTGGAGTTGACTAGAAAACCCCTCTAAACCACTTCTTCCAGCAAAGCTACAACTCAAGAGTTCACAACCAACCCAAACAATACCACCAAGTGAAAACTAGGTGTTCAAACCTATGAGCCTGGGGCGGGGCACTGCACAGTCACATCATGACAGCTCCTTTATCACCTTCCGGAGGAAACACTCCTGGTTTCCTTCAGCACCCAGTGTAGGAGGAACAAGTGAAGAAAGTGGCTCCTTGTGAGCTGTGGGGATGACAGTATGTCACTCTTGCCTGCTCCACCCTCAGTGTCTGGTTGTCCACTGTGGGTACTGGCATTTGCTTATATAAGAAGTGCCTCTGCAGAGCCTGTGTTGTGGCTGGAAGGCAGCAAGTCCAGTAGTCCAGGCTCCAACCTAGAGCATCCCTCAGCTGATGGATGGTGAAGTGTGCCGGACACCACCAGTTCCTTGCAACCTAAAAGGGTTAACTGTGAGACAAAGTGTGAGTTGGCATCTCAGATTTCCCCTGGGGTTAAGCATCCAGTAGCATCACTCATCCTCAGAAGATGGCCCCTTCCCTGGCTGTCTTTCCTTGTCTGCTTCACTTCTCCATGTCTGTAACTGGGTTTTGTGGGAACACTTCCTAATATCACCAGCCTACACTTGAACCGTTGTGGGCTTTTAGGAGAAGACCAACTCAGAGCCCTCTTGCAGATTTCTTTGTTCTTAAGTGTGAAATGAATATGACCAAGTTTTCTGGACTCAAGATTAAAGGACTAAATGACTAAACAACATGGGTGTCCCTTTAAACTCAAAGCACTAAACTTGCTTGGTAGGGGGTTAGCCTTTTATCCACATTTCAAGGAACACAGAGGTTTTCCAGAAATGGATCTGTGTGTTCTGTAAATTGTCCATACCCCTAATGTTGGGGGCAATGACTACCTTTTCAAATGATGCTTGTTGCTGGGATGCCCCTGGGATCCTTTTAAACTGCACACTCTTAGGCTATGGCTGACCCTCCCAATGGTATTGTACCCATGACTGGAGAAAAATGCCATTATTGATGAAGACAGAATATCACTTCCCAAGGTGATGTTATCTAAGGTCATAGGTAGACCTAGCTCATCCTGTCTGGACAATAGTCCCTTTACCTCTAGAGACCACCATTGAGAAGGTTGGGTGAGGCATGTTCTGGGAACTTTTGGCTTTCATTAGTTACACAAGAAATCCCAGAAGAGAGTATTATGTGGTATTATTTAAGAGTCAGAACAGGGGCAATCCTTTTGGGGTGGCATTGGGTGCAAGAGAGGCCAGTTAACACACAGAGCTCAGCCAAATGGATCAGTACGAATCACAGCATGGGCTCCTTTCTGACTGGTGTAGCCAGCTCTGCCAATTATTCCTTGCTTCCCAGCTGGGGCAAACCAGTGATTTATTCTGGGAACACTGAAGAGACTCCTGGAATTGAATGAGCTCTTGTGGCTGTGGCAGTAATGAGGCCGAGCCCGTGAGACAGCGTCCTGGCATGGAAGACTTAGCTCTTAGTATTCTACCAGTGGCGGCGGGTCTGTCCTGAGCACAGGAAGCCAACATACTTGACAAAACACTCATTTTCTTGAGTTTCTAAAATAGCAGCTGAAATTACCTGTACAATTGTTTATTTATTTATCTTTACAAAATAATCTAGCCACAATGTTCAGGAAAGCAAATAGATTCTTCTGTGGAGCATGGTAGACACTCCGAGACTGATGAAGCAGCCCCCAGCATGTCTGAGGATTGTCCTCAGAGAGGTGACAGTATTAACAGTGTCCTTTGTGTATATTAAAGTCTGCAGTGGACCTGGGAGGCCAATGAAGCCTGGGTGATGGTTATGATCAGAGAGGTCTAAGGTCAATAATGCTATAGCCACAGCATGAGGTCACATGGTGAGACCAGTGCCTGGACTCAGGCATACTCAATGATTGTTGCCTCGAAGCACAACATCCCATTGTTACTTTAGGAGATGCTCATCCTCAGGGGCAAGGCTCTTGGAATGTTGGTGATGAGGTGGGAATGGAGACCATAATGATGGTGTCCCATTGATTGAGCCAAGTCTTATTGGCTGCATCTGCCAACATGGCTGATGCCCACTGGGGAATCAATGCTGGTGTGGATAAATTGTGTTCCCTTAAACTTCAGGATTTCTACTGCAGCCCTTGCCTGGACTCAGTACCTCAGAATGGGAGCCGGCAGTCTTGGGCAGAGGTATGAGGTTGAAGGTCGCTTACTGTAGGGTTGGTGCTTCAACTCAGTTGAGGTTGTGTTCTTGCAAGAGGGAGGAGTGTGGAAACAGAGACACAGCAGGGAGGAAGATGTGAAAGAAATTGAGAAGATTGCCATGTTTCTCGTCATGGTGCTCAGGAGCCAACTTGCCAGTGCCCTCCCTTTGACTCCAGGGTCCAGAACTATGGGGCAATTAATTTCTACTATGTTCTAGCCTGACTGTGATAATTGATTCCAGCAGCCATAAGAGACAAAAGCATGCAAATACCATTTTCCTCACCGTATGGAACAAGGCCCACAAAAAGCAGGGGCTTTAGGAAGCCTGCCGAGAGCATGTTAGGCTGTGGTGGAGATCCATGCTGCAAGTCAGCCATACATCAGCCCCAGGGTGCTATGGCAGTGAACCAGCTGTATGGCCAGTTTTCAACCTATGGGTGATCCCTAGGCCCTAATTCTCTGCCCGCTGCCCTTTGCTTTGCTCAGTTTGGAGCCCCAATTTATTGCTGCAAAATTACATGCTACACAGAATTTAGTGCACAAAATCTCTTATTCCCCCCAGCTTTCAAAAGTCACTCTAGTGAGGTATGTCTGACATTTAAGAAGCTGTGCTCATTTACTGTAAATGACTGAGTTTGCAGATGAGTTAACACACATAAAAAACTTAACATCATCTGGGGCATAAACGAATCTATCACCAATGTGTTTCCTCCAGCCTCTCTAGTGATGCTATTTTATCACTGAAAGGCAGAGAGATGGCTCACTGGTAAAGTGCCCCACATGCAAGAGGATCCAAATTCAGATCCCAGGTCCTATGCGTGAGGTGGAGGCTTGGAGAAAGAAAAGAAAAAAAGCAGATACCAGGTTATCTATGTGCCTCTATACACAATTGCACTCAAACCTTTTTTTTTTTTTTAAATGTCAGATACTCAAATCCATGAAACACATTGGCCAGCCAGTCTAGGCCAATCAGTGAACCCCAGGTTCAGTGACTGTCCCAAAGGATAAAGATTCAAAGCAGTCAAGGAAAACACTCAACGTTGACTTTGACCTGTCACTTGCCACATTGCTGTGCATATAGGTGCATACACGTGCACACATGCAAAAGAAAAAGATTAAAAATACTGAATATAAGATTTACTCTCTCTGGAAATCAGTCTGGCGGTACTCAGAAAACTGGACATAGTACTACCGGAGGATCCCGCAATATCTCTCCTGGGCATACATCCAGAAGATGTTCCAACCAGTAAGAAGGACACATGCTCCACTATGTTCATAGCAGCCTTATTTATAATAGCCAGAAGCTGGAAAGAACCCAGATGGCCCTCAACAGAGGAATGGATACAGAAAATGTGGTACATTTACACAGTGGAGTACTACTCAGCTATTAAAAAGAATGAATTTATGAAATTCCTAGGCAAGTGGATGGACCTGGAGGGCATCATCCTGAGTGAAGTAACCCAATCACAAAAGAACTCGCACAATATGTACTCACTGATAAGTGGATATTAGCCCAGAAATTTAGAATACCCAAGATATAAGATACAATTTGCTAAACGCATGAAACTCAAGAAGAACGAAGACCAAAGTGTGGACACTTTGCCCCTTCTTAGAATTGGGAACAAAACACCCATGGAAGGAGTTACAGAGACAAAGTTTGGAGCTGAGACGAAAAGATGAACCATCTAGAAACTGCCATATCCGGGGATCCATCCCATAATCAGCTTCCAAACGCTGACGCCATTGCATACACTAGCAAGATTTTGCTAAAAGGACCCAGATATGGCTGTCTCTTGTGAGACTATGCTGGGGCCTGGCAAACACAGAAGTGGATGTTCACAGTCAGCTATTGGATGGATCACAGGGCCTCCAATGGAGGAGCTAGGGAAAGTACCCAAGGAGCTAAAGGGATCTGCAACCCTATAGGTGGAACAACAATATGAACTAACCAGTACCCGCCCTGGAGCTCATGTCTATAGCTGCATATGAATCAGAAGATGGCCTAGTCAGCCATCAGTGGAAAGAGAGGCCCATTGGTCGTGCAAACTTTATATGCCTCAGTACAGGGCCAGTGGGAGTGGGTGGGTAGGGGAGTGGGTGGGTAGGGGAGTGGGTGGGTAGGGGAGTGGGTGGGTAGGGGAGTGGGTGGGTAGGGGAGTGGGTGGGTAGGGGAGTGGGTGGGTAGGGGAGTGGGTGGGTAGGGGAGTGGGTGGGTAGGGGAGTGGGTGGGTAGGGGAGTGGGTGGGTAGGGGAGTGGGTGGGTAGGGGAGTGGGTGGGTAGGGGAGTGGGTGGGTAGGGGAGTGGGTGGGGGAGCGTGTGGGAGACTTTTGGGATAGCATTGGAAATGTAATCAAAATAAATACCCAATAAAAATATGGAAAAAAATTTACTCTCATATACAATATAATAATTTTATCAATCTTTCTTTAAATTATTTTTTAGTACTGAGGATTGTCCTTAGACCCTTCTGCATGCTAAGCAAGCACTCTACCATTCAGTCCCACAGAATCATTCATAACAACCATTAAAGGCTCTGAGCATCTAGATTATGAGTAGTAGGGTCACTCCTGACTCTACTGTATGAACATTTTGAGGAGCCATATTTTTTTCTTTGTTTCTTTTAATATGAAGTATGGCTTCCTAGAACTTCTAGTAAAGACAGAAAAAAAAATAACTGCCATTTTATCTAACATTTTTAATTTTTTAAAGTATGTATTTGAGTGTTTTGCTAGCATGTATGTCTGTGTTTTATGCACATGCCTGGCTTCTGCCAGAAGAAGGAATCTGATTTCCTGGAACTGGTGTTACAGATGTCTGTGAGCTGCCATGTGGGTCCTGAGAATTGAACTTGGGTCCTTTGAAAGGAGCCATCTCTTCAGCTCCTATCTGATGTTTTGATATCGCATCTGGGTTTCCCACTGCCCTTTTGTCTTGTTTTTATTGCAAACTCTACCATTGGCTAGACTCACAGACTGGACTTAGCACTCACCAGGAAGTCACATGGGTTCCTCTGGGACAGCAGTGTAGTGTACAGATTTCCCCCAAGCTCTCTCCCATTTCCAAGCCTGCGAACCCTTGCCTAATTTCCTCTTGCTCCAGCTGTCTGGTTTCTTGACACTGGCTGTTGTCTTTGGCACTTGGGACTTGGTCATGGTGATGAGGAATGTCATGGATGGGGGGGACTCTGTGACCAGCCATTCTAGTGGAGATGGCAATTCCTGTGTTGTTTATCTGAGGCCCATAAAAAGGAGAGGAGGGAGGTAAGATGACTTTATGCCAAAAATAAAGTCGAAGTCAGACCTAGAGAGTCCTTGTACAGCTTGAAGTTCATAGAGTTGGTGGCAGAAACAAATAGGGAGACAGGAGTCCAATTCCTAGGTTATCCTGTGCCTGCTTGCTTCAGGGAGTCTGCCAGAGTCTGTAGCTACCCACTAGGCCATTAGCAAGCTGCTAAGTACCACTGAGAGGATGGACTGGGGTAAGAGTTGTGACGGTGGGAAAGTCCAGGAAAGCCTGTGGTGGGTATGTGCTGGCCCAGCTATTAGGGTGTTTGCCTAGTGTGCATAACACCTTGGGTTCTGTCCTCAGCACTGTTTATAAGCCATGCATGATGGTTGCCAAGCTCTAATCCTGAAACTCAGGAAGTAGATACAGAAGGATTGAAAGTTAAAGGAGACTCTGGGCTAATGAGTGCCTGTCTCAGAAAATGCAAAAGGAACAAAAGAAAGAGCTGCCCATCAGGGAACAGTCTTGCTCTTAGCAGGTCCCCAAGACCCCAGGTGCCTGTCACTGCTCATGAGACATCTGGCTGATCCCTTCACATTCCAGTGCTGCCTCATTGCTCATCACTATGCCACCTCTCCTGGTTTGTCTGTTTGTTTGTTTGTTTCCTTGCTGGTTTGCAAAGCACAGGAACTGCAGGTTGGTTTATAAGCACAGAGGCTTGGAGAAGGAGTCCTTTTTTTTTTCTATACAGCCTGGAGGTGAATTGCTCCCTCTTTACGGCTCCTATCAGTCCTGTAGCATTATGCAAGATGCCCCCGGAGCCCTCCCACCTCTTGAAGCCTCAGCAAAAGCCAAGAGTGAAGTGGATTCCAACCTTGATGAGAGTCCACCTCCTCTTCTATGCCACCTCGTCACTCTGAGTTTGGGACCGTGGGCAGGCTCCCTCATCTGCATGGGTGCATCTCAGGCTGAGTGACACGGTAAATGCCAAGACACTTGGCTCACCTGGTAAACTTGGGCAGCCAACCTTTCTTGTTGCTGGTAAATGAAAGTAAAATTACATAATTTCTTATCCTTAGCCCCACCCACCCTTCATAGTTCACGAGGCTTGTAGTGTTGATAATGTAATTTTCACTTTTAGCATGGCTTCCATGTAGGAACACAATGCCAGATGGGCTGTTCCTTGTTTTAGCTGATTCTCGATTCCTAGGGCTAGAATACAGGGTTGAGAGGGTCCTCTTGGTACTTCCTAGACTTCTCTGCTCCTTCCCTCTCTAGTCCTCGGAATGCGGATCAGTCTATCTGTGAAAGTGGCTGCTTGTTGCACTTGTTTCTTGGGACCATGGTTGCCAGCTGTGGTTCATAGTTGTGTCGCTTCTGGTCAAAAGTGCTATTGAGACTATGGGCTGGCTTCTGTTTTGTGGTTGTACCCAGGCCCAGCCTCCCAGCAGAACCTTCCTGCAGATATGGGAAAGCATCTTTGCAGGGCACATGTTATATGGACAGCTGGTTAGTCCAGCCAAAGTCCTCACCCAATGATGGTGTGACAGAAGCCCAGCAGCAGCATCCAAGAGACCCAGGAACTGTGTGGTATTGGTGGATAAAAGTTGAATTCATAGCCAACTTGTCTCTGCTTCAGACTAGACTCTGATAGTGACTCATTTTGTGACTTTGGGCTCCTTGTGGGACTTTAAAACCGTAAGTTTTCTGACCAGGAGACAATGTGGCTGAAACATTACAGGGGATGGATGGATGGATGGAGGATGTGGCAGTTTAGTGGAGACTTGGTAGCTGAACTGTGCTCAGTGCAGGTTGCTTTTGCTGCCACTGAACATTTGTTGAGCTGAGACTCACATCAGCAGGCCTCTATTTGGCAAGGCTGTACACTCCCTAATACAGCATCAGGCTCCTTATACAGAGACCTAACATTCACATCATAGAATCACTAGGGGTTTAACCAAAGTTAGATTGGATTTGTTTCATTAGCCTTCCTCAGTTTCTCTTCTGCATGCTGCTCCCATTAAACCTTTCCTAAGGTGGCCTGAGAACAAGCATATCCCTTCCTGTGATATCCACGGGGTGGCCAGGTCATAGCGCAGAGTCCAGTGGCGGTAGATGTGTAGAGAGGTCAGAATTAGGCTTATTCCTGGCTTACAGATTTGGAATCAAAACCTAATTTCAGAAATACAGAATTTCTGAAATTAGGTTTTCATGAGACATAAAGAGATGCACAGAAGGGAAAGGCTTGGGCTGGAGAGGGGTTTTCAACATGGCTCGAAAGTCACCAGGCTTCACCCCATGGATCAGCATATGGTACGTGGGCTGAGTCTGGCCACTAGCCTGTGCCCTTGGATCCCAGCCAGGCCTTGGGTTACACATTATCTCTGCATGCTTTTAGGCCTGAGCATCAGGGTTTAGTGGTCCATGGGGTGCTGTGGTCGACAGAGCCACAAGTATTGACTGTGTGGTCCATTATAGTTACAGTCTGGTAAACTCTGGGCCTCACTGTAGCAGAATACTCACCAGTGGAAGGAAAGATGTGGATGTTAGGACAGAGAGAGGACTAGCTCAGTCCAGAGTTGGACTTAGACCTCTTGAGTGTTGAACAGTGTCTTAGTCAGGGTTTCTATTCCTGCACAAACATCATGACCAAGAAGCAAGTTGGGGAGGAAAGGGTTTATTCGGCTTACACTTCCATGCTGCTGTTCATCACCAAAGGAAGTCAGGACTGGAACTCAAGCAGGTCAGGGAGCAGGAGCTGATGCAGAGGCCATGGAGGGATGTTCTTTACTGGCTTGCCTCCCTTGGCTTGCTCAGCCTGCTCTCTTATAGAACCCAAGACTACCAGCCCAGGGATGGTCCCACCCACATGGGGCCTTTCCCCCTTGATCACTAATTGAGAAAATGCCTTAAGGTTGGATCTCATGGAGGCATTTCCTCAACTGAAGCTCCTTTCTCTGTGATAACTCCAGCTGTGTCAAGTTGACACAAAAATAGCCAGTACAAACAGTATAGAATTCTAGAGGAAAAATGGCTGTCTGAGCAGGGTCCTCAGATTCTGAGGGAGGGAGTGGCCGAGTCATGACTGCAGGAGTACTACACATACTGGTGGTGTTACCCTAAGTGCAGTGATCAGAATTAAAGGACAGCTGATGTGGTGACTGTCAACAAGATCCTCATCACTTCACCTTCCTTCTATCTCACTTTCCTGCTATCAAGTGTGTTCGCAAAGTAAGCATGTGCTTCAGGCCTGTAATTTCAGCTCGTGGGGAGGCTGAAGCAGAAGGGTTGCGACTTCCAGGCTAGCTTGGGTTGCAGAGTGAATTCAAGGTCAACCCAGCAACTTGATGAGATTTTTTAAATTTTAAAGTTTAAGATAGGGTTGGGAATGTTATTGAAAGGCAAAGCCTGGAACACAGAGGCTTTAGTTCCAGATTCAGTTAGTGACCTGATTTCGAGAAATCATCCCACCCACCACTGTGATCTGGTACTGATTGGTGTCTCAATCACAGTATGAACCAGAACTTCAGGCCAGTCCAATGCTCAGCCCTCATCAGAGAAGGTTCTCTAAGTAGATGGTAAGTAGCAAAGAAACCCACAGCTGGTAACATGTAGAGAATAAGGGATTGGGGCATGCTCAGCCCGATATTGGATGTCAGTATCACACCCCTCCCCTCAGGCCTCAGGGATCTATGCTGAACTGGAGGCAGGAAGACTATGAGAACCAGAGGCAGTAGATGACTCCAAGATAACACCGTCCTCGGGACACAGCAAGGCACATGGTACATGTGAATTCATGAGACTAAGGCAGCGTGCATAAAGTCTGCATAAGCTTGAGCCAGACACATCCCAGCAAGAAGATGGAGAAGTGGCCATGAAGTCCCACCCCTCCCCATGAAGCAGTAGGGATTTGATTGCTATTAGGTGAGGAAAGTCACTTTTGGCCACACTCCAGGGCAGGTCTCACATCCAGAAGTCAGCCAGCACAAACGGGACCCCATGTTTTGTTTTTGCTTTTGCTTTTTAAAAAAGAAGGAGAACATGAAGTTTGGTGTGTGTGTTGGGGGAAGTGGTGGTTAAGGATGTGGGGAAGAAAGAATCTGATCAAAATATATGTAGGAATTCATCAAAGAATAAATAAAAATGTTATTTTAAAAAGAGCTGGAGAATAATTGGGGAAGCCACCTGATACCAAATTCTGGCCTCTAGCCAGTGAGTCCCGAGGATCTACCAGTCTCTCCCCCACCCCGACCCTCCCCATAGTGTGGGCTTACAGACCTGCCAGCACATCTGACTTTACATGGGCTCCGGGTATCTGAAATCCGGTCCTCCTCATGCTTGAGCAACAGGCACTTCACTTACTGACTTGTCTCCCTAGCCCAACTACTCTCCTTTTTAAGTTCTTGCTAGACTTTATGTTGCCTTTCCCTTTTTCTATGGAATGATTAAGCTCCTTCCCAAAGGCTGACAACATGGAGGTTCGACTCAGCGATGAGAAATGCTTGAGTCACTTCTCTCTGATGGGGATGAGCCGAAGGCATTGTTCCTTTTGACAATAGAGTAGATTTCAGATTTTAAATTAGGAAGAGACACTCAGGAGAGCAGATCTACACGGACAGTTTTGGAATTCAGTAATCATGTGTGGTCACCCCTCTTCAGTTGAATTAAGAAGACAAGTTATAGACCATCTATTCTGAATTACCACGATGGTCACAGTGGCCACAATGCTTCTTTTATTAAAATCTCTGTAGTTTATAATACCTCGTTACACTTTTTTTTCTTTTTTTATTAGATATTTTCATTTACATTTCAAATGCTATCCCCATTCCTAGTTTCCTCTCCGAAAAATCCCCTATACCCTCTCCCTGCCCTGCTCCCCAACCCACCCACTCCTGCTTCCTGGCCCTGGCATTCCCCTGTACTGGGGCATGTAATCTTTGCAAGACCAAGGGCCTCTCCTCCCATTGATGGCCGACTAGGCCATCCTCTGCTATATATGCAACTAGAGACACAAGCTCTGGGGCGGTGGGGTGGGGAGTACTGGTTACTTCATATTGTTCCTCCTAAAGGGTTGCAGACCTCTTTAGCTCCTTGGGTACTTTCTCTAGCTCCTTCATTGGGGGCCCTGTGTTCCATCCAATAAATGATTGTGAGCATCCACTTCTGTATTTGCCAGGCACTGGCATAGCCTCACAGGAGAGAGCTATGTCAGGGTCCTGTCAGCAAAATCTTGCTGGCATATGCAATAGTGTCTGAGTTTGATGGTTGTTTATGGGATAGATGCCCAAGTGGGGCAGTCTCTGGATGGTCCTTCCTTCTGTCTCAGCTCCGAACTTTGTCTCTGTAACTCCTTCCATGGGTATTTTGTTCCCTATTCTAGGAAGGAACAAAGTATCCACACTTTCGTCTTCCTTCTTGAGTTTCATGTGTTTTGCAAATTGTATCTTGGGTATTCTAAGTTTCTGGGCTAATATTCACTTATCAGTGGGTGAACATCATGTGTTAAACTTTCCTAAAGGTAGGTGTGTGTGTGTGCATGTGTGTGTGTGTGTTTTCTGGCTGAAGAGACTATTCTATTAGTAAATTGCTTACTAGGTGAGCATGAGAATCTGAGTTCAAACCCCAGTGCTCATGTGAAAGGCTGGGCATAGGGGTACATCAATGCCTGGAATCCTGGTGCTATAGATGAGGAGATAAGCGGCCAGTCTAGCCTAGCTGATTTGGTGAGTCCCAGATCCCAGTAAGAGACCCTGTCTCAAAACATAAGGTGGATAGTGCCTGAGGAATGATGCTTGAGGTTGACCTCTGCCCAGTACACACACACACACACACACACATACACAGACACAAGCACACACACACACACACACACACACAGAGAGAGAGAGAGAGAGAGAGAGAGAGAGAGAGAGAGAGAGAAAGAGAAAGAGAAAGAGAGAGAGAATGTCCACCTATATAAACACATTAGCACACTTAGCACACATAAATACAGGAATGAATAAATAAAAGGTCTCTGTTGGGAATCTTGCTGATGTTTTCCTGTGGCCATTCTGGGCCTGGTGCAGCCCTCCCAACCTCCTTAGGTAACAGCTTCGGTTAGCATATTGGCGCTCATCTAATGCTTAAGCCTGTAAATGCAGCCTATACTGTGCATCCCTGCATGCCTTGCAGTTTTTACATCATACGCTCTGCAGCTCTTTCCACTCAAATGCATGCAGCTTTCCTGCTCTTTCCGCAGTCTCCCACCTTGAGGAGCTCCGGTTCATGTCACGAGCCTTCTCTTTGTGTGGCTTCCAGTCTTGCATTGCAAGCGGGGCCATGGTGACTGACTAACTTTGGCTGGGTGCTGAGAAATTAGATTATTGGGTCAGTGAGTCAATTATGCAGTTTGGGCAGATATTGACACGCTCCCGGGTTCATGAACCGTGTTATTTTGAACCATTCTCAGTGAGGTGTTCCAGAAACTTAGAACCTCACTGCCCAGGCATTTGGAGTTTTCCTTTGCTCATTGGGAACAGCATCTTCCAGCTGTTTGATTTCCTGTACACATCATGTTGTTCTGTCAGCAGCATCTTTTAAGTCATTGCTGTTTATTTGATGATTTACTCTCTGCTGTTTGTTTCTGTGAGACAGTCATGCTCTGAAGCTCCTCCTGTCCTGGACTCTCTGAGTCGCCCAGGCTGCCCTCAAGCTTCAGGCAGCCCTCCTGAGTCCCCAACCCCCAACTGAAAATTAGCATGCTAGAAGCACCCCATGCCTAGCTTTTTAGTTAGTGATTTTTGAAGCCCTGGAGGGATTAAACATGAACCTATTTTTTTTCTGTGTTCAGTTTTGCATTGTTTTTATGTTTGAAACGTCTATTGGCTTTGCAGTTATTGAAATTCATTTTTATAAAGGAATACTGGAGGAAGAAAAATAGTCTCTCCTCATTTTTACTCAGATGACGGCTTCCTTTGGTGACCGTGCCCCCTCTGTAGTAAACCCACAGTGAGAGTGGTGTGGACTTTGAAATTTTCACCTCAAAACCTTGGCTCCTGTTCCCTTCCTCGGTATGGTACGTGCCTCCTTTCTCTGCCTTACCAATCCCTTTAACAGGCACCTCACACACAGAGGTTCCTAACATCACAGGGAATGCCATGAGGAACATCCTCCCACTGCTGATGTGTAGATGACTTCCATGAATGGGAGTAACTTAATCACAACATGGAAACATTTCTAAGCCCCTGCAGTATGTCCCCCTGCCTAGCAAACGTGACATTTCACTGACTTTCACTATCACCCACGTTTGTTTAATAGCATCTCTGAGCTCTTAACCATGTCATTGCAACTTAGCAAGTGATTTTACTCAAAGAAGCCTGAGTCTAGGAGGAAGCTCAGAGCTCAGGTCCTGCACCAAGTGCCCAGAGTTGGCCCAGAGCCCAGAGCCAGGCTGATAGTTCTTAGGAAGCCAGGATTGGCTCTTCCCCACGCAGGGTCATCCCACCAAAGTGCAGATGACAGGACATGATTTTTATAAACATCTCAGTGTGCATGGATCCTAATGCCACCCAACCTATGCCTGCTCTGTTGAATGAGCATTTTCTGTTTCTTAGAGAAGAGCAGTAGGGTGTCACACGAGTGTTACAGACTAGTTCTTACTCTGTGCTACTGCTGAGGTAGATTGCTAGGGCACAGTAGTGACAAAGTAGACAAGCCATGTTCAAATCACTGTGCTCTTGAAGTGCCTGATTCTGGATTCTCTGCAAAGAGAATCCATAAGCACTGAACACTGAGAGCTGGAGGGAGCAAGTCCAGTAGTCACTAGGATGGAAAGATGAAATGCTGTCCCTGTCATCATGAAGCTGTTTGGACACTCCTGGGAAGTGCATCCCAGCCTTCCATACCCCGTCACCTTTGCATAGGGTTCAGCAGCAGACTACTAGGAAAAGGAAGTCTGTCATTCAGTGTAGTCCTGGGGACAGGGGACTATTCTGCAGTGTCAAGAACCTTGTCGGTGGCCTTCAAATGTCAGAGGCCCAAGATAGCTATGAGTTAGGAAGATAGTGGCTGGACAGAGTGACTTTGTTATTTTGTAGGCTGCCATTCTGCATCAGTGGAGCTCAGGTGACCAAATAACCTGGGTCCTCAGGAGTTCCTGATCCCAGTAGACCCATTATCGTTTCTCCAACTGTGTCCTCTCCCCAGGTGGGACCTCCAAGCATAGGGGCATCTTGCCATTGTTGTAGTAATATTAACTTCAGGTTGAAGTCAGGCTGTAAATAAGCTCCTTTTCTAGACTCTTGTTAAGTGGATATCCCCAAAAGACATGCATCTGGCCTTGGGGACTGCACCCAGGTTGTCTTCGGGTTTTCTTGGGAATAATTGGAAATCTGCATCTCTGTTTCGCTTAAGGAGAAGTTGCATCAGTTCATCTGGTTGGATTCAGTTCCCACCAGGTTGGGGCTGCACACAACTGGCTCTGCCGTCTGAGTCCTGACCATCAGTCTGGGTTTTACTTCTCTGTGGATATTCTCACCCAATTCAAGCTCTCTCTCTGCGCCTGTGGGGACTGTCACCATGTCAGAACTCATTCTAAGTAAGTTTTGAAGAATAAAATTTTACAGAGTATTTTTTTCCCAAAATGAAGTGTTGTCTTCTAGGAAAAAGAGCAACACCAGAGGTCTGGGGTATTGCTGTGTTGTGACTCTCTGTTGTGACTTTTCTACCTCATGAGCTCATCTGGACTTGAAGTCTCCTCTGCCAGGTTCCAGGGGTAGAGGAATTAGAGCAGCCCTGGTGTTCCCTGAGTGTCCAGCGGCAGTCAGGATCCAACAGTGAAGGCACTGAGGAGTTGGGAAGAGACATCTGCTGAGCCCCTGAACCACAACAGGAGCAGCTCAGCTTCACCTGTTGTCTTTCCTGTCTAGGGATGGACTGATCATCCAGCTCTCCTCATGGAGAGGCAGGGATTTCAAATCAACTACTAGGCCCCCCGCCCTGAACATATGTGTTAGGACAGATGTTCTCTGGGATTGGCTGTGAAGACAGGCTAAGGATTGCTGTTAGTGTGGTTGAAGGTGTTGAGCCCTGGATCTGTAAGTCTGGACCACTGTAGATTGATATCAGGAAGCCAAGGCCTCCATGACCAGATTGAGAGCTTTATGATGAAAACCATATTGTTTTCTCAGAGTGAGACTGCAGGTGACCCAGACAAATACCAAGAGCTCATGTGTAAGGACAAGAGAGTCAGTGTTTGTGAAGAGAACCTGGAAAGTCTGTGCAATGGATGGGCTTGCCTTTACTTGGTAGGCAATGATGTTAGGGACATTGGCCTGGAGTCCTGCATTAATAAGTTGTTGGGTAAACTGCTAGTATCATTCTTGAACCTCCACATTTTATCTGTTGAGTGAAGACATTCGTCTGAATTTATCTCTCTTTGGTTTACTCTGTAAACCATGGATTACAAAATGCAAGATGTAATTCAGTGTGAGAGAATACGACAGATAATGCTAAGTGTGCCATGAGATCATATGCAGCATTGTTGGCTAGACACTGGGTACATGGGTGTTGTGAACAAGCCATGTCAGTGATACAGAGCATTGCAGTTATTTACTGTGGATCACTTAGTTTACTAAGCTACACCAGTCTTCTCACCTTCACTTGACTGAGTTCTTGAGGTCTCATTTGGAATCAGTACCATGGCAACCGCAAGCTCTTTGTTTCTTCTGAATCTTATTATCGATAGGTTATCAATCAAATGGTAGATCGCAGGTTACATGTGTGATTACCGAGTGTAACTATCACGTGTAACATGTTACACGTGTGATTATCAAAAATGCCACAATGGAGTGGAGGGTGATGGAAAGATTCAGTGCATGTGAAAAAGAAAAAGAAAAAAAGAAAAAATAAAAACACCACCATCAAAAAAACGGATCCTTGAGATCCAGGCGAAAAGGTATATAGACAGTGTCAATGTGATAGCATTGATGGCAGTGAGAATTGCAGAGCTGAGTCCTGCCTGTCAATCTGCTTCGCAGAGGCTGGAAGAAGTACATGGAAGTAGTCACTGACGGAGCACCAGGGGGGGATATGCCCTACTACAGCCTCTTTGTGTGTGTGTGTGTGTGTGTCTGCCTCACTGTTCTGGCTTTGACAATCTGCTCAGTTAGGTGTGCCCCACATCTGCTGGCTTAGACTACTTGCATAGATAAATGGCATCATATCCCACCATGACAGTTATTCTGCAACTGGAGGGACTCCCAGCTGAAACAGAAGGGATGGGACACACTCTGGTCTATGTTGAATGCAGTGGCTTTGCACAGGGCGTCCTTTCTGATTATCAGTGGTGGAGACCTTGTGCTGGGAATAGGATCCACCCTGCTCACCCAACAATCAGGCATTGCCAAGGGAGCCCAGCCCTGTTGTAGATCTTGCTAACAAAGGAAAAAATGAAACACAGCATGGTATTTTTTTCTTTTTTTCAGAAGTTTTTGTTGTTGTCTAAAAAAAAAAAAAATATGTAATATCAACACCAATTCCACAAGGATCCTTTCTTTTTCAAGGGGGAGGCAAACACAAGCCATTAAATAGGTATCTGGGGTATCAGAGAGTGTCTCTGGGTGAGAGAGGAGGGGCAGGGAGTGATTGGGTTCTGTTTTCAGCAAAGAATCCGGTGCTTAAAGAAATGGGAGATTCAGAAATGTGAGGATTTCTCACATCGCAGGCATAGTGCTGCCGAAGCCACTGCGGCTCTCCGAGCTCACTGCACTTAGTTTTCTTTGTTATCCTTGAGTTTCTTTTTTAATAAAAAGACAGAGAATTAAGAGTTGAGGCCCCATGGAAAAGAATTCCATAGCAGGGCCCAGTTGGCCCTGTTGCTATGATGCTAGGCCTGCTTGTGCGAGGATTTGAATTTGGATCTCTTGGACCAAGTACAGTATGTCTGCAGCCCCTGCATACAGAATTCACGGGATTCATGGGAGCTCAGGGGCCAGCTAGCCTGTCGCTGGTGGCTCGTTTCCTTTCCTTGTCTCTGACCTCTCACCCACTGCCCTTGAGGATTTGAGGCTGGAATTTCCCAACATGTGGAAGTCTCATTCAGGAAACCTCCCCAGTTCCTCCCCAGCAGCCCTGCACCCAAACCAAGCAGGGCGGATCCCTGAAGTAGGGGTGAGCAGATTGTTTGGTTCCGGGCCAGAGGGATAACTATTTTGAGCTTATGTTTTGTTTACTTGGTAATCTTTAAAAATATGTGTATGCTTGTTCCTGTGTGTGTGTGTGTGTGTGTGTGTGTGTGTGCCTGAGAGAGTGACAGAGGCAGAGACATAGAGAGAAATATATGTTGATGTGTATGTGTGTATGTGTACAGACCAGAAGTTGACAATGGATGTCTTCATCTTTTTTGTCGTCGTCGTCGTCGTCATCATCATCATCATCATCATATCTGTTTACATGCACATGCACATGCCATGATGTACCTGTGAAACTCAGAGGACATTTGGAAGTCAGTTCTCTCTTTCTGTCACGGGTTCTAGGTTCAAACTCAGGTTGTCAGGCTTGTCCAGCATGTGCTCTTATCTGCTGAGTCCTCTTGCCATCCAAGTCTACTTTATCTCTTTTTATTATTTATTTTGTGTCTATTGATGTTTTCCCTGCAGGGATGTCTCTGCATCATATGTGTGTAGTGCCCTCAAAGTCCAGAAGTGGGTGTTAGACTCTCTGGGACCAAATAGACAAGGCAGGTCCTGGGGATGGAACCTGGTTCCTCTGGAAGACCAGCCAGTACTCTTAGCTGCTGGACCATAGACTCAGCAGCCTGTATTGCCTAGTTCACATCTGGGCTGCATAACCTGGAGTCTACTCTAAAAGAGTAGCAACCTTCAGAAGAGGGCATAGATGTTCCCAAGTCCTGTTAAGTAACAGTGATGTACCTGACCCCATCCCAGCCTGATGGGTGTGGCCACAGAGTTCTTCCCCAGGCTTCTGGGTTACTGTGGAGCTAAGCTTTGCTCAGGCACCACCCCCACCACCATCTACTCTTTCCAAATGTATCTAGAATAGATCTGCTTGTCATGGGCTCTGATTGTCATTGTACCTGTGGGGTTATTCTCTCCAGTCCCTAAGTCTTACCTGGACTGTCTCCAGTCGGCCAATAGGCAAGGCAGATATCTTCAGGGACAGATTCCCGTATTTACATATAGTCAACACGTATATATAAGTTCAGCTTTTAAGTGCAAGGCGGGTACTCTCAGAGGCACTCCTGCCTCCTCATTGTATGGGCTCTCCTGCAGGTGGTCTGACTTGTCAGAACTGTGTGCAAACTCTTTCAAGAAGATAAGCTCCCCCATCAGTCTGGTTTCTAGCAGTTTTTTCAATAGGAGAGCAGTCTTGTGCCTCTTGGAAGTGTCTCTGCTCCTGCCAGAAGGGTTGTCCTTTAGAGTGCTTAGTAGATGACCATCTTTTACTGCAGAGTGTGTGAGCACAGTTCCATCTTTAGTTTCATTCCAGTTTTATCTTTTATGTTTTAACTTGGCACAGAAGCCGTACAAATCAATGGGATGCCAACATAATATTTAATGACTGTGATGTTCTGGTCAGGGGAAGAATGTTTGTCTCTTCAGCACCATTTCTTGTGGTAAAATGCTTATGATATTCTTGGGGTTGGAAGCATAAAAGCAAACAATTATTTGTGGCTGTGTTTATCATGAATATTCCCCACCTCTGGACCTCATCTGCATAGCCCTGAGCACATGAGTGACAAGGGATGATCAGGTGACATTATAATAGAGACTGTTTTTGCCAAAAGCACCAGCTTTTCCTTTGGACTTGAAATAGCCAATGGATCCCCAATCCCAAAACAAAGCTTGACTACTATGCCTTCATTCTGTGTCTGTCTCATTTGCCCTAACCCTTGGGTCAGATTCTGCAGGAGGCTGCTAATCACTGCCAGTACCCTCCTAAAGCTGGCGATCTTTTCCCAAGGCTGAAGATCTGAAGATGAGAACAACGGGTTTTTCTAGCAGGTTGCCAACTGCCAGTTTTATTTACAACATCCTGTTCCAGACCCCTGGAGTGGTGCCTAGGAGGCTTCATTCCTTGTCTTCACCTTCTAGGAACAGCAGACCTTTGTAGACATCATCACCCTGGTGAGACTGTTCCTCCTGAACATGGTCATCTCCTGGGAGCCAAACAGCACCCCCTGAACCACACACTAAGTAGTTTCTCATGCTGTGACAAAACACCAATTGAACCAACTTAAGGAAGGAAAGGCTTGTTTGGATTCACAATGTGATGGTATCGTCCCGTGGTTCTCAACCTGTGGATAACTGACCCCTTGGGGTCCAAAGACTCTTTCACAGGGGTAGCATATCCTGCTTTGCAATTCATAACAGTTATGAATTAGCAATGAAATTTTTTATGATTGGGGTCACCCCAACGTGAAGCACTGTATTAAAGGCTCACACAGCACATGCAAGGTTCAGTTCCAACATGGTGGGTAAGTTATTGCAGCAGGCATGTGAGGGGCTCAGAATAAATTCTAAATTTTCTGGCAGAGTTGTGTCGGGTAGGCAGATACTACTCTGTAATAAAATAACAGTGAACTTGTTAGGGTCCTCTTTGCCATTTATCTCCCTGCCCTTGGCTTCATAGTGAGATTTGGCAGGGCAGGTTTTTTTGACTAGAAAAGGCAAAGAGTTCCCTTCTATTGTGCCTTGATGGTAGCCACTGGCTTGGTTGGCTTTTGTAATTCTTCATCTTCAATACTGCTTCAAGCTTTCTCGATGCCTAATATCCTTTGCTTAATACTTGATGGAAGTGGAAGCATGCATGTGTGGGTGTAGGAAATAAAGGATAAGGGATTGCTGGGCATGGTGGTATGTAACTATTATCCCAGAGAAATGAGAGATGAAGACAAGCCAAGAGGACCAGGGATTCAGGCTCATTCTTAGCTGTATGGTGAGTCCCAGGCCAGCCAAGGCTGCATGAGATCCTGTCTCAAACACACACACACACACAGAGGGTGGGGAGAGGGGGGTGGTGCTGTGATGGAGGTTGGACTTTCAGGAGGCTTGGAAGATGTGCAATATGGAATAGTGGGTTACAGGTCTAAACTGACCTAGGGGATATACTCATTTGACTCTGGTCTGTGTTAGCAGAGTTTGAACTTTGCAAAGTATACCCTGTACTCATCACCTCTCCCTTTGAGATCTGTTCCTCTCTCTATGAGGAGCTCAGTCACATGATTCCAGGTTGGCCAGAGGCTGAGCATTTCACATCTTTTGAGAAGCTTATGGCTTTGAGAAACCCTGAGCTATCCCCAGCCAGACTATCTTGTTACTCGTGAGATCACTGACTCATGAAGGTGCAGTCTTAGCTCCAGGGCCTCGTGGTGACCAGGTCCCAAAGCTGAGTTAAACGTGAGTTCTTCTGGTCTTCTCAGAGTCTTCTCTCACCCTGACTAACTCTTCTCCCCTCTGCTACCTCCATTCAGTTCTGATTCAATCAAAAGACTGACAAGCTCTACATCCAGAAGTTTCCCAGGCTTGTTGCCCTGGCAGTAGACTTCTGTTTGTACCCTGAAGGAAACAGCTATTGTACTCCATGCTGAGCTGGCTGCAGGCCTGTTCTAGACCATGCTCACAAGCACCAAATTAAAGGAACCACAAAAGCTGCAGATGACAAGAGAAAACATCCCCCTGTACCCCACAAAGGGCTCTCTGTGTAGCTAAGTGTGCCCCACGTCCAGCCACTCCAAGCTTCTCATGGCTGTGCCTGCATTCTATTCTCTATATGCCATTATCTGAAAATAAAGCAGAACAAAGTTGAAGGTGACAGTGTCCCTCACCAGGTCTGAAATCATCCGTCAAGGGGAGTTTATTCCAAAAGACAGAATTGTTGCTGAGGTTGCTTAGTGTGACTGCTTAGGGAGTCTGTAAGCATTTGAGGTTGGAAAATTCTCTCTGGAATCAGAGAGCCCTTCAACATAAAAAAATGTAATAATTTAATGCTTGGTGTCTAAAATGTTGCTCTCTGGTAGCCAAATATAATGTTTATCTGATTACCATAAACTGACATTGATATAATAGGCCCTTTATGTCTTCCTTTACATTTTGTTCATGGATGGGGTTCAGAGTGCTTAGCTGCCCTTGGCCTTCTGTGGGAAGCAAGCCATGATAATAACAATACTGAACATTAAATTTTTTTGTTTCATTTTTTGAGATTATAATATAATTACATCACTTCTCCTTTCCCTGTTGTTCTCCTTGTTCTCTTCAAATTCATGGTCTCTTTTTTCATTAATTGTTGCTACATGTGTGTGTTATATGTATATACATCTTCCTAAGCATAACCCGCTCAGTTTGTTTAATGTTATTTTTACGTATATTTCCGGGGCTGACCATTTGCTATCAGGCAGCCAATTAGTAGGTTCTTCCCTGGGGAAGTTTCTCCTGTTCTCAGAATTCCTTAGTTACAATTGACTGGAGTTCTCTGGGTAGGGTTGAGGCATGATGGGCTTTCCCCTGTGCACTTTGACACATCCGTTGTTGTCCTTGTTGAGCTCATATTTAAGGAGTCCTGTGGGTGAGAATTTATGGGTATAGGTTCCAGTAGTATAGGAAACATTGTCTCACCGCAAACTCTCTGAACTCTGATCTCTGGCTTTTACAGTCTTCTCACTCCCTTTTTTGCAATGGTCTCTGAGCCTTGAGGAGTTGATTTATAGATGTATCTGTTGGGACTGGTCTCTACAACTCTGAATTTTGACTGGCTGTCATTTTATTTTATTTTATTTTATTTTATTTTATTTTATTTTATTTTTTGTAATGGTCTCCATCTGCTACAAAGAGAAGTTTCATTGATGAGTTATGTGGACTACACTTATCTGTATATCTATATAGAGACACATGTTTAGAGTATATATACATTGGGGAATATGTTGGTTTAGTAAAGTAGTGGTTGTAGACTCTCCTCCTAGATCCATGACTTTATTAGCCCTGGGTAGTTGGCTAGGCTTCCTGTGTCAGATGAGATTTTCCTCATGTCGGTTGAATCTTATATCCAATTAGACAGTTGTTGGTTACTGCAGAGTTATGTGTATCACTCCTGGGCCCTTAGGGTTATTGTACCATCTGTGGTGGTTGTTGTTGTGATTCATAGATGTCATAACCGAGAAGATTATTGATTGTTTCTCTCCTGTGGAAGCTTGTGTGGCACCTCCTGGTACCATGAAAGCTAGTCCTTAGGAAGGAGAGACCTCTGGCTCCTGTGTCTGAAGTTCATGGTAACTTCAGTAATAGACACTTGCCTTCTACTTCTGGGGTCAACTAAGGACAGCAGCAATAGTGGAATGTTTTCGAAGTCTCTTGGGCTACCCTTACCAACAACTCAAGAAGGCTTCTCATGCCTGGTGTTAGTGGTTTAATGATTTGTGCTCTTGGAGGGAACATAATCATCAAGGATCAGTAATTTTCATTTAAACTATGTGTAAATATTTATATACACACATGTGTTATAGGGTTTTTTTTTTAGGTAAACAGTGAACTGTTATGATTCTTTATGACATTTTCAGACATTCTACTGGTATTTTACATTCCTCCCATCTTCTGTATTTCTCTCCCTCTCCCCTCGCTAATTATGGCTTCCTGTATTTTCCTTACGTTTGGTTTGTTGAGTATAATTTTTTTAGGCTGTTCATTTGGTGGTATTTCTTTTCCCTTCAATTATTTTGTAGATAATTTTGCTGGGTATATTAGTCTAGGCTGGGCGTCATAGTATTTTAGGACTTGCAAAGTATCTTTTGGCTTTATTGAGAAATCACCTGTTACCGTGATGGGTTTTTCTTTATATGGTACTTGTATTTTTTTCTCTTGTAGCTTTCAATACTGTACTGACTAGTTTACGTCAATTTGACACAAGCTAGAGTCATTAGTGAAAAGGGAGCTTCAATTAAACATGTCTTCATAAGACCACACTACAGGCAAACCTGTAGAACATTTTCTTAATTAGTGATTAATATGGGAGAGCCCAGCCCATTGTGGGTGGTGCTATCCCTGAGCTGGTGGTCCTGGTTCTATAAGAAAGTAGTCTGAGCAAGCCAGGGGGAACAAGCCAGTTTGCAGCACCTTTCCATGGCCTCTGCATCAGCTCCTTCTTCCAAGTTCCTGTCCTGTTTGAGTTTCTGCCCCGACTTTCTTTGATGATGAAAGGTGCTGGGGAAGTATAAGCCAAATCATTTCCTCCCCAAGTTGTGTTTGGTCATGGTGTTTCATCATAGCAACAACAACTCTAACTAGGACAAATATACTTTCTCCCATTCTGTATAAAGTGTTTTAAGTGATATATCATGGGGATTTTCTCCTCTGGTGTTATCCGTTTGGTGTTCTGTGTCCTTTTTGTATCTGTACGGCTGTCTGTGTCTTCCCTTAGTCTAGGAAAGTTTTCTTCTGTGATCTTTTTGAAGATCTGGTCTATGCCATTGACTGAAGATTTTTCTCCCTTATGTATGTATGTATGTCTCTCTCTCTCTCTCTCTCTCTCTCTCTCTAATTTTATATATTCAATGTTTCTTTCTTCTTACTGAATTCCATTCTCAAGATGTCTTTGTCCTATTTATTTTTTAGCTTTGTGGATTTTTTTCCGGGGATGTGGTGTGATTGGAGAGAATGTAGACGTTATATTTCCTTAATTTTATTGAGTTTGTGTCTTTAACCTCCTTGAATTCTTTGATGAGATTTATTATTGTACTTTTAAAATTGTGTATCCTGAGGTTTATCTGGATAATTTCACTGGCTGGGGACAAGCTATAGTGATCCACTCTTTCCAGCCATGTGCCACCATCTCCAATTGGTCTGTTTACATTTTGAATATACAAGTGGATCAGAATTTCTATGGTTTAATCTGCCCTGAAATCACTCTCATAGATGCACTCAGAGGTGTGTTCTCCTAATCTGTGAGTTTCTCAACCTTTGGATCTGAAGCAAGATTAGCCACTCTGAAACTTCTTCAAGATGGTCTGCTGGAGCCTCAGGCTGATGTTGAACATTTCCCCAAAGATGGTCTCAGCAGAATTTCTCCTATGTGTGTCTGTGACTTTGTTTTTGTTTGTTTGATTGTTTTCACCTGTGGGCAACAAGAGCTCTGGAAACAATTTGGACAGCCATGTGGACATTTCTTTCTGTGGTGCTGATGATGTAATTGTGAATCTCTGAGCACTCAAGTGGAGGGGAAGTATGGGGTGAAAAGCTGTGAAGCCACCCTGCCTAGGGTTCTGTGTCTGTGTATCAGTCTATACCCCATCCAGCCCCCTACACATTTCAGTGTTCAGACATGACTGCTGTTCCTGTCCTAGAGTTCCTAATGACTGGCCTGTAATCTCATCTGGACAGGTGTGTATTAAAGGTGTGAACCCCTAGAGCTTCTGTGAAACTCCCTGAAACCTGCTGGCCTTTGAGTGAATGGTCACTGTCCAGCCCCCCCCCCCCCCCCGCCCTGCCCCAGCCATGTTACAAGATAGACAAGTAGTAGGCTCCCTCTTTGGTCCTTTGCTCCCTGTCTGCCTGGTCCTCCTATGGCAACATCTTAATTTGGGAATGGGCTTTATGGTGCAAAGCCATATTGCTGAGCTGTCTTCCTATAGGAAGGAATTCATGACCCAATTGATCCCCAACATAGGGCCTTCTTAGATTTATCATACATTACTTATTAGCATGTCGAACCCTTAATGAATGAGGTCATTATGAATTCACTGGGATGCCTGTAAACTTTCTTTAGGTGTTTTTTCAGAGTTTAGTAATATCTTGGGAAAGCTTAGCTTAAAATGTCATCCTTTTCTTTGAGCCTACATTTCTGGGGGGTGAGGAGGCTTTTAAAAATAAAATTCACTAGTGAGACTTAGGTTGGGATTTGTAGGTTTGGATTTAGAGGTAGGAAAATGTCACAGGTAGACCAGAGAATGCCTCAACACACACACACACACACACACGAACATGTACAAACATACACAGAGCTCCTCTGGTGACATACTGGCTCTTTATGCATTCCTCACTAAAACTTTTACTTTGATCAGACTTCCTTTATTTTTACCCAGAATTCCACCTTACCTTTCAAGATCGGTGTCATACATATTTGGATGATTTCAAGAAAATTTCAATCCTGGCAATCTTGAGGATCGTTGTCCAGCATTCTTTAGGACATTCTTGAATCACTATTTGCCTGCTGTTCTTCCCACCATAAGACTGGTGTTGCAGGTTTAAGGAGTAGACCACAGCCTGAAGTTTCAATCTCACCCAGCCTAGTCAAGGGTGCACACTGTCACCCAGCCTGACTACTGTGACACCCACAGTGTGCCTCCACCAGAGACAGTGTGACATCACTCTGGCACCCTCCTCTCTCTGCACCTGGACAGACAGTCCCTGTGTGCAGCCCACCCTAGAGTCTGAGTTGGGCTCCATCTCCCCGGGGGAAGTAGCTACAGAGGCCAGCAGAACTTTCTCACACAAGATATGTGTCTTTTCTCTTTTTTATTTTGAGACAGAGTTTCCCTGTGTAGCCAAGCCTGGTCTGGAAGTCACTGCCCTCCTAACTCTGCTTCCAGAACGCTGGCATTGCTGGTGCAAACTCTTGTGACTAGCTTGAAATTTGTGTCAAGTTCCAGTCAGTTACTTAACTGTTCAGTCTCTTTTGTTTTTTTTTTTGTTTGTTTGTTTGTTTTGTTTTGTTTCTTGATGGGCGCAAGGGCATTGCTTTTGTATTTGGGGGTCACAGTTCATACCCTGCTCAGGGTATTCAGATCTTGGCACAATCTCTCAACTTGTGAATGTCTTTGCACACTGCCAATGAGAGTGGATTGCTTTGAGTATATCCTTGCTCTGTGGGATGTGGGGTTTTCCGTGTTCCTCAAGAACCCTCTTCGACCCTGCTAGAATCAGCCATTTGTCTTGTGCATTCTGGTTCCTTAAACTGGAGCACTTTATTGGACTGATGATCTGGGCATGGCATACATTCTATGCAGAGCCCATGCCTTCTGCGTCCTTGCAGCTGACGTGCAAGGAAGGCACATGTGCACACATACTGACCAGTGTGTGTACCAGCACACTGCTAAGCTGTGTTTTCGATCTGCATCTATAGTATTCTAAGCATGAGTTCCTACTTAAACCTCCAGTGCTATTCTCTTATCCCAGGAGTTCTAGTGTCTTTGCCTCGATTAGATGAGCTTCAGCCTCCTATCCACAGGGGTGTCTGGAAGTCAGTGCAGAGAAACAAGTGATGACTGAGAAGGATTAACAGGTGTCTTGAGTAGTCACAGGCTCGTGGGCTCACATGCAGCAGCCACAGGGGACCGTGGGGTATCCTGATCTGTCATTCCCCATCCCATACCCTTGAGTCAGAGTCTCTTACTAAAGCCAGAGTTCCTCATTTTATGACCAGGAGGGTTACCAGGGAGGCTAAGGTTCCATTTTGGGGTTTTTAGTCTCATTAATAAGATAAATTAGTAATGGACTCAAGAGGAAGTAAAGGACAATGTTATTAGACTTTAAGAAAAGATTCTGGGAAAAGAGACTGAGAGAAAGTATTGTTATTTATGTTAAGCATGGAAAAGAATCAGCTTATTAAGGAAAAAAAGAAACAAGTCAGATGGTGGTGGCACACACCTTTAATCCCAGCTCTTGGGATGCAGAAGGGTGGATCTCTGAGCTCCAGACCAGCCTGGTCTACAGAGCTAGTTCCACGACAGCCAGGACTACACAGAGAAACTGTCTAGAAACCAAGCAAAACACAAAGAAAGAAAAAAAGCACCCCTAAGAATGGGTTTTCCTAGTGAGCAAAGAAAGGTACCCCCTAAGTATCCAGCCTGGTGGCAGTATATTGTCTTTTGTACTCCTCCCCCACCCTTAGTAGGTCAGGCATGCTCTGTTCTTTAGAAGATGCCACTAAAAGGAAGGGCTTCTGCTCTGCAAGCTGGCTTCTTTCACACGTTAGAATTTATGTAGCTGTTTTAGTTCCTGCTTTTCTAACAGAGGCTGGCTGTAAGCCCAAGTGTACCCCAGCATAAATGCTGGGGTTACAGGTGAACACAGCCTTTTACATAGGTGTTGGGGACTCCATTCCCGGGTCCTCACACACATGCTCTTACCCACTGAGCCATCTCCACAGCTCCCATTGTCTCTTCTATCTTTGATTATTATAATTATGGACTACTTGCCCATGGATATCTAGAAGGATGGATCACAACACTGACCATTGCGTAATCTCACTTGAAGGTAAGGAGAAAAAACTGACAGGTATAATAGACTTCAGAATGGTTGAAAATTCCTCTGCATAATTTAGCTCAGTGCCTGGAATCTTGAACCTTTGAGGACCTTGAGTCATGTGGATATGAGTGGGGACTTCAGCATGAAAGGATGCTAACTAGTGTGCAGGCACTGTGGTGAATCCCTGTCTCCTGAAAAGCCCCTGACAACACAGTTGCCTTCTGTGGCTGCATTCCTGAGTTTCTGGTTTAGTAGGTCTGGGTTGGAAATTGCAAACTAACAGATTATATTCGTTACCTGTCTTGGGTTTTTTTGTTTGTTTCTTTGTTTGTTTTGGTTTTTTTGTTTTGTTTTGTTTTGTTTTTTTCGAGACAGGGTTTCTCTGTATAGTCCTGGCTGTCCTGGAACTCACTTTGTAGACCAGGCTGGCCTCGAACTCAGAAATCCACCTGCCTCTGCCTCCCAAGTGCTGGGATTAAAGGTGTGCGCCATCACGCCCGGCGAGACCTGTTTTGTTTTAACAAAATACCTGACAAAAGCCATTTAAGGAAGAAAGAGTGTCTTTTGGCTCACAGTTTGAGGATGCAACCTTTGATGGTGATGAAGGCATGGCAACAGAACCTGAGTCATATTGCATCCAGTCAGGGAAACAGGGTGGATGCTGATACTCTGTCCTTTATATCCAGTCCAGAACCAGAGTTCATGGGGTGGTGCTGCTCACAGTTAAGATCTTCCTACCCTATTAACCTAAATTAGTTAATCACTCACAGCCTGTCCAGAGCATGTCTATTGGGGATTGTAGATCCTGTCAGATTGATCTAACAGGTTCTCCAAGACTGTGTCTGCTGCTGCTGCAGTCCCAGAGAGTAAGAGGAAGCAATGGGCCACACAGCTGAGAAGGAAAAGAGGAGATAGCCAACGACTTTGAGATTTCAGAGGGATTCCATAGATCACTGGGCACAGAAGCTCAGCACAGGAAACTAGAGTTTAGAGAAGAAAGAAGGATGTCAAAGGAGCTTGATTGGGAAGAAACATAGGTAGGACTCTCGAGAGCAGGGGCTTGTTATAGTTGACTTGGTCATGAGTTAAGGGAAGATAGTGATGTTCTTTACCTCCCCTTCCCTAGCTTTGTATTGAAGAAGTTTGGGGGGAAGAGCATTGAGATGAGATGATTCTGGCAGATAACCCTGCCAGCTTCCTATTAATGTGCTAAATGTCCTCAATGGTTAGACATTTTCTCTCTTCAACTTTTTCTTGTCCTTGACTTCAATTCTCTCCTACCAGTGCATAACCCTCTGTGTATCTTCAGTTGGGCTTAATAAATATCTTGCCCCACAAACATTTTGAATTGCTTGAATCTCATGATTATAGTTGACTAGATGCCCTTAAAATAGTCTGTTGTTTCCCAGGACTTGACATTCACATTAGGAAAACAAAGACCTTTTTTTTTTTTTTTTTTGTAAATAGTGCATTGTGAGTCTCTTAGCAAATCCCTATTGTAAGTCTGCAGCTGTACAGTGCTTGCAGAACCATATTTAGGCCATCCTGTGTTTGTGTGTGTGTGTGTGTGTGTGTGTGTGAGAGAGAGAGAGAGAGAGAGAAAGAGAGAGAGAGAGAGAGAGAGAGAGAGAGAGAGAGAGAGAGAAGGCCCTGGTGGACTCTCACACAATATAGACATTTTTCTTACATGTCCTGTTGTTGTTGTGTTGTTGTCATTATTGGAAGCCTAGTTTTGGCCATAGTTAAAACACTATGTATTTCATAAGAAACAGAATACAGAAGTAGCAAATGAAATGCAAATCTGTCCTGCTTTTGAAGTTGCTTATGGTGATGGGGCAGGTGCAGAGGGGACAGAGGTAAGGGCAGGGGCTAACTCATTGTCTAGGGGGTCAAGCGGAAAGCATGGAAGGGGAGAAAGGAAGCCATACAAGTCAAATCCTCCCAGCTGCTCCAAGGCAGACTGTAAACAGGAAGGGGAGTGGGGTGCTGAAGTTGGGGGGAGACAAGTCTTGGGAATGAGTAAGATTGGACAGAGCAGTGGCCTGAGACAGAGGCTGTTGAGGAAGCAGGAAATTGCTCTTGCACAGGCCAGAGCCTATGGAGAGTGTTTGAGGACTCAGGACTGTGTGGATTCAGTTAAGCCCGACTTTTCTGCACTGTGTAACCCACTATAGGCTGCTGTCCCATCTTTGGCCATCTTGAACAGCTCATAACCAAACAAGGTTTTGGTGTCTGCATCTTACAAAAGTCCCTGCTATTGTACTGGATGTTCTGGAAATTGCTTTGGGCCTGTCTCTGCTCTGCAGATGTCTTTTCTTCCCCTTGCAGCCTTAATGGGGTTGTTTAGCAAGTTCTCTCACCTGACAGGTTTTAATGACTCTTGCTTACCAAGCTGGCATCATCTGCCTTTAACCTCTGCAATTCAACATGTGCAGTGACTACATGGGTTTTACAGAGAAACAGTTGAAGGTTCCCTTGGCCTTCCAACATTACCTAACTATGTGGCAGATTATTGAAACCAGGCCCATTTGATCCCTTCCTCCTATCCCTGGCACAGTGCCCTGCAAAATATCGACCCTGTGTCTGTATGACATCATCAGCAACAACTGTTCCCCATATTCTACCCTCCAGGATCAAGAAATCACTTAGCAGAGGCAGCTTCCTGGGGACATTTCCAATCTTGAGTTTGAAGCCTTATCAGCCTTTGGCTTGACTGAGTGTCTTTAGGCTTGTGAACCCTTTAGGACTAGTAACCATTCTTAACCAAAGTATAGTCACTTTGTAGAGTGTAATGTATATATTTGACAAAAATTAGAGATATAAACAGGAAAAGATGCATAGAACTATAAACCAACCAGCCAACCAGCAAACCATGGCCTTGTTCTTAGGACCTTAAAAACCCATGCTGGGGTTCATTGTCATTTGGATAATAAATTTGGAGTTATATGGATATGCCCTGTATGAGCACACATGAGCAAGTTGTTTCACCTGACATGTGTTAATGTCTCTTGCTTACCAAGCTAGCATTATCTCTCTTGTCACTCTGCAATTCCACAAGTGCAGAGACTCTACAGGGTAGAAGAATGCTAGTGTCCCCTTGTACCCCAGAATGCTGAGATCCTCAGGAGCCTGTCAGCATTGACGATATTAGGGCACACATTTTTAAATTATTTTAAAGGCTCTACTTCATCTATCTAAAGTCAATTTATCTATGCCAACGAGTCCTCTATAACAATAGAGAATATACTTGGTGCAGAATAAGTTAATGGCAGCCATTAACTGCCCTAGTAAGCTGCTGGTCCTTCCTTGCTGCCATCCACTCCCTGTCCTGAATGCAGGTTGGTAGCCCTTATTCCTGGATGATTCCAGAGTACTGTGGCCACACCCTTGTCTCCTTGAGCTCTGCTCCCGGGGTCAGGTCTCACATGTGCCTAAATCTCTACTTTTCTTTGTTTGTTTGTTTGTTTCATGTTCCTACACCACTATTCACTGTGTCCTATCTGTCTTATATGTGTGCAGTTTGTGCTGGCTTCTTTTGAGTCCCAGATGCCTTCTCTCTCAAAGGCATCGGGTATGGAATTCAACTAGCAGTTTGTCTTCATTGAATGCTTACACACAGGTACCAGTGGGCCTTGGATGACAGAACGTAAGGAAAGGTGGAAAATGTTTAGACTGTGGATCTAACGCTAACTGCAGAATATGGCGGCATCATGGGATTCTTCTCTTAGATAAGCAGTGCTTAGCCTATATGATGACCCCTTTGGGGGATCATCTATCAGATGCACTATATATCATATACTTTACATTATAATTCATAACAGCAGCATAATTATAGTTATGAAGTAACAATGAAATAATTTTGTGGCTGGCAATCATAGCATAAGTAACTATATTAAAGGGTTGCACCGTTAAGAAGGTTGAGAACTACAGACTTAGAGTGAGTGATAAAGCCATGTTGGCATGAGTCATCACAGGGGAAGGAGGAGGCCATCTGCATGATCCCTCCTCATCCCATCCTTCTTTGAAACTGGGCAGGACTTGGGGTCACCCCGGAGATACTTCTCTGTGGCTTTGAGAGCATTAACGAGATCACCGCTCCCTCAGACATCTTTGAGTCTCTCTGGATGCTGGAGCTGGTGGTTGCTGATAGTGGTGTCAGATTCCTCTTCATTTACCTCCTGTATGTGTCTATGTCATTATGAGTACAACCCTGTGCTGTAAGGAAGAGGTTAGGGGATACAGAACTTTGCTGTCTGCTCTTACTTGGAGGATCCAGGTACTCTTGTCAGCTTCATTCGGAATGAGATTTACATAAAGAACAATGAGCACTACTCCTGTGTGCCAGTGTTCATCTTAAGATGAGGGGAGGGAGACCTGGTGAGTAGTCACATGGCTAGAGAGTTTATCTGGATTTTTAACTGAGTGCTATTTAGTTCAATGCTTGGCAAGCATGGCTTTGGAATGCAGGCTACTAGAATCACAAAGCATACCTTGAAGTACACCAGGTCCCAGGTAAGTACATGATGCTTAAAATCAAGTGGCAGGGGCTCAAAGTGAGAATTAAGATCCTCAGTTGCAAGGATTTGCTTATGTAAACAAAAGGTGATGTCTGGGAGGATCCTTAGAGAGGTGTTGACCTGGGAGCTTGGTGGTCTACTTCTTCCCTCTCCATGGTCCTCTTAGCTGTGTCACTCATCATGGATGGTCAAACAGCCAGCATGAGTAATACAGCATAGGTGGTGTGCAGCAGGCAAGCAGAGATGAGCAGGAGAATCAGTCATAGGCTTCTTGGATGTGGCAAAGAATGTCCTGGGGGCTGGGAAGTGAGCATCACTGAAGGACTGTTGTACACATTTGATTTCCTTAAGTGAACCTGACTGTCAAAGACCCTCACTGTCCAGAACTGAACATTTTTGAAAATGGGGTTGCTTAAGAGGCATACAGGGGTGAAGGTGTTACTGGTAGTTCACTGGGAAGCTGCTTATCTTGTGAGAATAAGAAGGGCCTAAGAGATGGGTTCATTAGGTCCTTTCCCTCAGATGTTTCTCCACTATAAACTGGAGAAGAGTCAAAAGCAAGAAGTATCTTAGCCAACCTTCCATGCTTGCTAAACTTCACCAACACACTACTATCAATTGCATCTCAGAGGGGTTAAAGGATGGGTGGGTATGATCCATTTCAGTCTTGAGGATTAACACCAGAATGTAAAATCGCCACCCTCAGACCTGAGGCAAGGGCCCTGGATAAACCTCTTCTGAGGTTGTCTCCATCCACAATCACTTGTTGTCCCCTCCTCAACCCTATCCCACTATATCCAGGGGATGGAATTCTCGCCCTGTTTCTATGGAAGCCACAGGAGGGAGATCTGAGTGTGTATGTCTCTCGTTTCAGACTGTTCTGCGATGACCACAGCAAGGTACCGGCCCACCTGGGACCTGGCCCTCGACCCACTGGTGTCCTGCAAGCTGTGCCTCGGGGAATACCCAGCGGAGCAGATGACAACCATCGCCCAGTGCCAGTGCATCTTCTGTACCCTGGTGGGTCTCTTGGCTCAAGTCCATACTCTAAGAGCTTGTTGCTCTCACATCCAGATGCACCAAGCCACCTTGGGACTAAACATTGTGGGAGCCTAAACATATATTCAGACTCCTACATATGTGGGAAGGATGCTTCTGTAAGTCAAGCAGGTGGCTGGAGTACAGTTGCTTATGACACACAAGCTATCACTTAAGCAGGATTGTGGTATCTGCTGGGACAGCATAAATGCCCGACACAGCACACATTCTTCTTGCCAGACAGGAGGCTTTCCCACACCTCATTTTCAGTTTAATGATGAGTCCATACTTGACATTGTGACAGAGCTAAGCTGAGGACCGTGAGTAGCTAGGATATGTAGCCATTAGTGTTAATTCTCCCTGCTGGAGGCTGAATGACTGTGCCTACAGCTTGAGGTCTACAGCTTTCTTACACTGTAGCCAGAATTTCTTGAGGGCAAGTGATCTGTTCTCAGTATGAATATAGAGATTCCTAATTCAGGAAACTTGGGTTTGGGTCTAATTCACACATGGATTTTTCTTTTTTCTTTTTATGTTTTGTTTCTGTCTATGTATGTGTATCTGCTGTTTTTCTCTTTCTTTGTGAGAGAGAGAGTGTGTGTGTGTGTGTGTGTGTGTGTGTGTGCACCAGTGTAAGCCAGAAGAAGGCATCATATCCTCTGAAGCTGGAGTTATGGGCAGTTTAAGCCAGTGATGTAGGTTCTGGGAAGAACAGCAAGTGCTCTTAACTGCTGAGCCAGCTCTCTAGTCTGAAACTTAGGATTTTTATCCATCATAAAAGAAAAGAACAACAAAAATTAACAGAAAAAAAGAAGTGCCTTAAAAACTGGAAAAAAAAATTTACTCAGCTTTTCCGATTCCCCCCCACCCCCCCCAAATCCCCGAGCACAGAAGGAAACAGAGATGGGGCAGGTAGGACAGGGCAGTGGTGATCTGAGGGCGTGGCTACAATTGTGTGATATGACTATGATGTGTAATGTGATGGATGGGTTAGCGTGCTGCACTGAGGGTATAGGTGCATCGACTCAGCTTAATTGTTCTCTCTGGAATGGAAGCAAAGCAAACAGGAGCAACTACAGCAATAAACCCAAAGTCAAAAGGATATGATACCTGCTTAATTGATTACCTCAGAATATTTGCCATCAGGTCTGAGGAGCTGGCTCAGTAGGAACAGGTCCTTGGCTTGCAAATGTAAATTCCTGAGTTCAGATTATCAGAATCCACACAAAGCCAAAGGCATAACAGGAACTTGTGCCATCTAAGTGTTCCTACTGGGCACTGGGAGGTGGGGGCAGGAGGGGCCCTAGAAACTCATGGGCCACCTAACCTGGCTCACACCGAGGAAAACAGTGAAGGCGCCCTGTCTGAAGCACGGTGGAAGGGGTGGCTCTACATCTGAGGTTGTCCTCTGCACACACCCATATTCACACATGTGAATGCACACACTGCATACATACTGCAAATACACGAAGCGTCACCCCAGGCAGCTTAAACATACACGTTTGTTCGTTATATACCAGTAAGACTGAATGGCAAAATAAAACACTACAGTTACTTTTAAAGGTACAGAAGTGGAGAGAGAACTTTCTTTAGAATATTCTTTGAAAAAAGAAAAACAAAAACAAAAACATCACTTCTGAATTTGAAAGGCATCCTGACTGTAGACTGTGGGCAGCTGCCTATGGAGTTGAGATGAGGACTTGGCTGGAAGTCTTTCCTAACTCCCTGCCCTGAATGTCTTCACTCTCCTGCCCAGGGCCTGCACCCTATTTCATTTAGGCCTTCAGATCTAGGAGCCTAAGCCTTAAGCCCATAGCAACTTGTTCCCAACTGGTCCTAGGCTGACTCTCCTCTGGTTCATTACTTATCCCCTCAATATGTAGCTTAGTGCAGGACTCATAATAGCTAATCAATAAAGACTCAGGACATGAACCAAAGTGATTTGATCTTACTCCCGGAGCTCACATTCAAAGCCAGGTGCCTCATTAAAGCCCCAGGAAAAACTAACATCAACCTGCTAGAGAGGAAATTGCTTTTGATGTTTTCAGGAGGAAGGGGAGGACAGAGGAGGCTGGAGACTAGAAGAAGATGGACTGACTCTCCCCGTCTGATTAATGCACTGAGCAGGGCTCAGATCTTAGCCAGCATGCTGGCTAGGACTAGAGCTTGTCAAGTTGTGCTAAAAAAAAAAAAAAAATAGCTTTCTGCACAGTGCTTCCCTATTGCCAGAAGGGACATTTCTACAGTCCCCTAACATCCATCTACTCTGAGTGCCTTTGGGCGCACCAGCTTCTCTCCAATCACCTGGAGCCATCAGAGCCACAGCAGGCTCTTTCCTCCTGAAATGCTTCCTGCCTTCGTGCCAAATCTTTCATTCCATTGTTGTTGTTGTTTCCATGTTTCTAAAGAATTCCTGTAAAACAAATAAACAACCCTAACTCATGCCAGGGGCTCAAAGGAATGTAAGATGCAGCCACCGCTTTCTCAGAGAAGCCAGGCCAGAAGTACCAAGGAGCGATGTAATTTTGTGGAAGTTGTGACTTTTCCCCCGTGGCTATTTTCTAAATTTGAGGATGTTGAAGATAGTCATCTTGCCTGCAGCTCTGGGGTTGAGGCAATAAGGACACCCATAGGTTGGCAGAGAAGGCAAAGCAGTGCCAAAGTGCCAAGCCAGTTGCACATGGCCTTTTCTGCTGGGGTCACTGGGGTCACAGAACATGGACAAGCCACAGAACAGCTAGGGCTCCTGAATGGACAGACAGGAAAGTGATACAACTGTGTCGCACTGGGAGACAGCTGCATGGGAAATAGTAACGTTTGATCCAGAGATGGAAGATGTTGGCCCCAAAGGTTCTAGATTCTGTGGCTCAGACTGACCTGGCTCTCGGTAATGTGAGGACTGAGAATCACTTTAAGAGTGCCCAGAGGTGGAGTAATAAGTTTGACTGCTTATCGTCTGTGGTCTCCACATTAGGAACCTGGGTTGTCTCTGAACACTAAGATGTATTAACCAGCTTTGCCATTCTCACCCGAGTCTCTGTGGTATGTGCCAGCTACTCATATCTATGGCTTATACCAGGACTGGGCTCTTTTTCTTTCCCAAAAGGGTCACTAATAGATGGGTGACTTCAGTGGTCATTTCTTCATGACAGTGAAGAGGAGGAAGGGTGTCACCAGTAACTCTGGATCAAAAGTACAATCCTTTCCCAAGAAAGACCCAGCTGTAGGACCTGACTCCTTGGTTAGTTAAGATAGATCCATTGATTGGGTCAGCCAGGGGACTGGAATCTGGCATAGATCTCTGAGCTTAAGACCAAGCAGGTAGGGAGAACCATGGAAGCAGAGAGTCAGAACATTTCTGTGAATGTAGAGATTAAATACCCTCCATGCTAAAGACTTCAAAACACAGCCTTTGCACACGCCTCCTCTCTCTGCAACCACAAAGCACCTGCATGACTAGGCTTCTCCCACTGCCTTGGCTTCCTTTGTATCCATACCTGAAGCTTCTCTACTCCTCAGTCATCTGGTGTTTAAACTAATTTTTGTCTTCGCCAGACACTGTGGTTCTGTTTATTGATCCAGTTCTGCTGCTGGGAGTAGTCTGCAGGTCCAGCAGGGTTGTGTACCTAATTGCTTGTAGGCTTGGCACGGTTTGAAGAAACAAAATCTGTTTTACAATGTGGAGTCAGCTGGCCCTGGTCAGAGAAAATTCTAGCAAATAGTTTCCAAAAGTGTTCTTGAGATTAGGTACCTTGGTACATGTGCACATCCCAGGGAAATCTAGGAGTGTGAACAGCCTGAATCAGGTTGTTCTGCCAGATGGAGTTAGGGTCCAAGAGTCAGCTGGTTACCCTCATCCTACATCCTCCTGTCTGGTGGTTGGGCCCCTTCTTTGGGATCAGAGAGGTACACAGATGAGGGAACCAATGAGCAGAACAGGTGAGTATCCTGGTATTGGTCCACCAGGTGGAGAAAGGCTAGGTGGGGTGACTTGAGGTGCAGGACTGCATTTCTTTGTTAAGAGGCTGCAGAGCAGGCTTTTGTGTTCTGTGCTCGGAAAAGCTTCCTGACCTGAGTGGACTTCTCTTCTCTAACACAATTTGCATGCCACGGGTGAAGCATTTCCACATCTACCTCAGACTTTAGGGTTCTTAGAAAACTACCTCGTCAATACTTGCTACAAGGGATTAGGGATATAATGCATTGATAGTTTGGGGTGTGTGCTGGTTGGTTTTTGTCATAACATAAACCTAGGTTTTGACATAAATGTAGACATACCCAGGAAGAGGGAATCTTAACTGAGAAATGTCTCCATCAGATTAGCCTATAAGCAGGCCTATGGGGCTTCGTCTTGGTTAATGGTTGATGTGAGAGGTCCCAGCCTATGAAGGGTAGTCTGAGATCCCCGGGGTCCTTGGTCCTGGATGGCCTAAGAGTGTAGGCTGAGCAATCCATGAAGAGCAAGCCGGTCAGCAGTATTTCTCCATAACCTCTGCTCTAGTTCCTGCATGCAGGTCTCTTCCTTGACTTCTCTCCGTGATGGAGTGTGACCTGAGTGTTATAAGCTGAAATAAGCCCCTTACTCCACAGACTTCCATTGGGTCACAGTGTTTTATCATAGTGATAGAACCCTAAGGCAGAGCATGCTAAAGGTTTACTGTGTCCTTTCTGTGTTCTGCTTCTAAAAGCCTGTGACATGGACAGATTTCATCTGGTATAAAGGACCAACAGATGGGAATGTTGTAATGGGCTGTTGTTATTATAAAGGTCAAGTTGTTACTGGGTATGCCTCTGTTTCTAAGTCTGTGGCTTCTGTCATCATTAATTTTACATGGGATGCTGATGAACTGAAATGGCAAAAGTGAATTCTCATACACACAAACCACACACACACACACACACACACACACACACATACACATACACACAACACACACATCATACACATACACACACACATTACACACACACATACATACACACATGCACACGCACACACACACACACACACCATACACACACCATACACACACACCATACACACACACACACACACCATACACATACACATACACATTACACACACACATACACACATGCACATGCACACACATACACACACGCACATGCACATGCACACACACACACACACCATACACACACCATGCACACACCATACACACACACACACATACACACACCCCCACGTGCACGTGCGCATGCACACATACTCACACTTCTGTTAATGCTGTCCCAGCACCATGCTGTGCTGTGTGCTCCTAAAGCCCATTCTTTGTCTTGACAACCTCTGTTCTGCAGAGCATAGCCCATAATTCTGGCTGAAGTAGGACAGTTTCCTGAGCATCCTTAATGCTCCCAGCTCCTCCTCACTCATAGCTTTTGAGTGCTTTGGGCACAGTCTTCCAAGCTGGCATGTGTGTGCACTAATATATAATATGACAAGTGCCACAAGCTTGAAGATGAGGTTCTTTGTGCAACAAGAAGTGACAGTTCATTTCCTGCCAGCAGAATGTCACAGCCCATGCTACTGATTAAGCACTATATAGAGACAGCTGCTTGTCACCAGGGTAAGGAGGGGCAGTCCTTGTGGCTCTCATGTCTGCTGTTCATCACAGCCCCTACTGAGAGCTGGGCTCCTCTGAGGCAAACCTTCTAAGCCCTTGCTGCTCTGTACCTGGCTGTGTAGACTTTACTTCTGCCTCCCAGGTCTCATGTACACGTCTGGGACCTAGATGTCACTCAGCGACTTCTCCACAGATCTTCTCTGCCCTGGCAGAGATCTTCTCACCTCCTCTTCCCATGCTTGCTACCAGCCTGTTCAATGGCATCCTCTGTGGTCGACAATTGCTCTGTTATGCAGGACTGAGTGGCATGTCCCAGGAAGGAGAGCAATCTCTATTCATATCTCATGGCAGTCTTTAAGAATTTGTTACCCCATATCACTTTTCCAAAAATAAATATAGCTAGGAACTGGGGGCTGCTCTGTAGGCATGTTCTCACCCGCCATGGGCCAGTTACTGTTCCTTCCTACTGTCCCCAAGGCCAGGTATCTTTTGACCTGAGAAGGAGGCAGGAATTGAAGACGGATACCTTCCTTCTCCCTGTTTTGACTAGTCCATCCCCAAATTGGTCCTTGTGTTCTCCCAAGAGGCCTGTCTATGATGTGTTGCAAATAGGTCTACCCTGAACCTGGGATGAAAAGACTCCCCATTGAGTTTGCTCACCAGGCTCCCAGCCCATTGTCATCATGATGTAACAACATAAAACTCCTGGCTTTGTGATTTGATGGTTTGATCTTTGATGGTCTAGAAAATTCATGTCTCTCAGAGTGTCCCTGTTGGAGTTTAGGCCTCAAGTGTTACCAGTCTGAGAAATTGAATGTGATCAAGTATCACACTGATACACTCAGACTCCCAGCGTCACCACACACTTTAGCCTGTACTCTCCCCAGACTCTCTTACATTCCCACGGGCATAGAGGCCTGCTCTGACGTCAGCCCCTTCTTCAAGTTGCAGCATATTTCCCTGTGAAGAAACTATCTATGTCGACTTGACCTTCAACCCTAGACAAGAGAGAGGTCAGCACCTGTATCATCTAAACTTCAGTCTGTGTCTTCATAGGATGCTGTACTGGCTGGTTTTGTGTCAACTTGACACAGTTGGAGTTATCACAGAGAAAGGAGCTTCAGTTGAGGAAATGCCTCCATGAGATCCAACTGTAAGGCATTTTCTCAATTAGTGATCAAGGGGGAGAGGACCATTGTGGGTGGGACCATCTCTGGGCTGGTAGTCTTGGTTCTATAAGAGAGCAGGCTGAGCAAGCCAGTAAAGAACATCCCTCCATGGTCTCTGCATCAGCTCCTGCTTCCTGACCTGCTTGAGTTCCAGTCCTGACTTCCTTTGGTGATGAACTGCAGTATGGAAGTGTAAGCTGAATAAACCCTTTCCTCCCCAACTTGCTTCTTGGTCATGATGTTTGTGCAGGAATAGAAACCCTGACTAAGACAGATGCTCATAGCGGCAGGCTCTTTGTGGACCCTAAAGGTCATTTCAGTGAGCACCCATAGTCTTGAGCCTCTGTGTGCAGCCTGGAAGAGTGCCATAGACTGCTCTTCTCTGGTTACCTGCAATTATAGGCCCCGTTCTTCACTAGGCATCAAAGAAGTCATGGCTTCTGTGTAGAGCCTGGAAGGTCAACAGAGAGATGCGCATTAGCTGATGTGAGAGTGAATCATGCAACAACACTGGACAGGGACACTGGACACTGGACTCCTCAGATACCAGGTGGCTCATTTCATGACCAGGATGGCCTCTCTATATTGGACAAGAAGACTACTAGGGTTGGGAGGTAGAGTTTTTTGTTTTAATATTTTTAATAATGAAAACATTTTAAAAAGTAAAGTTGGAAGTAAGGAATTGTAGGAGGTGAAGGTCACTATTTAAGAATTGTCTCCTTGCTGGGAGGCAATACCGCACCTTCCAATAGGGAGGTTATCAACACAGATCAAGTGGTAACTGGAATATGCACATAATAACTAGACACTGGCAGTAGACACGCTCAAGTACCCTTGTGCATGAAAGAACTCTTCTTAGAAGCCTTGGGAGGGTGCAGCAGGTTAGTACCTGCGCACAGCTGGTGGTGATATGCACTTGGCCAGTGGCAGGGCTGGGCACCACAGCCACATTTACTCTGGAGACACAGAATCCCTGTTTTATACAGACTAGTAAACAGGAGTGGTTTCCATCTTCTCTTTAAACATGTAAAGTCTAGATTTTATTTTTATTTCATTAATTTTCAGAGACTTTTCTATGTTGGATGCTGTGAGTGACATCAAGCATTTGGGGCTGCCCAAGGTTCTCAGGAAACTGTCTTCAGAGGGCTATGCTGTATAGAGTGCTAGTCTCGGAGTCTGAAGCTCAGTTATCTGCAGGCGTGTGGGAGCAGCTTGATGCTGTCTCGGATCACTAGGTCTTCTGCTGAGACACGGCATGCCAGTTGAGTTCTGGCTCAACTGTAGACCACTGATTCCCCACTGCCTGTCACTCTCTCGCAGGTAATAGAGAGAATGCTAAACTCTTTTGACCTTCAGAGAACCTGCCTGGTGATGGAGGGGAAAGAAAGGCATCCATTACTGCTGGTGCTGGGAATGCTGGGAGAATCTTGACTTCCAGCTGTCACCTGGAGCAGCATGTCTCTGGAGAGTGACATTTCCCATGTCTGCCAAGCTTACCTCATACCCAGGGCACAAGGTTCCTAGATGAAGGTTGTACCCACTGTGACAAGACTGGTTCATGGGTTCAGAGCCAGCTGTGACTCCAAGGTCCTGGCTCCCTAAATGCCATTCTCAGAGCCTACTTCTTTGGTCTGCATCTGTCCCTGAGTGGTCTTTATAAACCATGGTTTGTGATTCGCCTAGGCCACCTGGGTATGTGTGAGCCACAGTGTCTGGGTATTGTCACTAGGGTGATCAGCAGCCAAGCAGGCTTTTGAAGACAAAGCATTCATAGTTGACTCACTGGAGGTTCAGGCCAGTTTCTGCAGCCCACTGTTCCTTGGCAGGAAGCGTCCAGTGGAGTGGGAGTGTCCTGGCCAGTCAGCAGATCTGTCTCTCTAGCTCTCTGAAAGACTTGGAAGCCTCAGTGGAAAGTGTAGTGCCTGGAACGTTCTGTGGTTCCTCTCCCACTCTGCACTGCTTTCCGTAGTCCATGCTCCTTTCCTGGAGTTCCTTTGTCCTTAGGGCCATTTTTTCTCTCCCAAGCCTTTTCCTGACCCCAGGTGACACAGATCCCGAGTGTCTTTGTTTCCTGTTTTGGTGATAAATCATGACCCACAGAGGACAGGATGAGAGTTTCATCTTTCAGGTGATACTCCATTTTTGAGGGTACTCTGATAGGGCAAGAATTTGAAGCAGGAACTATGGAGGGAGTCTGCTAACTGGCTGCTCCCTGGCTCATGCTACCTTTCTTATATAGCTCAGGCTCATCTGCCTAGGGATGTCAACACCCACAGTGGGCTGGGCCTTCCACCATCACTTAGCAATTAAGAAAATTCCTCATAGACATGGCCATGGGACAGTCTGATTGAAGCACTTTTTCAGTTGATGTTAGCTCTTACCAAGTGTCTCTAGGTTTGTGTCCAATGGACAGTAAAAGCTATGATGGGCCTCTGTGTTGTCTTGGATGTTGTCAGTTTAGTACATGTAGTCTTTGTTCTGTGAAAAAAAAATTTTGAGGTAACAGAGATGCTTCAAAAATTATTGCTTATGCTACAAGAGGCTGTGTGTATGTGCTGTGTCTGAGTGTGTATGTGTGTGTGTCTGTTTATGTGCAGTGTGTGTGTGCAATGTATGTGTGCCTGCCTGTGTGTGTGTCTATGTGATGTGTCTGAGTGTGTGTGTGTGTGTATCTGAGTGTTTATGTGTAACATGTATATGTGTGTGTGTTTGTGCAGGGTGTGTATGTAATATGTGTGTGCGTGCCTGCCTCTGTGTGTGTGTGTATCTGAGTGTTTTGTGCAGTGTGTGCATCTGAGTGTGTATAATGTAGGTGTGCCTAACACTTTGTGTGGGTGTGTGTGTTGTCTTTCAGAGATAGGGTCTTGTTCTCTAGTTCAGGATGACCAGCTATCTAGTAACAGGAACTCACTGTGTAGCCAGAGTGACCTTTATCATTAATTTTTTTTGTCTCACCTACAAAGTTCTGGGATTACAGGCCTGAGTCATCAGACCCAGTTTAAGGAGCTCCTAATTGAGGAAAAAAATAGAAGGATCAGACAAAAAAAAAAAAAAAATAGAGCCAACCTTGGAGTTAGGCACACACGCTCTGGGGTCTTAGTGACTGCATTTGTAGAGAATGACCTGAGTGGTGGGCCCTCAGTTTCACTTCGGTAAATGGTAGTGATGACGCCTCCCATGGGATTCTGGTTTCCAGGACTGTTTGTTGAGCTACAGCGGCAAAATGACTAACAGCAGTCTGGTCCTTGGAAGGCATTTGATTAAAGAAAGATGATAGATATATCAGAAACTGCATCTGTTCCTGTTTGGGGGATGTTTATTTATTGTTTCAAAAGTTTCTCTGATTGTTTGATTTGTGTGTGTGTGTGTGTGTGTGTGTGTGTGTGTGTTCATTTTAAGACATCTTTTTGCTATTAGATTGGAAAACAAGGCTTGTGAGTCATGACCCACTTTACATCTGGAAGAGGGCCGTGGCTGGTTTTTGATGGATGCAGGAGCGGTCACTCTGTAGTAAACAAATCAATATTCTCATGACATAAGCTCATGGTGTGTGCTGCTCAGAGATGCAGTCCATCAGCCCGCTGAGCTTGCTCTTAGGGAGAGGCCCAACCCCCCCCAGACATGACTCACCGATTGTTGTTATAAGCAAGCCTTTGAACAATGTGGTTGTGAGACTTCCCCAGGGAATACATCTCACACCTGGTTTAATTGTTGTGTTTCCCTTCTAGAGAGAAGGAGGCTGTGTCATTATATTGGATTTTAGCCAGTGTGGTCCAAGTTTTCTGAGTTCCGTTGGTTTAAGACGTTCCAGGATCCCCCCCCCCCCCCGCCCCCCGAGACCCAATTAGACAGATTTAATTATAGACAGTAAAGCAGTGCTCTCGTTGCTAAGGGTTTGAACTTTTTATGCCTGTGACTGTAAAAGGCGTATCACACAGTCGGACAAATGAGACAAGAGCCTCTGCATACTTAGTTCCTATAACAGGATTTGGACCAAGGGTTGGGATATTCTTCATTTTATTCTGTCTATAAAAAGCCCAGCAAGGCAGGCATTTTGATTTTTATCATCTAGAGAACTAGGAGCCAAACATATCACAGATGAGCCACCATGGCCTTAGTACAGGCACCGAGATTAACTGAATGTATTTGACTCTAAGACTGCAGGGGTATGCTCCCCTCTCAGTTATCTCCATAGACAAGGCATGCCAAGTGCCACCTCATAGCAGGTTAGTAATGCTGTCTGGGTTGGGGTGGGGTGGCACTGTTACCCTAACATACTTGGTGATAATCCTGTTCTTATCTTTTTCTGGTTACCTGCCCTCTCTTGTCCCGGATGGGCCTCCCATAGATGACAATGAGTTTGTTTCTGACAAGTTCACCATGTTGTGCCTCAAACAGAACTCCAAAGCCTCTCTCATCCACAGAGAGATGTAAGTGGGTCATGTGCGGAGTCAGTGTCATTATCAGAGAGCCCTGGAAGATGCAGAAAGCTGAGGCAGTTGGACAAAAACCACTGCTTAGAGCAGTGGTTCTCAACCCACCTAATGCTGTGACCGTTAGTACAGTTCCTCATGTTATGGTGATTCCCAACCATGAAATTATTTTCATTACTACTCCATGTGTGTAATTTTGCTCCTGTTATGAATCATAATGTAAATATCCAATCTGTAGAATACATAATATGCAACCCCCAAAGGGGTAGTGATCCACCAGTTGAGAGGCACTGGCTTTGAGCTTCGGACAATACTTTGTATATAAAGTCAAGTCGCGCAAATTGTATCTTGTATCTTGGGTATTCTAAGTTTCTGGGCTAATATCCACTTATCAGTGAGTACATATCATGTGAGTTCTTTTGTGATTGAGTTACCTCACTCAGGATGATGCCCTCCAGGTCCATCCATTTGCCTAGGAATTTCATAAATTCATTTTTTTAATAGCTGAGTAGTACTCCATTGTGTAAATGTACCACATTTTCTGTATCCATTCATCTGGGTTCTTTCCAGCTTCTGGCTATTATAAACAAGGCTGCTATGAACATAGTGGAGCATGTGTCCTTCTTACCGGTTGGGACATCTTCTGGATATATGCCCAGGAGAGGTATTGCTGGATCATCCATAGTACTATGTCCAATTTTTTGAGGAACCGCCAGACTGATTTCCAGAGTGGTTGTACAAGCTTGCAATCCCACCAACAATGGAGGAGTGTTCCTCTTTCTCCACATCCTCGCCAGCATCTGCTGTCACCTGAATTTTTGATCTTAGCCATTCTGACTGGTGTGAGGTGGAATCTCAGGGTTGTTTTGATTTGCATTTCCCTGATGATTAAGGATGCTGAACATTTTTTCAGTTGCTTCTCAGCCATTCGGTATTCCTCAGGTGAGAATTCTTTGTTTAGCTCTGAGCCCCATTTTTAATGGGGTTATTTGATTTTCTGGAGTCCACCTTCTTGAGTTCTTTATATATATTGGATATTAGTCCTCTATCTGATTAAGGATAGGTAAAGATCCTTTCCCAATCTGTTGGTGGCCTTTTTGTCTTATTGACTGTGTCTTTTGCCTTACAGAAGCTTTGCAGTTTCATGAGGTCCCACTTGTCAATTCTCGATCTTACAGCACAAGCCATTGCTGTTCTATTCAGGAATTTTTCCCCTGTGCCCATATTTTCAAGGCTTTTCTGTACTTTCTCCTCTATAAGTTTCAGTGTCTCTGGTTTTATGTGGAGTTCCTTAATCCACTTAGATTTGACTTTAGTACAAGGAGATAGGAATGGATCAATTCGCATTCTTCTGCATGATAACCGCCAGTTGTGCCAGCACAATTTGTTGAAAATGCTGTCTTTTTTCCACTTGTCGAAGATCAAGTGACCATAGGTGTGTGGGTTCATTTCTGGGTCTTCAATTCTATTCCATTGGTCTACTTGTCTGTCACTATACCAGTACCATGCAGTTTTTAGCTCGGGAAGAACTAAGACCAAGGTGTGGATACTTTGCCCCTTCTTGGAATTGGGAGCAAGGCACCCATGGAAGGAGCTGCAGAGACAGAGTTTGGAGCTGAGACCATCTAGAGACTGCCATACCCAGGGATCCATCCCATAATCAGCCTCCAAACACTGACACCATTGCATACACTAGCAAGATTTTGCTGAAAGGACCCTGATATAGCTGTCTCTTGTGAGGCTATGCCGGGGCCTAGCAAACACAGAAGTGGATGCTCACAGTCATCTATTGGATGGATCACAGGGCCCCCAGTGGAGGAGCTAGAGAAAGTACCCAAGGAGCTGAAGGGATCCGCAACCCTATGGGTGGAACAACAATATGAACTATCCAGTACCCCCCCCCCCCCAGAGCTCGTGTCTCTAGCTGCATATGTATCAGAAGATGGCCTGGTCAGCCATCAGTGGAAAGAGAGGCCCATTGGTTGTGCAGACCTTATATGCCTCAGTACAGGGGAATGCCAGGGCCAAGAGGTGGGAGAGGGTGGGTGGGGAGTGGGAGTGGGAGGGTGTGGGGGACTTTTGGGATAGCATTGGAAATGTAAATGAAATCAATACCTAATAATAAAAAAAATAAAGTCAAGTCTCTGGAAAGCAGCTTTGAGAATGGCTTTTGGGGGAGTTTGCCTTGGCCTTCCTCTCCTACTTCCTTACTTCCTCCCTCCATTTTCCTTTGTTTTGCCATGTTTTCCTTCCTTCTCTTCCCTTGCCCTGCCACATCTGGCAAAAAAAAATAAACACGTTTTGCCAAAGACATGAAATCCCTATGGCTCTTACAATCTTTCTGCCTCTTCTTCTCCAATGATCCCTGATCCTGTGAGTAGGGGATATAATATTGCTATCCCATTACTCTGGGCACATTGGCTAGTGGGACTTATATTAATCATTGTCTACTGAAGAAAGAAACTTTTCTGATGAAGGTTGAGAATGTACTACTCTATAGGTATGGGGATAAGAACGTAGGAGCAATGTAATACAATGTCCATTTGGCAGAATAGTGGTAGTAGGTTTACTGAAGAGCCTAGAACCTAGACAGCCACATGTTAGATGCAGTGAACAATACCACGTATGAGTTCTATCTTAATGACTAGACTTAAATCCAGACTTTTGGTTATTCCTGTAGCATTCATACCACTATTGCCCCAGTAGGCATATCTTGCCAGTCTAATAGTTAATGTATTTCTTATGGTTAACAGCTGTTTGCTTAACAAATCACTCTGTCTTTGATCTTTGAGAAGTAAAGGTGCTTATACACATTTCTGTCTTTCTTTCAGTGCCTGAAACAGTATGTTGAGCTCTTGATCAAAGAAGGGCTAGAAACTGCAATTAGCTGCCCGGATGCTGCCTGTCCCAAACAGGGCCACCTTCAGGAGAATGAGGTACATTCAGGGAGGGAGCACATGGCTTGGTTGTCTGTGTCTGGTTGACTGTGTCTGGCTTCTCAGGATGCTGTGTTTTTCTGCTTGGCCTTATGTTGTATTATGTTCTAGACCTCTCAGTATCGCCATCATTACCTGAAATCTTATTTTTCCCCCTTTCAGATTGAGTGTATGGTTGCCGCAGAAATAATGCAGAGATATAAAAAGCTACAATTTGAAAGAGGTAGGTGGCCTGCTGTGTATCCGGCTTTGAATTCTACAACAGAAGGTGGATAACTTTTATGGAGCCTTCTTTTGGGAGAGATGAGTGTACATGATTTGGTGGGAGTGAAATATTGCACCTCTGGAATAATGGTGTGAAATCCTCTGAGAGCCTCATAGTCTGGTGCCCTGGGTATGTGATCTATTTAGCACTAGGAGGGATCTGGGAGACACTATGTATATATAGAGATTGGGGCTTCTTGTTGGCTTAAAGAGATCCCTGGTTCACATTGTTCTTCAGCCAGGTTTGGGTTTATTTGGTTTTGGAAACTTTTAGATTTCTCCTGCATTGAAAAACCCCAAAGGCATGGGAGGAAGTCCCAAAGCTGGGCACTCCTTGCAGGTACCATTGTAGAACACTGAATCTAGATTCAGCCTGCCCTGTCTCACTGCCCCTTGCGGCTTAGCTAGCTGTGCTCATGAGTAAATGAGTCTTGGTCCTCAGTATCACAGGCCTGATATACCAAGGTCCACTGTGCCCTTACCTATGGCTATTGGGTGACTTCCCTGGTTTCGAAATTCCAGTAGGAGTCTGGCTACACACTCATCTCTGAGGGCCAACTCCTCCCCTTCTGCTGGGCCCTTCACAGACCTTCCTACTAGATGCAATCTGGTGGAGTGGAATGAGAGGAGGACTAACTTTGATGGTCACATTGCTAAGCTTGAGACATGTTGGATGCCTGGGGAACTTTTCATCTTTGCTCTCTCAGGTGTTCTGCACTCATGAAATAGTATTTGAAAGAACCTACAGAACCCTTTTCCTCCGATTTCAGAGACTTGAGGTCACCTGCAAAGAGCAGATCAGAGACTGCGATGCAGGTGGCTTCTGCTGCAGAGCCTCTGTGAAGGCATCCAGTAAGTGCTCTGATTGACAGTGCAGTGGAAGCTCCTGTGACCACATCCCCTCTCCCTAGACACTGTGAGCCTGTACCGAGGTCTGCTTCTGAGCCATATCCCAAAGTGATGTGCTTACATGGAAATGCAAAATTCAGAGCGGGAGACACCTGTGACGAGGGGCTGTGGACACTCCAGGGTATCAAGCTTAAAAAGAAAATAGGAGAAATGCTAATGATAATCTCTAATTTTCTTAAAATATAATATATGCATACTTTTATGTATACCTGTATTTTATATGTACATGTGTACATATAGACAACTTCAAAGATCAATCAGGGCAGTGGAGAGAAGGCTCAAAAAACACTTATAGTTGTTCTTCAGCAGGATTTTGCTTAGGTTCCCAGCATCCAGGTGGTGGCTCACAATCATCTATAACTCCAGTGCAAGGTCTTACACCCTTTTTCTGGCCTCTGTGAGCACCACATGCATGAGGGCCATGTACATCCATGCAGACAAACATACAAACTACATACATGCTCATAAAATTAGGTGAAATAAAATTTCCAGCAGGTCAATAAGGATCTTTAGTGGCTTCAAAATTTGCTGTCCAGGGTTTGTTTCTTTAGATGGCGTCCATCTTTCTCTTTGGGACACCTTACCTTAAATATACTGTCACACAGCATTAAAGACAGAATGAGGAGCTATAAAATTGATTCATTTGGATCTCTGAGAATCTCAGACTCTTTTAAGCTCATTTTCAGAGGATCTTAACAGACACTGGAGGTCATTTAGATCCCAGGGAGATGAACTTTCTGTGACATGAGGTTTAATTCCAAAGTGAAGCTTGGTAGATTTTCCTATCAAATAATTTTAAGCTTTCTTTCCCTTCCCAGTACTTTGGCTGAGTCCAAAAGTTTCTGGCTCTTGAATAAGAAATGAATCACCTTAACTTAGGTTAGAAAAATACTGAAAACTCTCACTAGAAAACATCTCAGCAGCCTTACATTGAGTGATATTTAGAAAGGATTTGGACTTAATACCACAAGAAGCGCTGGCCAGATGGCCATGTGGGACCTAAGACACAGCTGTCTGCTCCAGCCAGCACCTTGGACTAACCTAGAGATGTGATCTCAAAGCCAACTTTGACTTGCTTCATTCCTTCAAAATTTAGTCAGTGGAGAACACCTTAGGAAGAAACTCATTTGGATGATTTTTTAACAGGTAGTTACAGAGAAGTCCTAGAGTTTGTTTTAGCTGCAAAAGGCTCTTTACTTAGGCCCCTGCCACACATACACCCAGGTGTCTTGACTGACCTCCCCCCTGAAGTCTTTGACCATCTGAAGGCACAGAGGGTTCTTAGCTACTGCTTCTGCTTTCTGGAACCTTCTCTCCCACTCGGCTTATTACTCTGATACCTGGATGAGGAAAGGCTCTGGAAAGATGCCCATGAAGCATTCTCTTGTGCATGCCTGCCCTGCAGTGTCTGTCTGTGTGCCATGGAAGGCTACATGCATTTCTTCCCATGTCTGTCTGGAAGCACACTGTCTCTCAACTACACCATCTTGTTTACTAAAAGAAAAACCTTTTCAGAATGATTAATAAAATGACCAGGTATGTTTCCATTCCCTAACAAGAGTCCTCAATTTGCACTGTCTTCCCAGCATGGATTTACCCACCACCACAGACAAGGACCAGGGCTCTGGGCAGATGGAACAACGCAGCAACAGGGACCACATGAGGATGTGTTGGAGACTGGCCCCTCAGGATACTGTAGCCTACCATCTGTCTTTAAAATGTAAACTACCTTTGTAAACAGTGGTTGGACATTTTTCTAATAGTGTGGTTGGGGCTCTGCTTCACTGAAGGTCCATAGGAAATCTGTGTTAACCCCAGCCTCCTAAAGAAAACCTCTGCATGACTAGTGTGCCTCTGGCAGAGTAGAGTTCTGACTTGATGCTTTTGCTTCCCTAGAAGGTATAGTTTGCTACATGTAAACATATCTTATGAACATACATGCACGTATATAATTTAGTTGATATAATCCACTATGTGAGATGTAGCACGGATCACACATTATTAATAGATGCTGGCGACAGGAAAGCTGAGGGACACATCTCTATGTTCTGAGAGAAGCACACGAATGCTGCTTGCTATGGGCTTTGTTATGGATGCTCCTTGCTTGTGTGCACAGCTGGCAGAACTGAGCAGTGAGAAGGACAATGAGCATATTAATAGATTCCTGCCAGGGGTTGGAGCTGCTGCATAGCCAGCATGATAGGCCTCAGCAGAAGGTGGATGCTTGTAGTCCACTTAAAGATAAATCACTTCACCTTGTCTGCTGGGAATCTTTCCGTGATGATAGGTAGGGTCATATCATTGCCCTGAGTAAGACAGTCATGTTCTTGGCGTTGTTACCATGGAAACCTTCCCTAGGCCTCCTCTCCATGCCACAGCAGAATGGGGCCTTCTGTGATAAAGGAACAAGGTAGACTCACTTACTGTTGTCAAGGGTGATAGCACATGTCAGGAAGTGTGTGAAGAGAACCCTACCCTAACTGATGTCTGGGGCTTCCAGAGCAGAGGGAAAGCCAGAGGGCAAGAGGCAGGACATAAGGACTCCAAGGGTCTGAGACAGAAAGCCTACTCCAGCAAGGTTCTCATTCTCAAAGCATGAGAGTAAGCATAAGGCCAGAAGCCTATGGTCATTCACACATTCAGCATGTCAAGTGCCCATGTCTCCCTCTCCCCAGAACATCATTCAGTAGCTATGCAGATGGAATATGCCATATCTGGCGTGGGGCCAGGCTAACTGCCCCAACATGTGTACATAGAGAGGTGAATTTGAAAGTTGGTGTGAGTGGAAGGGGAAGGGCTGCTAGAAGAGAGAACTCTGGGGGTCCTTGGGCTGTGGGTGCTCACTGGGGATTTCTCTCAGCACATACCTGAGGGCTGTGAGGTTTCAAGGAGCTCTCAACACCCCAAGCCTCCTGGGCAACACTTCTCCAGTTCTATATGTATTTACATGTTTAATGGCCATGACCTTTCTTCAGATAGCAAACGTTGACACCCAAGTTGGACAGTAGCTACTGTTCATTTGTTGAGTGTCAAGAGCACCTCAGATATTTTATAGTATTGTATGAAGTCCAGTCAATGTGGAGTGCAGTTCTCAGTTCTGGAGTGTCACATACAGCATCTCAGGCCCTTGCTGTCATAGCAACAAGATCCTTTTATGCTTTTGATGAACACTTCTTAATAAATAAGGAGTAGTTAGTTACCTTGGGTTAAGAGTCCGCCAGCCATGTCTGGTAGGGCAGCCCATCTCCAGCCCCCAGCTGCTATAATTAAGGTTTCCCCAGAACCTTCATTTGTAGGTTGTTTTGTCTGCTCTTAACCCAGCAGCAAACAAAGCAGATGTCATAGAAAACCAAAAATCACATGGTCTATAACAATATAAATAATTCCTACCTTGCCCCTTACAGAGGTTGGCTTGCCTTCACACTAGTAGATACGGCCATTGCTGATCTCACACCTGACAGGCTTGCTCCTCCAGCACTGATCAGAATGGTCCTCTATAATTGGAGCAACATGAAACCCACAGAAAGGCACATACATGTGTATGAGGTCAGGACTCTGCAGTGTGAGGCCTTGTAACTGGGGGCTTATTTGGCTCAGTTGGAAGTTATACATTCATTTTATAAGTTATATAAGTAGGGAAAGCATGGTGGCAGGAACATGGGGTAGCTGGTCACATTGCATCCTCAGCCAGGAAGCAGAAAGTACTGAATAACTCTTCTTAGCTTGGTTGGTCCTTTTTATCCAGTCCAGGGCTCCAGTCTGTGGAATTGTGTTGCCTGAGGCTTGTATCCTAGGTGATCAACTCTCCTCTGTAGTTGACAGTCAATGATGATCATTACGGCCCTCTGCACCCTCAATCTGCTGGGTGTCCCATTAGGTGGAGCGCCTGCCTTTGGACTGGGTGAACTACAACCATGTCAGGCTACCGGACACAGGGCCAGGGGGTTTGCAAGCAAGCACATTCTCTCAGCAAAAGTCACTGCTCCCCAGATTGCTTCTCAAGAACAGCCTGAGTGCAAAGCTGAGGGCTAGCAGCTTGTGCAGGTTTGTGGAGATGGTCCTGGAATTCGCTGGCCTGCCATGGTCCCAATTGTTAGCCTCCTGTTTGTGTCTCCTACCACACCTGGGGAAAGTTCAAAGTCCACTCGAGAAGAGGGAAATGGAGATGCCCTGCTGGCTTACTATGGAGGAAGGGCAGCTCAGGACGAATTATAAATGCAGGGTTTGGATCAAGATGTGAAGGAGGGGGAGTGCCACCATATCCTGTTTTTAAACTAAATTCCCTGACCAACCCCATCAAGTCAGGCTTTGCAGTAACTTGGGCTTATTCTGCATAGAAGACAAACTTCTAGTTTTACCCAGTAGTTAGGGGTTCAGGCTTGGCAAGAGAGTCTGCCTTGGGTATGTGAACCATCCTAGTAGAAGACTAATTGAGAACAAAATTAGACACCTAGGTCTGGAAATGCCATTGCAAAAAACCACGGTTTTGTATGCCTCCCTATAATGTAGTAAGGCAAGAAGACTAATGCAATACCAATCCTTCCTTCCTTCCTTCCTTCCTTCCTTCCTTCCTTCCTTCCTCCCTCCCTCCCTCCCTCTCTTCCTTCCTTCTTTCTTTCCTTCTTTTCACCATTCAACAACTATTTGCAACTGACTATGTATGCCCCTGGCACTGAGTGGTAAAGTTTCAAGAAAAAGTTCTCACCTGACTCCAGGAAATGTGCACTGCTTGTGGTGGGGGAACCAGTGGGCAGGTTGCAGACAAAGATCTGGTAATGTTGACACTCAGGGGAGCTGGGCTGGGCTAGTACTTCTCCAGAAAATAATGGAACTGGAGGTTAAGATGGCAGCTGAAGGAGCTCTGGGCACACCAGGTACCAGAGTAAAAAGCTGCAAGGGGTTTGCAAGGCGTTGGATGAACACAGGAGCAGTAAAGGAGCAATTGTCTGGGGAGTGTCTGGCTGGGTCACCTAGATGTCCTGCATTCTGACTGCATGGCCAGGACCCCAGAGGGTCTCCATGCTCATCCTTCCCGGTGCCTGTGACATCCTGAATCCATGCTCACCCTCTGCGATGCCCATGGCATCCTGAATCTGATTTTTGCCTTCTGTCTCATTGTGCTAGAGGTGCTCTTTGACCCTTGTCGGACGTGGTGCCCAGCATCTACCTGCCAGGCCGTGTGCCAACTCCAGGACATAGGGCTGCAGACCCCACAGCTGGTACAGTGCAAAGCCTGTGACATGGAATTCTGCTCTGCTTGCAAAGCCCGCTGGCACCCTGGCCAAGGCTGCCCAGAGACCATGCCCATCACATTCCTTCCCGGAGAGACCAGGTACTGTGTAGGAGCCATGTATGGTACAAAGAATGGGCTTGGAGCTGAGGGCTGGGGGACTGGGAGTATGGGGCCAGCAGAAGAAGTAGGCTGCCTTCCTGAAAGTATCACTTGAGAACATGTGGCTATAAATGCTATGGACTCAGAAAACACTCTACCTCCTAAAGTAAAACACAAGACCCTGGATATATAAAGATGTCTAAGAACCACCATCCCTGCGTGAAATGATAGAACCACACTGGACTGCACACCCAGATTAATTAATTCCTCTGAAACCTGCAAGTTTTCCACAGCTACCCTCTGTTGGAGGTAGTCTGAAATGGGACTGCAGGAGTAAGACCACTAAGCATAGTAGGTGCTGGTGACAAGCAAGGTCACTAGTAGGTCCATAGGTACCTGAAGCCAAGAGCCTCACATCTTTCTAAAATTCTGAGTCTATTAGAATATGGCAAAAGACTACTGTATTTCTTTCCTCTTGCTTCTCCTAGTCAGATAGCCCAGCTGTTTGCCCAGGTGGACTTTATAGATGAATTGAATAGAGTGAACCATAACCAACTGGTTATATCAGGGGTATTTCCCCACAATAAAATGTATGCTATCATGTAGTTCAGCTTGGCAAAGTGGCTGTGGTCCTGGTGATCACACACTCATGGCTGTTCACCCCCTACCCAAATGGGGTCCTCCCCACCTGGTCCCTGATTTCTTTTGTTTTCCCATCCTCAGGAAGGTACCTCAGCCATGCCCCAGCCACAGATCCTCTGTTGCTCTCCCAGCATAGCACTGTCCTCTCTCCCTTGGTCTCTAGTTCTACAGGTCCACCATGTTCCTTACCAGAGCCTCCTCACCACCCTTTGCATGGGTTCCCTACCCATTCTGTCATCTTTATCCCCAGGGTAGTATTGATGACTACATCCTATGTTTTCCTACTGCAGCTTAGATGCATTGATCACCGTCCAGGACTTACTGTGTTGTAGGTCACATCTTCCCATGACTGACTAATGCTTCTGCTGTTAGGGGATCCCACTGCATGCTTGACATTTGACATGGCATACATCAGGCATTTGATACCAGCAAAGGTCACTGAATTTAGATGGAGGGTCATAGAAACTTCTAGACTCCAAGAAGAAACGTCCTTGCTTGGCTTGATTAAAAGTGGTCGGTAGAGGTTGATTTGTAGGGAGAGGAGAGCAGAAGCAGATAAGCATCTATCAGGGGAACAGCCCAGTGTTTTGTCTCTTCGAGTAATCCTTAGAAAGTGAGTGAGTGAGTCCTGCCTCTGAACAGGAAGGACAGGAGTGAGGACCCTTCCTAGTAGGGCTGAGGAGGTTGCCAGCCCATGCATTTTTCTTATTATAAAACTGTACCAGAGCTGGAAATGAGCGCAGTCAGTAGACTGCCTGCCTATCATGCAAGAAGATCCATGTTTAATCGCCACTACAGCATAAGCCAGACATGGTGGCTCATGCTTGTAATCCCAGCATTTAGGAGGAAGTTGGCACCCAGCAGTTTCCTGGATTACTCTCCACTTTATATATTGAGGGAGGGCCTGTCAGTTGAGTGCAGAGCTCATCGATTGGCTACACTAGCTTGCCCTGGAGATACCCTGTTCCTACCTGCCTCTAGCACTAAGACTGTAGAGAGATACCACACCAACTGAACTTTTAGTTGGGTTCTGGGAATCCAAACTCCAGTTCTTGTGCTTGCATGACCCGCATTTTCTCCACTGGACCATCTTCCCAGCCTTTCTCAGAATTTCTTAACCTATCACATTCCACTGGTGGACAAAACAGAACCCCATCAGGAGCACATGCCTCACTACACTTAGGAAACCAGAGGGAATGATCATGAGGCATGTTCGTTGCTGATCATCAGGCAAGTTGTACTAAAGGAACTGGTATTTAACTCTTGCATATACTGTGATCCTTCCAAATGATCCCTCTGCCAAGATGCCTCAATGACTGTGCACTAAGACAAATTGTACTATGATTGGCTCAAAGTGGAGCCATCTCTTTGCAGGTCATACTTGATTGATGCTGTGGGTTCTACTACACTATGTACCCTGGTAATAGTGGCATCTTCTCTTGGCCTTTCCCATTTATTCTCCCAGATGTTGTCATGAATATATATTTCAAAGGATAGCCATCTTTTAAAAACTAAAAGAATGCAATGGATGATCTTGTTCTGCTATGCCAAAAATACCTGTTTTACTTTTGAAAAATTAACAATGTCTACTTATTGTCAATTAAAAAAAAATCAGTTATTGTCTTAGTCACTGTTTTATGGCTGTGAAGAGACACCATGACAGAGGCAACTCTGATAAATAAAAGTATTCAACTGGGGCCTGGATTACCGTTTCAGAGGGATAGACCATGATCATCGTGGTGGAAAATAGACAGGCATGGTGCTGGAGCAGTAGCTGAGAGTTTTACATCTTCATCTGCAGGCAGCAAGCAGAAAGAGGGAAAGAGAGAAAGACACTGGGCATGGTGTAAGCTTTTGAAACCTCAAAGCCCATCCCCAGTAGCAAACTTCCTGCAACAAGGCCACACCTATTCTCCAAAGGCCACATGCCCTTACCTTTCGAAATCTTCTTAAACACTCCCTGGTGACTCAGCATTCAAATACATGAGCCTGTGGTGGCCATTCTCATTCAGATGTCACAGCTGCTTTATACAAGCAGTGTACTTTCCTAGCCTCACACCGAAGACAGCTTTGTAGAGGTGTCCTGTAGCTGGTTTGTCCAGAAGCCAGCATCTGCCACCAGACTTAAAACTAGTAACTATTGCACATCTTTCCCAAGTCTCCAGTGAAGCAGTAGTGTCAGGCAAGCCAGGGAGATCTTCTGAAGCAAGTGTGTATCTTCATGTACACGTGTGTTTATGACATTTATTTTTATGACAAGACTAAAGTGGATAAAATTTATTATCCACTCTTTGGAAAATGCACACATTTGTGAAGGCTTTGTTTGTTTGTTTTTTATAGAAGTCTAAATTTAGGTATGTGCTGACATTGCTTTTTGTTTTGTTTTGTTTTGCCTTAATCTAGCAGAATCAGAATATTTTGGCTATTTGTTTTCCAGAGCTTTTGTTTCTTTGGCTTTGTATCACTTCCTTTAGTAACAAGAGGGCCTTGTGTCCTTGCAGTAGAGAGGTACTCCCAGAACAGCCCTGCTGCTGAGGTTCTCTTGGTCCCTACTGCATGACCCTCATAGTATGTCTCCCACAGCTCTGCTTTCAAGATGGAAGAGGGCGACGCACCCATCAAACGCTGCCCCAAGTGCAGGGTGTACATCGAGCGGGATGAGGGCTGTGCACAGATGATGTGTAAGAACTGCAAGCATGCCTTCTGCTGGTACTGCCTGGAGTCTCTGGATGTGAGTACTATGCAACCTCGCATGGCAGACATGAGCTGTGGATTCAGATAATGTGGGAGAGGGACCATCCTAGCCCTGGAAAGCTGGAGGCCTTGCTAGCAACAAAGACAGAGCACCGGGGGATGATTCTCCTGTGTTTGTGTAGAGTTTGGTTCCCTGAGGTGACATCTGGGTATGGAAGCTTGGGCCAGGCTTGGGGTTTAGCTTTGCTTTGAAGAGTGTTGGAGTCTCCATAAACATCAGAGTAGCATTCCTAGTGAGGCAAAAAGGCTGTCTGGCTCAACATGACTCCATAGGTAGCCAGTGCTTCTTCAAACTTCTAGAGTCTGACCACGAGCAGCTCACTTTAGACATGTTTCAGTACAGCACAATTTGGAAAGCTATTTCTCGGTGTAACACATTCCTGAGTACACAAGGAGATGTGATTACATCAAAACTCTTCTCAAGATACATGTCACTTCTGTGACGATGGCTTCAAGAGATAGGGTACATGTATTGTCTTAAGGGCCTAAGAGAGGATCTGCTGTGGTCTGGGTGATACAGATAGCAGAGAGGTCATCTGGGCAATTAGCCACCTCTAGTCCTTATTGTGAGAGCTTGGGGAATCCCCTGTCCCTACAGATAGTACAGAGGTTCTAGACTGTTGACCACCTCCATCTTCCAGCCTTCTGGGTGGAAAACAGATTCTATACATCCTTTTCTTTGGGAAGACAACCCAGTATGTTAACATTCATGGTTTTCCTCTGTGATGGGTCAACTTGATGGGATATATATTTTACATGGAAACCCACGTCTGGGCATGTCTGTGAAGAGGTTTCTAGATGCTGTTAAGTGAGGAAAACTGTGGGCTGAAGTCCTCGCCTGAACAAGGGCGAGGAAGCTGACTGGCTTCAATGTGACCGGCTGCCTCAAGCTCCTGTCTGGAGCCAGGCTTTATAATCCGTTCAGACTGTGAGCCAAAATGATCCCCTCCCAAAGTTATGTCATAGTACCAAAGAAAGCAGCTAACACACACGGCCAGGCAGGAAGTGCTCTGGCATGTGACAGGGGCATGGCAACCCACAGAGAGGGCGATTTTTGATGGGTGTGAAATCAATCCACTACGCAGAGTGATATATAGGACCAGAGGCTAGAGGATGGGGGTGGCTGGGGACGTGGAAGTTGAGCAAGAGAGTTTGTTCACCTGCCAAATAGAACAAGAGATGTTGAAGCCAGTGGTTACAAAAGAATTGGACACGAGAAAGGCTTGATGTGGCCAGAAATGCTGGTGGGAGGAGCCGAAGCCAGGATGGAGTAACTCTTCTCTGTGTGTGAGGTTGAAGGCTTTGACCTCCCTCAGGACCTGGATACCTGGCAAAGCAGCCATGCAAGGACTGATTGGATGGAACCCCTAGCAGAGTCTGGAAAGTAAACTTGCTCTTTGCCTGGGGTTCCACGTTATTACCAGAACTGTCAGGATCAAAGCCTGGACTTCAGTAGCCCTCACAACTAGACTTGGCTACCCAGTTAAGAAGCAGAGAGATGTGTTCAGTGTGGTCGCACTGGGAGGAGGAACAGGAAAAGGAGTCCGGTGACCCTGCCCTCACCCCAGGTACCAGCCTGAGTGTTAGGTTTAAATAGGGGTCAAGATAGAAGACAGAGTCTAGCAGCCCTGGCCAAGGTGTGGTCCTGGCCGTCGTCGTCTCAGCTCTAGGCTCTGCTGCAAGGTAGCCTGATGAGTGGTCAGGAAGTCGTGAACTTTTCCTGAGAGTGACAACCACAGCCCCCCTTTGTACCAGAGTTCAGCTTATTTCTTCTTTCATCTTGAGACTCATGGGAAAACCCCAAGTCCTTGGAGTCCATTTTTTTAAATAGTCTTAGAAGCTGGCATAAGAGCTGGCACTGAAGTCAGGACCTATTATTTCAGGGCTGGGAAGCCAGAGGCGGGGGATAACTGGAGCTCCTTGGACAGCCAGTCTAGCTGAATTGGTGAGCTACGGGTTCAAGCTACTGGTGTCCCAAGTGTCTCTTTAGAATATTTCTACCTCTGCCAGGGTGGTCACACTCTCCGTGGGGTGTGCTCTGCAAGTTTTTATTTGCCACAGGTCATCTAGGAGGATTGGATGACCAGTACCCATTTTCAAGGGCAGACATCAGTAAAGACTGTCCAGTAGCTGATGTCTGTGGATCAATGTGTGCTTTAGAAAAGAACTTCAACGCCTTTTAGAGAGCCCACAGAATAAGATGCTGTGATAGGCAGATTGGGGGGAAAAAAACGAGACAAGCGCACTCAAGCTGTTCTCTGGGGTAATGTACTATTAACATCCATGTGAAGGAAAAGGCAATTAAGACTCCAAGAGGAGAGCACTCGTGGGCAGAAGTGGCCAGATGGAGTTTCAACAGAGACACATCTGGAGCTAGAAGACTGTGTGCTCACCTGTCCAAGGAGGGTGAGACAGCTGTTGAGCTCCTGCCTCCAGTGGTCATTGCCTGGAACTGCATCGGAAAAGCCAGGGTTCGCTGCCACACTGTCTAGCGGGGAGACCTTAGGACAGAAATCTCCAGGGTGGTTCCCCTTTCAGCTTGAGAGGCAGATTAGTTCGACTGCCCCCTAGTGTTGGTCTGAGGGGAAAGATGATTGCTATCCTAAGCTTCCCTGGTTTTCTTGTCCTTTCAGTCATAGTTGACCCCAGGGATATTCTTTAAAGGAAGCTTTGCATTGGTGGCCTTGGTAAAACGAGCAAAGGGTGTTAGCCTGCTGGGTGCCCTTTCCTACCTGTTTTCTGTGCTTGTGATGGACAGGCAAGGGCTTCCTATGTGTGGAGGTGAGAACACCTGTCCCTGACACTCAGTGGTGCTGATACAGATTGAGATACATTTAAGGGATGATCATCCTCAGAGGGACCAATATAACAAGCCTTCATTCAGCCCAGGAACCTGGCAGTCTGGAGGTGACTGTCCTGAGAATGTGAGGTAGGGCCACCTGAAAAGAGACATAGACTGGACAGTTCTCTGTGCACTATGAAAGGATCCCTGCTCCCTCTAGGCAGGTGGAGGGAGACCTTGTGGGTAGAGGGTGATTGCTGGAACAGGTCTTGAATAAAGAGAAGCATGGCAGTATTCTGACCTCAGGGAGGACTCACCTGATGAGAAGCTGTTCTCATGTCGTGGGATTTGACACAGACAGGCCCCAGAAAAACTCCTGAAACTCAGAACCTGATCTTTCTCTTCACTCACTTGTGTTGGTACAAACTCCAGAGGCAGCCTCTACACCCAGGAGACCCCTGGCTCAGTACCGAAATGTGGCCAAGACTCCCTCTACTGACCAAGGCTCACAGCTCCTTCTTGCTGCTCTGTGGAGAGGGCTGTGGTCAAGAGCAACAGTCTCCAGGTGTGCAACACATGTATGCCCCTGCTCTCACTCTTTCCTGTGCACACACACCGGGTATCTGGAAAGATAAAACAGACTGAAGCGTTCAAAAGACTGAGTCCAAATCCAGCATTCACAGTAGACCTTTCTCTGACCTTCACAGGATGATTTTCTTCTGATACATTACGACAAGGGGCCCTGCCGCAACAAGCTGGGCCACTCCCGAGCATCAGTGATCTGGCATCGGACACAGGTAAGAGAGAGAGAGAGAGAGAGAGAGAGAGAGAGAGAGAGATCTAGAAGGTGAGTGTGTATATCTGTGTATTTTTCAGAAGACAAGACTGTGTTTTCTAGAAGATGAATGTGTATATATGTGTGTTCTAGAAGATGAGTGTATTCATATGTGTTCTAGAGGATGAGTGTATGTATATGTGTTCTAGATGAGTGTGTGTTCTAGAAGATGAGTGTATTCATATGTGTTCTAGAAGATGAGTGTGTGCATATGTGTTCTAGAGGATGAGTGTATGTATATGTGTTCTAGATGAGTGTGTGTGTGTGTTCTAGAAGATGAGTGTATGTGTATGTTTGTGTTTGTGTGCATGTCCTAAAAGACTTCCCAACTGAAAGTGAGGCTGATGGCCCTGAACCCCTTGTACTTGATGAAAAGCTGTCTAGAGCTGTCCTGAGAGAGGCAAGCAAGTTGCTAACAGGGAAGGTTGATGGGCAAGTCATGGGACATTTCTTCTGTCTGTGCTGTAAGTGGCTCTTATGTTAGCTGATTCAGCTAACGTAATTATATGTTGAGTGGTATTTATCACCTGTGTGGCAGGCCCCTTTGGGAGTTGGAGCCACATCTGTAAGACATTCTTTTATGGAGCCTACTGTCTGTTAGGTGGAAAGCAGAGGGATGATGAACCAGCATTCTCACCCACAACATAACTCATCTCCAGAGTGAGGGACAGCGACAGGGTCTTAGATAGAGTGAATGGGAAGGTTCTTTATGGGTTAGCACTACTTCTGTGTGTCACGTAGTATGTCTGTGTGTAAGTGGCTTGGATCATGGAAGGACAGAGTGGGACAGAATGACAGAGTGGGACAGGGAGTACAGGGTTAGTTTGACATTTCAGCAAGACCGTGTCTCAGGTCTATGCAAGACCTAGCAGACATGGATTGTATTCATGCTGAAGTTGGTAACTATGGAGGGGTTAGAAGAGTGGGGTCTGCAATGCCCCCTACTTGCTGTGGAAGGGGCTTCGTTCACAGACTTTGCCATGAATCCTCTGAGCACACTGTGCCAGTCCATCTGAAGACAGAGCCCCACTTTCAGGTTGGTGGCCTAGAGTTGGGAGCAGATCTAACTGTAACGACTTTTGCTTGGCACTCATTGCTACAAGTTGATGGGGCTGGAAGCCCATGAGTGTGACTGTCTGCAGCAGGGCTGAGGGGAAGGGCATAAAACCTGTACCTTCAAGGTTTTGCTTAGGAGCAGGCACTGCTCCCAGGGGCTGACCAGGCCTGTTTTCCTGTACTCCTCAGTGCATGCAGAGGTCACCATGTATGTGATGAGTGACCCTCTCTGGAGCCTGGACCCATCCCTCTGCCATCCGTATGGTGTATCCATGGCCTGGTCATCAGGGCATGTTCATGGTGACTTTTTCCCTGTGCCACTCACTTTTGTCTCTTTCTTTTCTCTTTCTGGTGATTTCTGTATCTGCCAGTCACCAACTGGCAGTAGCTTGACAGCTCAACTTACCAAACAGCATGTAAATACAGATGAGGTAGGCTGAGGAGCTGAGCCGAGGTGGGTTGTACTGGTCAGAGGGTGAGCCATGTGGTCAGGTCACTGTGGAGGCAGTGTCATGTGCCAGCTGGAGTTATCAGGAGCTCCAAGTGACCTTGAGGGACTTCACTGTGAGCTTTGGGACCCCAACATTAAACATATGTGTTTGTATGTGCACCTGACTGCAGATGCCTGCAGAGATAAAGAGAAAGCATCAGATTTCTTAGAACTGGAATTACAGGCATTTGTGACCTGCCTAGCATTGGTACTAGAAACCCGACTCGGAGCCTCTAAATGAGCAGTGTGCTCCCAAGTGCTGAGCCATCTCTTCAGCTCCCACAGTGTGCACATGATTTTTAACATGTCACCTGGCCTGCTTGGTGGGATCCCACCACCAATATTATGTTTATCAAAAGAGCGTCCCTGGCTTAGCTACAGCAGAGCCTCATTTATAATTTGGAATGTGATTTTATTCATTTATTTTAAGTGTGGGCAAGTACACCTATGGAGGTGTAAGTACACATGTATGGTTTATTCCCAGGGACAATTCCAATAAAGGAATTCCTTCCTTTACTCATATTTGATGCTTCACCATATAGCGGGCCTTAAGATCATTTATTATATTCAAAGTTGAGGAAACAGACTTGGGGGAGTCATGCACTTATCATCTTGAGCACTAGGTGGCATTCAAACTCCATGTTCAGCTTTTCAGTAGGCAGAATGGCTAATCTAAGGAAGAATAGGGAAAAGAGGACCTTGTTCGTTTGAAACAACCCCACTGCCTGGTGTAGGTGTCAGTAGGTCTGTGTTTGGACCTTATTACCAAGAGGGGGAAAATGAGGGTTTTTTTTTTTAAATCAAAAAAGTCCATGTTAGGCTTTAAATTGCAGAAGAGCAAAGCTAGTTCAGTACAGTATCTGATGTCCCATGTCCCAGCCATTCTAGTTACTTCATTGGAAGGGTCCTGCCCTTGCCTTCTTATACATTAACCACCTGGGGATCTATGTCATCTCGGCTGTTTCCTCTCCTCTAGCACAGGTAGGCCTTTTTCTTGGATGGCCTTTACCCAGAGCTGAACCCACTTCCTGTGAGGTGTATTGGCCTTTGATGAAAGCTTGGTCTTTCTATCAGACAGTGTTCTCTTGGAGTGTCCAGATCTCAAGTGCCATTGTTTATGTGACAGCTAGCCATGATCTGACAAATAATGGTTGTCCAGGGAGAAATCACAAAATGGTTGAATGCATGGTAGTATGGCTTGGGGTGGAGCATGAAGGGAGAATAGAAAGGAAGCAGGGAGAAGAGGGAATACAAGTAAATGAGCCAGCGGCTGGTTGGGAACATAGGAGGAAAGATGGGCCCATGGATGTATGTCAGAGAAATAGTTCTATGAATGAGAGGATAGGTGGTGGATGGATGCATGTGTGACTCTGTGGATGGTTGGATAGGTGGGTTGGATGAATGGATGCATAGATGGATGGTTAGCTGAATAGATGAATACATGGGAAAGTGTATGGTAGGATGGCAGATGGATAGATGGATTTGGATGTATTGATGGATTGGGTAATGGTGGGTGAGAGTTGGTGTGATTTAAACTTCAGCTATAGAACCTACAGACCAGCCTTCCTCACCTCTCTCCTTTGTTTCCCTTCTAGGTGGTGGGAATTTTTGCTGGATTTGGGCTCCTGCTCTTAGTGGCCTCCCCTTTCTTGCTCCTGGCCACACCCTTTGTGCTTTGCTGCAAATGCAAGTGCAGTAAAGGTGACGACGACCCACTGCCCACCTAGAGGACGGCACGACGCTGGAACAGATCCCTTCCTCGGGACGTGTGGCTCCCCTACCCCTACCACCCCTCACACTAAACATGTTATTTGCCTTATGTGCCCCATTGAGCTTCAGTGTCCGGCTTGCTGCAAAGATTTCAGGGATGACGCCAGCAAGTGGGCAGAGGCCCGGGTGTGGTCTCCTGGGTGCTGCTGAGGCACGAGAGGCGGAAGTGGGTGGGGGCATCCCCTCAGAGTCGTTCTGTGTCTGCAGACCTGGCTGGAGGTGGCACCAGCTACATACCAGGCAGTCTCCTCCCTCTGGCCATAGACTGGAAATGTCAAGTTTAAGAGACTCACTGGGACAAAGGGTCTCCTTGGCTTCCAGATGGCACTGTGGTGTCAAGAGAAGTCTTCAAGGATTAGACTGTCTTCAGCCAGCACCTGAATATCCGACTTGAGAAAACCACCCTGTTTGTGACAACTGTTTTTATTCCTAAAGGCATTTAGTAAAACCCTTTTTAGAAGGCTCTCTCCCCCTGTCAACTGAGTAGTGAAAAATCAATAAGGTGCGTAAAAACCATCCTATGCCTTTTTTCGAAATGTGCATTTTATGAAGTTATAGATAAATCTTTTCTGGCCTGACCATTTTATTCAGGAGCTACAGAAAGCCTTATGCACACTCTGTGTTTTTCTTGGAACCTGCTGTCACCAGTTTTTGAATGCTGTGAGCTGTGTACTGTTACCCACATGGGCCCTGCGTCGTTGCATTTCTTTGAAATCACTGCTACATTTGAAGGATTATCTCTAGCTTCACAGCATTGCCCTCTGCCCCAGTTCAGCTCACAGGGTGCATCCCTTCAGTCCTCTCTCCTGGTGACATCAGATGCCTTTGCGCATCTTGATGTTCTCCTCTGAACTAATTTTACTCCGAGTGACTCTATTTTGATTCCATGCCCAACTTTTTAGGTAGGCATCAAGGAGACAGTGTCATCCATCTCTAGGGAACACTTGGAGGCTGGCTTGGAGCTTTCTGAAGTCTATGCATTGTTCAAATGTTTTAAGTAATTTGAAAAACCATGTGGCTCACACACTCTGGACCCTGCTAACCAGGTTGTTCTTGCTAGGTGAAAAAGGAGAGAGAAAGAATAAAAAAGGAACAAAGGAAGGAAGGAAGGAGGGAGGGAGGGAGGGAGGGAGGGAGGGAGGGAAGGAAGGAAGGAAGGAAGGAAGGAAGGAAGGAAGGAAGGAAGGAAGGAAGGAAGGAAGGAAGGAAGGAAGGAAGCCTTCTGTTTCACTTAATTTTTCTGATGTGCATAGTTTGTGAATTGATCCTTCCCTGGGCTGTGTGACAGTTACATATCAACAAAGAGCAAGTTAGTAAGAAGACACAGGTATTCCATAACTTGTCTCTGAAAATAGGGAGCAGAGCTTTCTCTCAGAGTTGGCTTTCATAGTCCAGTGTGCTTCCCAGGAGCAGGCTAGAGGTATAGAGATTTGGGGAGGGGGTGGCTGGGCATTTGTCTACTACAGGAACATCCTTAGGGGCTGTCTGTATGACTCTTCATTTATGGGTCAATGTTAAGCCCTAACAGACACTCCCTGCAGGGCAATGGCATAATTGTCTTTATTTTTAATTGACAGTGAGTAACTGAGGTAAAAAGGAACCACTGGTCTCTCATCCTCTGGTACTGATTTTCTTTATTAAGCTAAAGCCATTTAGAGTCTCAGTCCTCATCAAAACCACACTGAAAAAGTCCCCCTGGTAGTTGCAAATTACAGGTGTGACTTCTTCTGTGTGAAGCCTAGGTCTTGATCCTCTGTGGTGAGAAACTGGTCAGTAGCTGAGATTTGAGACCTCAAGCCTGCAATTTGTATGAGAAGTTATCCAGTCAAAACCCCTTAAAATGCCTGTCAGGAATCTCAGCTGTCCTGGGCCCTGCCCTGGCTCCTTCTTGCCTTGCCTTGATTGCTGCTGTCTGATTTGTTCAGTGACATTCTGTCTTTGCGGTGGGGGTGACTGCAGTTCAGGCTCCCTAATCAAAGATGGGGTTCCCTTATGTCTAGGAGACTCCTCTGGATGACCACACACCTCTGTAACCCCACCTGTGCTCACACAGCAGCCTACAGTGGGCTTCCTAAGCACATGGCTGGCACAAGCGGGAATCGTGGGGACACTGGGGCCAAACTGGTGTGGTCAGAGTATCCTGTCTGCCCTGAGTCTTTGTACACTTACTCAGTTGGCTTCAGTAATAAAACCTAACTTGTCCGTTCCCTATAGAAACACCAGCAAGATCACATTGAAATATATAAACTTATGTATTGTCCCCCGAGGGAGTCCTCTAAGTAGAGGCTACCACATGCATTTACTATGGATGTTCAGCTTGAGCCGATTGTGGTTGGAAATGCATATGCAACAGAAGAGGTGGCCCCAGATGCACCTGGCCTCTCTGTTGGTCCTAAGAAGCCCGAGGGCCTCTGTGACTAGTCTCATTTCTGTTGTTCAGTGTGGTTCCTCAGAACTGAAAATGGAGTTCCCTGAGACAGACTGTTTTCCTGATGGAAGAAGAGCTGGCCTTGTGGAGAAGGCTCTGAGTGGCAGGCTATGGGGCTGTTCCGTACGGCTTCACTGAGCACTCGCTGGTCTGTGGGTTATCCGCGGATAACCCTGCTACAGAATCTCCCTGGGTGTGCTTATCTCTGCCAAACTCATTCTTGCACCTTGGTGTCCTGGGGGGCGAGGCGTCACATTCTCCCCCAGGATGATGCCGGTAGCGGCTAAGTCATGCTAGGTGTTCGTGGAGGACTGGGTGACAGCTCCTTGCAGGGACAGGGGAATTGGATTTCATGAGTTTGGGCAGATCTCACTACCCAGGAGCAGCTCAGAGTGTGGAACCAACACTTGCCCACCCATCCCGCTTTCCTACCTATCTTGAGGAGAACAAATCTTCCCTATAGTTTATTATTCCATAAAGCAGATGTGAGACTCTGACCAGTTCCCCACTGACAACAGTGCACGTGGGAGAAAGGACAGTGAGGCTGGAAAATTGGCTTCAAGGTGGAATTATCTTTTCCATTGGAATTAGAAAGGGGAAAGATTATTTTATGAGTTAGAAGAGGAGTTTCCCTCTGTAGTCTTTAAAGATTAAGGGATTAGAAAAAAACAGGCAGGACTTATTTTGTATACTTCCCAGATTTCCACTGATTAATAAATATACCTGTGAATATATATATATGTAGATCACAATGAAATTTTCAAGGGAAACCATTTTGCATGTATACCGTTTTATGAAGGTTTCCTTAAAGAAAATAAATACCAAAGCTTGTTTCTCCCTCACAATGAACCCAAACCCTTATGAAGTTAAATGAGGTGAAGAAATTTGGCTATTGCCAAAAACTCAACCAGGAGGGAAGGGCTTATGTTCAAACAATTACTGATGCCCTGTGACTAGGGGAACCTGTCCTTTTGGTAGTTAAAACCCCATGGTCTCCAGCCTTCCTGACTTGTATAATCCTGTCTTCCAAGATCCCAGGGCCCTTCCGTTAGGTGTAGCTGTGTGCCACGTGCCTGACTTTTCTTTTGTACTTTGCTTACTTTGCCTTGGGTATATTTTAATCTTGTATAAAACAAAAATGCATGTGTCGGTCATGCGCACGTGCACACGTAGACATTCTGTATTTGACAAATGGCGGTAAGACCAAACAAACAAACAAAACAAGAAGAGAATTGCATTTGTGGTTTTTGCAACGTGAGTACACTTTGTACCACTAACACTGTGATGTATAAGAGCTGTCTGAATGCCTTTTCATGTTGTGATTTGTACTCCAGAATCCTATGGAAACATTTGGTTTATAATTTCAATACATATTTTAAATGTATTGTGTCTTATGTAGTCTGTCTCCCCTTTCAAAGGGATAGCTTTTTAAAGGTATTTTGGCTGGAATACAGGTGATTATTTTGTAAACCTTGCCTGGCTCCATCTTTTGTAGCTGCTTCATTGGCTAGCCTGAAGACTGGATAATAAATGCTGCTGGAGGTAGGAGGGGGAAGGGGGACAGGTGGGGAGGAAAGAGGGGCATCTTGCCGCTTGGGACACAACATGTATATTCTGGGACTGTTAATCACTGTGACAACATACACAACAGAAGCAACTGAAAGGTTTATTTTGTCTCGTGGTTGAAGATGCCAGTCTCTTACAATGGTAAATAGATGGCAGAGTCCTTAGCAGCAAGAGTGTGTTGCTGTGACTCTTTATATCTCAACCAAGTAGGAAGCAAAAGAGGGAACAGCTGGTACACAGCTGGTTTTCTTCTCCTCTTTTATCCATTCTTGGATCCCAGCTGCATCAGTAGGTGACTATAGGAGTACCTGGCAGCTAGTCACAGGGCATCCACAGTCAGCAAATGCAGGGGGCAGGGCAATGGAGGGAGGGACACTGATGCTCAGCTTGCTTTCTCAACAAAATTTACTTCATGGCGCATCTGTGAGATAGTCTTGCCCACAGTTAAGATGCCTTCTTCAGTTAAATCCTAATAGAAGTACCCTCATAGGTAGACCCAGAGGTCTGTTTGCATGGTGATTCCATGAAGATTGACCATCATACAAGCCCATGAGATCATTTCTCCAACATTCAGGATGGATCTTTTCCCCTTAGTCTGTAGAAACGCCTTCTACACACACTCAAAGGTGTACTTCTTCACTAATGACCAAGGTATTTCTTGACCCACAAGTTGACAATGAAGACCAACCATTACAGACTCTGTTAAGAGTAGTCTCAACTCTCAGATGCTCAACCCATCTAGATAATGTGGTAAGTCAGCTTTTGACTTATCCCCTTATTTCTCGTGGTGCTGAACCAGTGTTACATCTCCAGGAAGGCTGCTGCACATGACAGCGCTCCACCCATGTGCCCAAGCCATGCTGCCATACTTTAATGAGTATTTACTGCTCTTTAATTACCAGTGGTATTCTTTTGAATGCTGGAAAAAGTGCATAATATAATACAGATACTTCTGGTAATAAAGGCAGCCATCTTTCCAAATCAACGGGGCATTGGTTCCAGGGTCCCCTCTGATATCGAAACAGATGTGAAGATAATGAAGAGTTTGTAATCCACGTGCACACATCCTACTGTGGACTTTCAGTCATCTTTAGGCTTCCCTCAAAGCCTAATACAATTGAAATACTGTATTAGTTACATTTCTGTTGCTGTAATTAAATTCCATGAACAAAACCTACTTAAGACAGAAAGAATTGCTTGATTATCCAGACTTAAAGAGTCCAGCACATCAGGAAATCCATGAGGTTGGAGGCAGGAACAGGAGGCTGAATGAGCGATCACATTTCATCCATACTGAGGAAGCAGACAGATGAAAAGGAAGTGAGATGAGGATATAGACTCTCAGAGCCCACCCTAAGTGAAGTACTTCCTAGCAACACTGTACCTCCAGAAAAGAACACCACCAACTGGGGGCCAAGTATTTAAACATGGGAGCTGATAGGAAACACTTTTCCCACAAGCCACCACAGCGTCTCTGTAAGAAGTTGTTATAGGGGAATAACCACAAGGAAGGAAGTCTACACATCCAGTGCAGCAGTGGCTTTAAGTTTTTCTGGATATCCTCCCCTCCATGGTTGGTTGAATCTACGGACATCAAACCTACATATAAACATGATGAAGTGAACAAAAAGCCAAAAAATCAGTACATATCCCCTGGAGTTTTCCATCTGCCTCGTCTGAACTTTCTTGGATAATATATACCTCATCCACTAAGGTGAATCTAGGAACAGGTAACTAGTTATTAGTCCTGTGTTTAAGTTGGAAATATACCCATAGTCTTAAGACATGGATGGAGGGATGAGTTCTCTAATAACTTGTTGACATGGGCACCGAGGGCTCAGTGCATTGGTTACGTGTCTTTGCTGTGACAAAGGGTATGGAGGAGAGGGCTTACTTTGCTTCACAGTTCAAGAGTACCATCCATTATGGTGAGGGACTCAGGGTCATAAGATCATGAGGCACTTGTCCTACGCATCTGACATCAGAAAAAAGTGAGTGTTAGTGCACAGCGCTTCTACCACCATCACTCCCCACCCAGTAAACATAGTCTAGAAAGGCTCCCAGCCTTGCCTAGAGGCTCCTCAAATTCTGTCTAGTTGGCATTCAAGATTAACCATCAACTTATGATACTGCCTGTCACAGAGCTTTGTTTGAAGAGGGAAGCAGAAGTCAATTCTTGGAATAAGGAATGGCAGGTGCATGGCAGCTTTGGCATGGCATGGACATGGACACTCAGCCCTTGGAGGTCTAGAAAGATGTCCAGGGGATGCCATGCATGAGCTGGGTCTTGCAGATGAATAGGAGTTAACCGAGGAAATGAGTGTTGAAGAAGAGACCCAGTCTGACAAACATGGGCAAGTGGCTTGATCTTATGTGTATGTTGGCAATAAAGTTACTCCAGTGTTGACCTTAGGGTGGCACAGAAACTTGGCTTTCTTTGTCAAGATTCTGAGGGGATGTGGAGCTTCCTGGGTGCTGTAAGAAAGGACCACACCATGTAGGTAGAACAGCCTATAGTCATTGTCTCACAGATTGGTAGCCAGGAAGGCCCAGATGAAAGTGTCTCCAGGGTTGGAACCTTCTGAGGACTGTGTTGAAGAATCACTCATGTATCTTTGTTCCTCTTGGTAGTAGTATCTAACAGCCCTTGACCTTCTCCAGCTGGTATGTGTATATGTGTGTACATATATGTACACGTACACATAAGCACAGACACACATGTGTATATATATAATCCTATTCTGTCTCCAACAGCATGTGGTATTCTCCCCTATGTGCCTGTGATTGACAGTTATGGCCACACTGAGAAACTCACCTTGATCATCAGAAAGACCGTTCTGCTGACAAAGTCCCACATTCATGAGTTCCTGGTGTTCAGTTTTTGGGAAGTTATAATTCTGCCTTTCCCTGGCAGCATGGTGCAGAGAACACTGCCCCAACAAATGTATAAGGAGCTCACTGAATCAACAGAGGCTAGTGGAGACATGAGCTTCTGGCATCCACCTATCTCTTTCCCATAACACCAGGCTATCTACACATGCTGCTATATTTGGCCTTTAAGTGGGTGCTGGAGATCTGAACTCGGTTTATCATGCTTGTACAGTGGGCACTTTATGGACTGAACCTTATACCACAAGTCCTCATGCACAGATTCTTTTTTTTTTTAAGATTTATTTATTTATTATATGTAAGTACACTGTAGCTGTCTTCAGACACTCCAGAAGAAGAAGTCAGATCTCGTTACAGATGGTTGTGAACCACCATGTGGTTGCTGGGATTTGAACTCCGGACCTTCGGAAGAGCAGTCGGGTGCTCTTACCCACTGAGCCATCTCACCAGCCCCGCACAGATTCTTAACTGCAGATTCTTTACACAGTCAGTGAGGAACTCCCAGTTAGGCAGGTACACTCCCTTCCGTGAGACTCTGAGGATTTGGCTTGCAGAGTCCACCCAGCGTACATATCCTCAATCACAATTCATTTGGGATCCACAAAAGGACAAAAGCCCAATTTTGCTCAGATATTTGAGGAGAACCTTTCAGGAATGAGAAAATGAGGCTGCCCAGAGTGGAATGTGCTCCTCTGCAGAGCTCCTAAGGCATTGTGAGTGCACAATGGATGGTAAATAATCACGGAATGTTTTTATTAACGACAAAGGGGTAATCAGCACCATAATGAAGCTTGCAGATGAGACTAAACTGGGATTTATAACAAATACCAATTAGGAGACAGAGACAATGGAAAGAGACCCCCCACCCCAGAGGGAAAGTTACAACAAAGCAAGTTTCCGTTTTGCAAAATAACCACAAATGCACCTGCGGAGGATGCATACTGTGGGGAAAGCCCAGAGTGTTTAAAGGGAGACAGTCCCCAGACACAGCATTTTTATGACAGGCACGAATGAACAGTACAATTGATGATGCCAAACATGAGATGGCCCTGTGTTCTTCAATGAAGATGCAGTACATGGAAGCCCCTCATCTGGCTGCACTTCAGGAGCTACCCAAGATGCTAATAACCAGGACCTCTTCCGTTTCATATGGATGCACCTCAGGCCTCCAAGCCCATCTTGCTGATTCCTCACCTCTGTTCTGATGATCTTCTCCATGCTCTCTCTGATGCGTCAGTCCAAAGTCCTTGAAGTCCTCTATGCACTTGAGTGGCTGAATCATGTTCCAAATAGGCCCACTTACCTGCTTACTGTTCAGTATAACCTGCAGTCCACAGGGGAAAGAATCATGAAGTGACCCTTGGGGGGGGGGGTGAAGGCCACATTTCAGGCCACACTAATAGGTTGTCTGACATCTGTACTATTGTCCCCCAAATACACAATTACTTTCTACCTTCTGTCCATTGAAATTCCACTCGGGGCCTGACCAAGCCTTGCAGAGCCCTCCCAGTCCCCTTTGTTCATATCATCCTCATGCATGCAAGAAATCTGTCCAAATTTACAAAACATTGTAAAAACTTACAAAAATTGGGTTCATATTTTAGGTTTGGTTATGACAAAGAGGGGTGCTGGACTGGGCAGGTTAATGGTGCTGGGTGTTTACATCTAAGACTTTTTATATCTGGGTAGACCAAGAAGCACAACCAGCTATAACTCGTTCCCAGTGTCCCACCTACTCCAGCCAAGTTCCACCTCCTAATGATTTCAGGAAGCACCAGTACCTGGGACCACCTGCTCAAGCACACAAGCCCGAGGGCATTCATGTCACATTTAAACTAGAGTGGATAACGAGTGCTAAGGCATCAGGGTAAAGGGCGAGGACACCAGCTTTGCATCTGTGAGGAGGAAGGCACTCCCACCTGTCCTATGGAAACTGAAGAGAAGACCTTACACTTCCTGATACTGTGGAGAACTCAAATTCTGCAAGGTACCCAACCATTGAGTACCTGGCTACCAGCACTTCCACAGTCACATGGGATGGATGGATGGATGGATGGATGGATGGATGGATGGATGGATAGATGGATGGATGGATGAAATTTGAAGATGACAACATCTTCTCATAGAATTCTGCCAAGGGGTTTGTGGGTGGAGTCAATCTCTTCAGAGATCATATGCAACCCAGAGAGCGCTCCCTGGAAGAGTAACTTGGAAGGAGAGGTTGGAAGGAGGTAAATGATGAGAGGCTGGAGCAGGTTTGCCATGAGTTTGAGGCCAGCCTGAGCTGTGTGGCGAGCCCTCGGAGAACAGAAAGAAATCAAAAGATGGAAGTCAGAAGGGAAGGAAGGAAGGAAGGAAGGAAGGAAGGAAGGAAGGAAGGAAGGAAGGAAGGAAGGAAGGAAGGAAGAAAATGGGACTGACTGTGTAACCGGAAGTGTTTAAAGCCTATTTCCTGCTTTAAATTTTTTTTAATAATCTTATTTTATGTGCATTGATATTTTGCCTGCATATATATCTGTGTTAGGGTGTGGCATTCCCTGGAGTGGGAGTTACACAGGTGTGAGCTGCCATGCTGGGAATAGAACCCTGGTCCTCTGGAAAAGTAGCCATTGCTCACAACTGCTGAGCCATCTCTCCAGCCCCTATTCCTGCTTTTGAATGAGTTTAGTTTTTTTTTTAAGTTACTGTTTAGTGCTCTGAATATTCCATGGAAGAAGTGCTCTTTTGCTAGGTTTAAGGCCTTGAATTCCTATTAAGTAAAAGGTACTGTTTTTCATTACAGAATTGCCTTGAAGAGTTATCAATCATCCAGAAGTCTCAGCCAATTAGAGCATCATGACTGGACTCCCCGCAATGGATCCCTTCTCTTCCCTGCTTCATCTTGTGTTTATTTTCTGTTTTCTGACCGCTCTCTTTCCCCTAAGATTTTTAAAGTCTACATAAAACATGACTAATCCTAAGGATGCAGTTGGATGATTTTGTCTTTTTTATTTTCTGGAAAGATGCCTAGAAACAAGTACTCCAGAGACAGCTCTCTCTAGTGCACACATGCCACCATGTGTTACCATGGATGTCCCACAAGCTGGATATTTCCATTGTCCCCCCCCCCCCAATCTAGACTGGCTGGAATAGACTCTCATCCCAGTGGGCTCTGAATTCCTTTTCTCTTACAAACTTCATCCAGAACAAACCCAAAGCAAAATGGAGGAAATGCACAATGTGTTTTTTTCTGGAGTCCCAAATAACTGTTCCCTCTTTGGCTCTAGCATTTCTTTCTTTTCTTCACTACCCATGCCAGCATCCTTCACTGTTGTCCAAACCCCGAAACACTATGGAGCCCTTCTCATAGTCTCCTTTTACACGGAGAAACACCTGGCTTTCTCCAAGAGGCCTAGTAGAGATGTTCTCGATCATATTCCACTTTCCATAACATGCATCCATCACACTGCCCCATGCCTGAGCAGCATCTGCTGATCCCTCCTTCTTCTCATGACACAGTAGGACAGTGTTGGCAACTGGATGGACTTCCACATGTGCCTATTTTCTTTCTGGAATCCGGTTCCTTGTAAGCAGAAGGCGCCTGAGCTGACCCTGATGGTTTCCATAGCATCCCAATGAACGAGGAGCAAATGGTTTCAGACAAGGTAGATAGAGCGGGTGGGATCAACTGGGAAACTAATCTGTTTTGATGACATCACTAATTTGTCACTAGTTCCCTTTGACTTCCCCTACCAGGGGTCACAGGTGGAGAGACTGGTATCTTTTCACACTTCAGCTTCACTCTTACGTCCGTCCGTCAGAGTGAACACCCAAGACCCAAGCAAACACAGCATATGGTGCTTTGACCACTCTTCTCAAGCTGGTTCACATCTATATTATTTTGCCCGGTTTTATGCCTCTAAGTTGCTTTTGGGCTGCCAGTGTCAGCATGGAACCCTGATGGGAGCTTAGCTTCCCACCAGGCTTCAGTTGAATGTGTATGAATAGCCCATAGTCGCTGCTTCTATTGTTCCTGGAAGCCTTGTATTATTTAGAGAGCAATCAATCACTTTTCTGAGGCAGCCTGGGGAGCCAAGCCCATGGTGTGGTTGATGATGGCTTTTTCTTCCAAGATGAACAAAATAAAAAGCCTAGCCAAGGCCTTCCCGAAGACAGGCTTATCTCCCGCATTGATTGGCAACATTTCCATTCCAAGGTGGAATTCCATTACCAAACAGCCAGCTTACAGACACAGCTGAAGGTTGGCACCCCTGCTGCCAGGATCTGTGGACTCTTGGCACGTTTGCTCTATGCCGCTCATGCTTCAGGCCCAGTGCTGAGGCTTATAGCTTTGTCTTGCATTTCTATTGCTAAAAGTAACATTGCTCCCAGATTACCCATGAATGTGCATTGCTAGAATTTCAGTGGTTGGTAGGAAGGAGTACTTAACACATAGTGGAGAATCTACTGCGTGGTGTTGATCTTTTATCTAAAAGAGGGTACTTAACAAATATCATTGGTATTTTGAATGCTTATGTATTTTATGCATATGAGTATTTCCCTGCATGTATGTGCATGTACAATGCCTTGGAGTCAAGAAGGCATTGGATCCCCTGGAACTTACAAATGTTTGTGAGCTACCATGTATGTGGGTGCTGGAACTGAAACCAAGTCTTCTACAAGAGCAACAAGTATTCTTAACCACTGAGAAATGTCTCCAGTCCCATCAAATATTGCCCATATTTAAATAGTACAAATCTGATAGCTATTGTTTCCCATCTGACTCTGAAGTAGGTAAAAAAAAAGAAGTACAAGAAATATGCCAGATAGCTACTATTGAATAAGACATAGCTCCAAAATTCAGTAGCTTCAGTTGAAAATCATTTAATCACACAGTCTAGTGCAGTGATTCTCAACCTGTCGGTCACACCCATCAGAAAACACATATTTCTCATGGTCTTAGGAATCACCAACCATAAATTTATTTTTCTTGCTATTTTATAAGTGTAATTTTGCTACTAAGCATGTCTCACTTCCTAAGACCATCAGAGATATGTGTTTTCCAATAGTTGAGATCCACTGGTCTAGAGGTACTGGTAAGAGGGTGGGGGCACAGTGAAACCTCTTAACTGGACTATTCCATGGATGGGATATAGGGTTCATTTGGGGAAACTCAAAGCTGCCATGGCTACCTCCCCAAGAATACAGAGAATAGCAAAAGGCAGCAAAAGCCTTGTCAGTTTTAAGGAAGCAAGTTTTAGGGCAGTGAGGAAGGGCATAGTAGCACTCAATGAAAACATGAATACAGAATGGAAGACTGAGTTGTGTCAGGCTGGTAGGCACACTGTCATCAAGAGGGTTGTCATGGTTTGTACATTCTTGGCCCAGGGAGTGATACTATTAGAAAGTGTGGCCTTGTTGGAGTAGGTGTGTTATTGTGAGTTTGGGCTTTAAGACCCTCATCCTAACTGCCCGAAAGCCAGTACCCTGCTAGCAGCCTTCAGATGAAGATGTAGAAGTCTCAGCTCCTCCTGCACCATGCCTGCCTGGATAGTGCTATGCCCCCCCCCCCCCCGCCCTTGATGATAATGGACTCCAAACCCAAACCCCTAAGTCAGCCCCAATTTAATGTTGTCCTTATAAGACTTGCCTTGGTCATGGTGTCTGTTCATAGCAGTAAAACCCTAACTAAGACAAGAGTGGAATATGAGAGGGGGACTCATCAGATGGAAGAGGAAGGACCAGGTGTCCGTGACCCAGAGTCTCTGCTCCATGAGAACGAGGAACCCTATTCCAGGTACACAAGCCCTGTCTTCTCCCCATCACTTCTCATCCTGCTGTAGACTGATGGCTGTTAGAGATCTGCCAGTTGCCCATGTACACTGGGGATTATCAGTGAGGCCCACACATCATCTTTCCAGCACTACATTCTGAAGCCTTACTGAGCTGAGTATTGGGCAAAGATAGAAAAGCTAAGAGGTTAGGCTTTGCCTAAACTGCTGAGGCATGGTCAGTCTTTCTGGGCTGGAGGCCCTTGTGTGGGCATTGATCCTGGATGAGAGCATAAAAATAGGATTGACAGATGTTGTGGGACAGACTTTTCTTGGGTCCTTGGGGAGATGTAACACACAGACATACACACACACAATCACAAACGATCAAGCATGCACACATGCACACACCTACTCACCCGAGAAAGGGAGCCCAGGATAGACCAATGTAACAGTTGCACCAATCAATTGGTGAACCAATGAGTGTTTTTTGTTTGTTTGTTTGGTTTGTTTTTTTGTTTGTTTTTTGTTTTTACTGTGGTCTTCCAACTGGAGCATGGGTAAAGGAGTTCCTTGCAATGAGCAGGGATAACTCATTGCCAGAAAGCCCAGCCCTCCCAACAGTATCCAACCATGCATCTGCAGTTTGTCTGGTCAGAGTTTTCACTCCCTAAGTTTAGTCTCCCCTCCCCCAGCCTGAAACCTGCTTGCTCAGGGGTGGAGCTTCCTGCTCATTCGTTCTGCCACGCCCACTGCTGGACCTTGCTGCTTTGCTGTTTGGAGCCACACACGTGCTCACCCTGCTACTGGATCCCGAGATTATTTGGCGGGAATCAGGTCCCCTCCCCCTTCCTTCATAACTGAGTGCCAGAACAAGTAAAATAGAGCTTTGATCAGAGTGATTTTGACTTGGCTCCATTCTTTCTTCCACCCCATCTAGTTCCTCTCTTGCAGCCCGAGTTGCCATCTCAGTTAAACCGTTCTTTGCGAGCTGCAGGTTGGCCGCAACACCTAAGAACTGCTTGCTTCCTTTTATTCTTTTGGTAGGGGCCCTGAAGAACCTTGAGGCTTCTATTCTTCCTATAGATGTGAAACTTTACTTACCTCCTGCTTACAGCTGGCAGCTCCTGGGCCTTCCCCTCCTTCCAGGGCCTAGCATTCTGGTTTAGAGAGAACGGTTCCAGTTCAGAGGAGGTGTCATGTGCAACAGCAGCAGTCCCCATAGCAGAGAGATTGTTGAGCCTAGGCAGCTAGTTTGGAGCAGAGAGGACACACTTAAAAGCTGCTTTCAGGATGGATGTGGAAGACCATTTGAAGGGGACATGTGGCAGCCTCCAGGGCTCTGTTTGGGCTCCTGCTGTGGATGAATATGTTCAGGGTCTTGGGGGGGGGTGAATGCAGAGAAGGAGCAGAATGAAGAGGGGAGCACTGTGAGTTTAGTTAGGAAGAGTGGAGTTAGTTTGTGTACACGGAGAAGCCCAGTGGAAATCCCAGGTGCAGCTGGACCTAGAAGAAAGCCCAACAAGGTAATGGGCACAAGGTTTGACTTTTGGGACCACTTTTGCATAGAAGGGCAGTAGGGCATCAGGAGGAGGTGTGCATGAGAGAGAGCAGGAGGTGTGCATGAAGGGATATATCCAACAAGAATAGACTCAAGGCAGGAGAACAACACTGATGGAGAAGCAGCAGAGGGGACCATATTTCCCAGAATTCCCAGGTGGTAGAGGGAGATGCCATGAGTGGAAAATAAAACACCTCAAAGGAGCTCTGGCTGTCCTCGAAGGCTGCAGAGGAAAGCTCTGTGGGATCTTGCTGAGAGCCTTCATTATCTCTTACAGTAAGGAAGTAGTTGATGCATCTTGTCAAATTCCATCTTCATGGAAGTAAATGGAGGATACAGACTGGTATAGGAGGAATGGTGGGGAGGGGAAGACAAAGGACACATTACGAATTCAAATGGTTGCAGGAAGTAGATCGATGCCAGAGAGAAATCTGCTCTTTTGAAAAAAAGAAAAAAGAAAAGGAAGGAAGGAAGGAAGGAAGGAAGGAAGGAAGGAAGGAAGGAAGGAAGGAAGGAAGGAAGGAAGGGAGAAAAATAAAATAGGCCTAAATACATCATAAATGTGTGTGCTAAATAATCAGGGGCAAGAGTTTGGAGGATGTCCTGCAGTGAGTAAGGGGTTTAGGAGGAGAGAAATCTTTAGATAGATAGACAGACAGACAGACAGACAGACAGACAGACAGATAGATAGATAGATAGATAGATAGATAGATAGATAGATAGATAGATAGAATAGCCAGCATGCAATGATCCAGCATGGCCAGCAGGTGGCAAGGAAGCACCGTGTTTCAATATTTCTAGGCTGTTTTGTTAGTAGTTTTGTTTGTTTGCTTCCTTCCTTCTCTCTCTTTCTCTCCCTCCCTTCCTCCTTCCCTCCCTTCCTCCCTCTTTCCCTTCCTCTCTCTCTCTCTCTTACTGATTTGAGACATGGATTTTGTGTCTGTCCTTGTGCATTTCTTCTCACACCCGTCCTTTTCAACTTTTTGGGAAATATCTTCTCTATCATGATCCAAGGCGAGGCCCTGTCTCCAAGTGGGGTTTGAGTGGGGAGCTGGGGATGGATAGGATGGTCAGGTCCGGCCTTCCTTTTCTCAGCTCACTAATTGGAGACCCCCTCGAAGCTCTTTCTACTAAGGTCATATTTCCTAAACGTGGCTCCACCACGAAAGACGATGGTGTCCCCTGAAAACAAATATCCTGAGTGGGGCTGGTGTCAGGGCTTCAAATCCTTTGTCCTTCAGAAGCCTCAGCATGAGAAACAAAAGTTCAAGGCCAGCCTGGGCAGTGAAGTAAGACCATGTCTCAAAGCATCAAGAAAAAGGAGGACAGACGAGAGAGCCCACTGTCTGAGTGCTTGCCTAGTGTGGGTGTGGGACAAAGAATTACGCACACCCTGGGGAGGAGAATATATTCAGCTAGAGTCATCTTTCTAAATAAAACAAGTTTATTTGTTCCTCATTCTAATTAAAGCAGGTGCATTTACCTGAACAACCTTTTTGAAGAGGATCTCTGTGAGGGCGTTAGCCACCAGTGACAAAGGTTTTCCCCATGCCGTATGGAGATGGAACCACCACCATGGCTCAGGTAGACGCTGTTCATTCCCCATTCATTTTTCTGGTGAGGGTTCTCCACTCTTCACCCTTCAGAACCAGCCCCAGTTCTGACAGATGTATCCTGTCTACATCCAGAACGTCACTGATTTTCTCACACTTCCAAGTTCCGAGTTCCTGCCTTTTCACCCTGCTAGTCATTTTCTCAATAGCGCATCTATTCTCCGCAGGCCTTGAGCACTTGTGAGGCAGGTGGGGTTGATATATCTATAATGTACCTTGGCATGAGTGCCAGGCCCTCTGTAAACCTCAGCCAGGTACAGTAGACCCGAATCCACGTGGCTGGAAACCATGGACCCAGGGGTCCCGCAAAGTGTGTGAGTTCGCTAGGTCGAATAACTCGGGTCCAGTGTAAGGAAGGTTAGAATTAAAAGCCGCCAGAAGAAAAGGACGGGCTCTTGTGAGCCACACTTCACCAGGGATTTTGACAGGAGCTATGGCAGAACTTGCCCCTCCCATCCAATCGATTTGAGAATTGCATAAGTAGCTTTTCTATAAGTGGATTGTCTTCTCCATCCCAGAATTATCTCCCCCTGCTCTGCAAGCCCTCTTCGACTGAGTTCCTGGATAATGTCTGGTAATATTCATTAACAAATTTGATTCCTTTTAAGACGTGGCTTTCTCTGAGTTTCCTCTTTGATGATTTAGAACTGATGTCACTGACGTCTTGCAGCACTGTCAAACGGGCAGGCCGGAAGTCTCGGACTTCTTCCCTGATTCCTACTCCTGTTTAGAAACCTTTTGCTCTACTCAGGTGATGTGTGATGCTCCCCCACATACATCTTAGAAACCAGGATTGCTGGTGAGATGACTTACTGGACAAGAATAGGGTTCATTTGTAGCAGCTCTGTTTTGAGCACTGTCACACTGCTGGTGTCAGTGGAGATGAGACTTGAGCCCTTCTCTTCCCCATCTTGGGATTCATTTATGATCTTCAGTCCAGCCTGGTCACCTTTGCTCTCTCTCCCTGTAGGTCTACAGTCACTGTTATTAGAACACTTCACAGCTTTTTGCTATAATCACCACCGGAAATTTAAAACCAGGTCTTGGTTCCATTCTCCAATCCCATTACTACCTGGTGAAGCAAACAAATGTGGCTTTCCTCAGCTCATCCATTTATTTTTCTTAATTTTATCTATTTAATTTCTTGAGTTGAACAATGTGATGACCATTTATTCTTGGTTGTCAACTTGACTACATCTGGAATCAACTAAAATCCCCAAATGGCTAGACACACCTGAGAGGGATTTTTTTTTTTTTTTTTTTTTTTTTTTTTTTTTTGCTTAATAAGAAAGGTTAGGGAGATCCACTTCTGATCACAGTCTTTGGGGTGGGAAGACACGTCATTAGTCCAGGTCTTTTGAGCTGGGGAAAAAACACCTCTAACCTGGGCCACACCTTATAAGAGACATGGAAGAAGAAAGCTTGCTCTCTTTGCTTTCTCTCTATCTCATTAGCAAGTCCATACCTTCACTGGCCTTAGAGTCTACTTCTTTGGAATTCTGGTGTACACAGAAGACCAGCATGAACCTTTGTCAGCATCCTCATGAACTAAACAACTACTGGAATCTTGGATCTTCCATGCATAGACAGCCATTCTTGGACTGACTAGACCACAGCCTGCAAACCACTCTAATAAATCCCCTTTCTCTATATAGAGTGAGACTAATTCTATAATTCTGTTGCTCTAGAACCCTGACCAACACTAAGCATTAGATAGGGTGTGGGAGCTGCAGTGTAAAATATAACCACAAGTTCATGTATTTGAACACTTTCTCTCTAGCTGGTGGCACCATTACGGATGTCATGGAACTTTTAGGATGGGCTTTGAGAGTTTATGGCTCTCCCCACTTCCAGTTTGCTCCCTGGGTTCTTTAGTGTTGCCTTCACACTGTGACTAGTAGGTTTCCTGCTCCAGGCACCTAGAACTGAAAGTCGACGTAAACCTTTTTACCCTAAAGTTGCTTCAGGTCATGGCATTTTATCATAGTAACAGAAAAGCACAAAGACACCAGGTGTTTCCCTTTACACTTCCTCTCTAAAGCAATGGGAGGGGGTGTCCCCTACCACTACCCAGTTCTTACACTTACATTCTGTAGATTGTGGCATTTTATATTCTTGTGGTTTTGTCTAAATACTGTGTAGTCTCAGAGTAGGGATTTTGATATTCTCTCGTCTCTGGCCAAAGAATTGTTTAAATGGGAGATTATTAAGTTTCCTTGTAAGAGGTTTTAAAGATTGCTCTTGTGTTGTAATTTGGTCTCATAGTTTTGTCTGCCACAACTGTATTCTGAATACTTAATAAAGGTTTTTTTCCCCTGTGATTTAACCAAAATTCATATTTCAGTAGTGTGCTCTGGTGTGGTTTCTCTTTTTGTGGCACAGAATTAGATGTGCATCAGCTTGCTATGGTCCCAGTTGTCATCATCTGCTTAAGTTTTCTATATTGTGATAGTTTTGTCTGCTTTTGTTTCTTGTAAAATGAGAGGTGAACTAACATTCTACCACTGGAGTGTTTCTGCTTATCGATACAGGTTCTTTACTTCTTGTTCATACATGTGGGGGATATAAAGTCCAACTCTTAGGTGTGATCTTGTTCTTGCTGGAAGCTTGTCTCTATCCCAAGCTCACCCTATGTGAGTCTGAATGGAGCCTCCATGTTCTTGCCTAGAAAGTGAACTGATGGTCTCTGCATTCTTGAATTTTCATGCACTTTAGGAACATGAGTTGCAAAATGTCAGGGTTCCTAAAAGATACCAAGATGGTGGAGCTGATGTGACTAATTTTGTAGATATACTGGGCTCTCAAATATAACTGTCCACTTTACCAGTGACTATGTGATGCCCACCAAGTCAGCCTTCTGGCAGCTCCTCTTTTCCTTTGGACGTTCTGTGTATAAATGCCTCTGCCACAGCATAGCTGTTCCCACTTCTCCAGGGCCCCTCCTGTCTTACTGCTGTACCCTAAAATTCTCCCCATTACAGTTATTTCTTTTGCTTCTGTAATGTTAGAAGTAATTCTACTCTGGCTGCTTCCCACAGTTACACCCAATGGGCTCCCCTACTTAGTTGCTGTGTTGATACTGGTTGTGACTGTGGTCGTGTGTGTTCATTGCCTATGAGCACACTCTGCTGCAGGGATGGCCAGCCAGACTTCAACTCTGGCTCCTCTAGTTCCTTCCCTGCAGGTGAGAGCATCCTTACACTGATGTTGCCTCTCAGGTGCTAGGAAAATCTAGAGACATGAAGGTACTGACTCTCCACAGGCACAAGGGACTAGAAACTATGTTTTTATCTACAGGGTTAGTATATCCTTGAAGTCTAGTCTGAGCTTCACATTCTAAAATGCTGGTTTCTTTTTGTTCCAGAATGGGACTGGGTTAGAAAGAGGATGCTGGTGTCTCAGTCCCCACATCCTAGAGGAGAAAGGGGGCGGGGTGGGGCGCAGAGGCCAGAAGCCAGCATCTACCTATGTGTGTCTATTTCTCACATTTGCAGTGTTATCTTTCACATTTGCAGTGTTATCTCTGAGCTAATGATCTGCAGCCACAGCCACAGTCATCTGCAACCTCCATCAGGTTCTAAGATACATTCTATCTAATCTGACTCAAGACATTGCATCAGCTCACAGCAATGTGGGACTGCCGGTCAGTGCAAGATTTTCTCTGTTGCAGGAATTTCAAGGGTCTCTAATAGCTCTGGAGCTTTGGGAGGCCCCGACAGGCTGCTGTTTCCCAAGGAATTGTGCATTTAGAGAGTCTCTTCAAATCACAGGACAAAGGAGCACCTATGTCTGCTCCCATCTGAGACCAAGCAGAGGCTGGGGTGTGACCACAGCTGGCTAGCATGCTTTGGTCCAGCTGTGCCCTCTGCATTTTCATTGCTGATGTGTATTTCAAATATGATCATACATGCAAAAATGTTTAAAATTGAATGTACACAGTGTCTGTCCTCTCTGTGTTGGATATTATTAACAGTTTAGATCATGTGCCTATTCAGAAATAGTGAACTTTCCTGCCCTTGCTTCATTGATGGAGTCTAGGATTACATATTCATGCAGGAGGTGAATCAACCAGGTCGGTGGAAGCTTGAAAGAGTAATTAGGAGCCAAGTTTTGGCTGTTTATATTTATTACCAAATACTGCCATGTAGATCTAGAGTGACCACACCTCGCAATACCAAATGTGTTCCTCAGGCCAAGTATAGAGCTGACTGTAACACATAGGAGGTCCTGTCCAGGCTGACTGGTTTGCTGGGGCCAGGAAAGGTGCCATGTGCTAAGCTGCCATGGTGGGTGTCTTAGTCAGGGTTTCTATTCCTGCACAAACATCATGACCAAGAAGCAAGTTGGGGAGGAAAGGGTTTATTCGGCTTACACTTCCATGCTGCTGTTCATCACCAAAGGAAGTCAGGACTGGAACTCAAACAGGTCAGGGAGCAGGAGCTGATGCAGAGGCCATGGAGGGATGTTCTTTACTGGCTTGCCTCCCCTGGCTTACTCAGCCTACTCTCTTATAGAACCAAGACTACCAGCCCAGGGATGGTCCCACCCACAAGAGGGGCCTTTCCCCCTTGATCACTAATTGAGAAAATGCCTTACAGTTGGATCTCATGGAGGCATATCCTCAACTGAAGCTCCTTTCTCTGTGATAACTCCAGCTGTGTCAAGTTGACACAAAAATAGCCAGTACAGTGGGTCTGGCCAAAGAACATTAGTGAGATCATATTTAGAGAAATATTGATACTTTGAGTGTGATATATCCTGCACAGACTCATGTGATGAAGCCAGCCCCTGATCACCAGGTATACTGCTTGAGATACTGTGGAACCTTAGGGAGCTGGGGGTCCAGCTAGAGGAAGTAGCTTATGTACCTTTGAGGTTATAGCCTAGCTTGTCATCCAAATAATACCACTACCACCCCTCAATTTAGCTAGAAGCCACACGAACCAGCCACCGTGGAGTCTTATGTCATTGTGCCTTCCCCACCATAATGAACTGTATGCCCTGAAATCAGGAGCCAAAATAAAACCTCCATCTCTTAAGCTGCATCTTCTGACAATATCTGGTACCACCTTAGCTGACCAGGTGGCTTGCTCTAAGCCGTTGCAGTTGTAAGCAATGTCGGGGGGGAAGCCAGAGAAGCAGAAGCTGGGTGAAATGGCAGGCGGCAGACAAAGGCTTGAGGCACTTCCAGAGCTCAAGTGTGTGTTACTAAATCCTGGCCCATAGGGAATCACAGAATGTTGGTGCTAGTCAGAGACTTCACCATGACAAGTCTGGACCAAGGACACATGGATGGGGTAGGGAAGGAGCTGAAACCCCCAGAAGAGCTGCCTTCCCTCTGTGTCTGAAAGGTATCTGCTTGAAGCCTGGTTCAGCTGGAGGCAGCTGCACCACCCAGGCCACTCAGTTAGGAGAAGGAAGAGGTTCTTGGATGACTTAGCAGCTCCACACTTTGTCGCAGGGCAGGAGTATCTGGGCATGGAGAAGAATACCTTTAGGTAACTGTCATGAAGGGGATGGCAACCCAGGAGGGGGCCTCAGGGAGTCAAGGTCTCCTGTAGTGGGAGCAGAGTAGGGGGTCGTCACAGATGAGAACACAATTCTTGGTCTTTTTGTTTTTGTTTTTCGAGACAGGGTTTCTTTGTAAAGCCCTGGCTGTCCTGGAACTCACACTGTAGACCAGGCTGACCTCGAACTCTGAAATCCGCCTGCCTTTGCCTCCCGAGTGCTGGGATTAAAGGCGTGCGCCACCACCACCCAGCTAACAATTCTTGGTCTTTTAAGGTTTCTCAGTTTGCCAATTTCAAAAACCGGTATTTGGGGAACCTGGGTTGATGAGTGTGTGGAAAAGAGATCATGTTGCACAGGCCTGAGGACCTAAGTCTAAATCTCCAGCACTCACAATATGCCTGTAACCCCAGGACTGGAGGACAAGGGAATAAAGGCAGCTGGATGCCTCAGGCTCAATAGCCAGCATGGCTAGTCAGAGTTTGTCATGTTCAGTAAAATATCCTGTCACAAGTGGATATAGAGGAGAGTGACAATGCAGGACACCTGATGTCCTGTTCTCCTCTGGCATTGTGTGTTTGGATATATGCACGTACAGGTACACACAGGTACATGTGCATACACAGAGTTGGGGAGGAGAAGAAGGGGTACTTTCTAACTACACAGTAGCATATCATCTGGAGCTCCACTTTAGCATCGAGCCATTCGCTTTAGCTGATAGTGAGGAGGAAGTGGGTTTTCAACACTAATGGCTTTCCAGGATGTGGGCAGCTCCCGCGTGGAGCATAGATGTAGATGGCTTCAAGAATTGGTCTCTTTATTCTCCTAGTCCCCTGGGGCCACTGGTGTAATTTTATTCAGGCTCCCCAGGATCACAAAGGGGTTCCTTTCCTTTTGAAGGTAACCCATGGCAGTTGTGTCTGTTCAAACATTGCCAGCAGGCAGCCCAGAGCCCCATGAGAGTGTGTTTGACGAAAGTGCACATTTGTGAGGGGGATGTTTACCTGTTCAAACACAGGATTTGACTTAAGGCCACCAGCAGCAGTTCTCATCGATCATACCCAAACACCTAGACAGGGTACCTGGCTGGGTTCTAATGCAAGTGATGGAGGGTGCCTGCCTCTGAGGCATTATGGTCATACTTCTTTCCCATTAAGACCTGGAAACACCTGTTCTCCACAGCCCTTTTAAAGGCTACACTTTATTAGGTATTAGTTAATGATTGCAGAGTTATTTGCCTTTAAAAGCATGGGCTTTTCACTACGCATAGAATTGGTGTTTGGGGCTAAAGTGGCCACTACACAAAATGTGGGGGTCCTCAAAGAATCCCCAGAACATCAAAGCAGTAGAGTATCTAGCTCAGGGTCCCCCTTTGTCCTATCTTTTATCCAAGTCACTCTGCTCTAGACCATGGTTGTACTTTAATGACAGTTACAGATTTGTAATTGTCTCTAGCACTGAGGGATATCCCACTGGGACACTCAGAGCAAGGACACCCAGGAGTAGGGCTAGTGAGGATGGACAGTTCCTGTTCCAGTAGACCTGAATTCTTGTCGGTGGTTGCTGGGACAGTGAGGACTTTAGTAGCTACTTCCTGATTCTACAGGAGCAGCAAATCCCAACAACATGAGCATGGTCTGGGAGGAGCCTGAAGCCAAGGCTGCCCATGAAGCAAGGCACTGGTCTGGAGAGTAGGGATGCCCTTCAGTAGGTTGTGTAGTGCTTCTCCAAGTATCTTAGAGCTATGAGGCCTTTCATGTTCACGTACACAGGCATGCAACAGTTTTACTAGAAGTCTAAGATGAAATTTTCAGGATTCATGGGCCGAATGGACAGCTTGATTTAGACAATGAAGCAACGAGTCCTGGGATTGCTTTGCTGCTCTGTGAGAATGTTCAACAACTGATTCTGAGCTTTCTAGGCCCATGTTGTGCCAACACTCACATACCCATCTCAGTACTGCAAGCTTGGCATTCACAGAAGGGTCTACAACTCACCGTGGTGATATTATCATATATTGCTTAGTTAGTTATTTTTGCCTTCTACGATGTCTAAGCTGTGCTTTGGGCAAGGGGCACTTCTTCGTTTGTCTCTGGCACTATTTCTATGCGCACCCACACTCCACTATAGCCTTCTTAATTGAAGAGGGAGATTTACATAAGGTGATAAATGAAAAGCAAACTCTAAAGAGCATATGTTTCCTATCCCAGATGCAAAGCACAAATTGCACAGTTACCTGCTTCACCTATGCCTGAGTGAGACTCTTCCATTCATTAGACTTGAACACCAGGCAATGAAGAAGCAGCAGACCCTGAAAACCTTTCACTAAAGTTCAGTAGAATTCAGCATCTGCAGGGGATGTGTTCCAAGACCTTCTATGATATCAAAATCTAATGATGTCTGAGCCCCTTGATAAAATCAGGCAGGATTTATACCTAAATCCATGCCCACACATGCTTTGAGCCCTCTTTTAGATGAGTGCAATGTAATAAATGTGATATGTGTGGTACCTGGAACAACGGCATGACAGGAGTCATAAATGCCCGGCACATAGGCATGTGTTTTCCATCTGAGGTTGGGTGAGTCTCATGGGTACTGGGGGCAAACTGTGTGAGGATATGCATGTGTGTGTGTGTGTGTGTGTGCATGCATATGTGTGTGTGTGTGTGTGAGAGAGAGAGAGAGAGAGAGTATGTGTGTGTGTGTGAGTGAGTGAGTATGTGTGTGTGTGTGTGTGTGTGTGTGTGTGAGAGAGAGAGAGAGAGAGAGAGAGAGAGAGAGAGAGAGAGAATGAGTAGAGGCACCATCCACAGTTCTTTGTTGGTCTCTCTTACTAGCTTGGAAATTGCCAAACATACTAACCCAACCGGTCAGTGAGACACCATCCTAGCTCCACTTTCTCGGTGCTGCGATTATAACCACTTGCAACCATGTCTGTCTTTCTTATGGGGTTCAAGTGATTGTAGTCAGGTCCCTGAGCTTGCAACTGCAGAACTCTACTTATCCCAGCCTTATCCCAGCTCTTTTTCTAGTCTTAAGGAGTTAGAGATGATCTGCTTCTCCCACTGCCTCTTCCTAGTTCCAGCAAGTGAATGGCTAGTCAAACAAGGCAGACCTTCTGGCTTTGTATCCCTAGGAAGAAGCAAGAAGCCTGAGAAAGCATCTCCATGCGTGCCACACCTTAATCTCACTGGCCAATGGCAGCAAGAGGAACATTTACATCAAGAGGAGGACCTAGCAGAGGGTATGCAATGCCTCCAGCCCTCCCTCGTGGCCGCTGCGTGCCACAGCTGTTTGGATATTGGAGCTTTAGTTTTCTTCGACATAAAGCAAGTGTTAGAGATGGGAAGCATGAGGGGGCCAGGCAGAGGGCTATGATGGTTGCTAACATCATCTGAGATTTCAAGGTCTACACAGGCTAACACAGAGCAAATGAATATAACCCATAGAGCCTCTATTAAGAAGCATGGGGACACAGAGGTCAAATGGTGCCCCCTGGAAGTTCTCAAGGTCATAGGCATGTCTCTATGTCTACCAGAGCAGGATGCACAGATCTCCTGACTGTGGGTCTTGAGGAGCTGTTGGAGATTAGAGAAGAGTAAATGGGTGTACCATCTGACTGGTTCCCAGTAGATATCCAGTGTCATCTATTTCTTCTTCATGGTCCCCAGTGGCCAGAAACTCTAAGCACTAGAACTCTAAGCCCTAAGGTCACTTTCACAACAGTGGCCTTTTGGGTTCAAATGTCTGATTTCCAGGCAGCTGTAGCAGAAAGGTCCTTGCTCTTGACTCACTAAGGATGAACTAGGTGTGTGTTTGCTTTAAGACAAAAAAAAAAAAAAAAAAAAAAAAACGAGGCAAACAGTTGGACCATTTCTGCTTTGTGTTTTTGGCTGGCTGCTTCCTGCTTCATAAATCTGGAGAGGGATATGAGGGAGTCAGCGAGCTGCTCCCTGTGTCCCAAGCCTGACTGTTTTGGGGGGTGGGGGTTGCCACAGTACCTCTCTGGACCAGCTGCCGCATCCATCTGCAGCTGGGCCTCTCCGTGATCTACGGCCAGAGCGCTGCGCCCAGAGCCTTTATTGCGGCTTCGCAGCAGCTGGTGTAAATGGGAGTGGAAAACAAACCCTTCTCTTCCTCAGCATTAGGCAAAATGCTCGCTAACACAAATAAACACTCACCTTGCCTCTTCTGTTGAGGGCTGAGATTACCCCAGTGTTGCTGTGAGCCCCTGGCTTGCTGCTCGGTTTTTACCTCTGAGGCTGATGCATCCAGGCAAGGTTAGCATCCCTGGCCTGCAAGAGGTGAGAGTCCCCGGAAAGGGCCTTAAGCTAAGAGAAGCATCATCATTTCCACTGAGTCTGGATTTCAGTTTGAGAATCCGGTCTTTGAAATGACAGATGGCAAAAGCGATTACTTAGCTGTTGACAGTACTGCACTTTATAGGACCAGTGAGGCTGCAGGGCTGCATTTGAAGGGACAGAGAGCCTGTGCACCATCCAGCCTGGTCTTATTCAGGCTTACAGACAGCAGGCGATGGAATAGTCTGAGATGCCTCAGTAGACATGCAATGAGTCCCAGCAGTCACCAGCAGCAGGGATCCTGATAGGAGGTGTGCTACACAGCTAAGGGGAGCATCCACTTAGCTTCTCTCGCATGTCTTTCTAGTAGATACCAATCAAGTATCTCTAGTGTGGATATACTAAAGAAGTGGGTTAGAACTTCCAAGGAGGACAATGGAGTTATGTACAATGGTGCTCCCAGCATTAGGGCAAATATCCAGAACACAGCAGAGCTGGCCGTCAGCAAGAGTCATGGAATGGGATCCTGAGAGATAGACATCCTACAAAAACACATAAGGATGTGACGAAAGTCACTTAGTCATTGTGGCTGATGTTAAGATTTAGTCTCTCCATGAAGCCTTTTCTGACCACTTACCTAAGATACAATTTCCTCTCCTAGGCATTTGTATGTTTCATTTATTTCCATTTGCTGTTTCCTAGGCGATTTAAAATACGTCCTTTAGATGTCTTAATGGCAGCAACAACATATGTTACATCTCCTCTCTATGTGACATGGCAGTTGCATGGACGCTTGCCTTCTTTGCCTGAATGAACAGCTCTCACATGAGTTCCTGGTGAGCACCGGGAATTGTTGACAAATCTGCCAGCCTGGTGAGCATAGGGCCAGGCCGACAGACTGAAGTGAGGCTTGGCTCTACAGGATGCCCACCTTTCTGCTCTGTGCTGTCTGCATCTGCACAGGCCCTTCCTCCCAATGTAGTCCAGAGTCCAGTGGGGAGGGAAGGAGCTGATGGGAAGTACTATGCTGGGGGAACCCAGAAGTCAAACACTGTCCCTATAAATGGAGCAGCAGTTGAACAGACCCTGACTGATACTTCAAAAACAGTAGCCATCCCCCTGAGTGTCTTAATTTCACTATCACAGGTGAAGAGTATCCACCTCTTTATCAACCCCAATATGTGGTTTCCATTCTTTAGGTTTTCTGTCAACTTCAGTCTGAAAATATTAAATGAAAAATGTTAGAAACAAGTGATGTAAGAACATACTGTAAATTGTTCTCCGTGCTGTGAAATATGTTAAAGTCTGTGCAATCTCTCCTGGGATGTGAGTCACGGACTCACTCCTGAACCTAATGGATTCTAATGGTCCTGCTTGCTAGTCCCAGGACCAGCATCCTAGAGACCAGGTTGGCTCTTAAGTATTTCCAGCACTGAGCTCAGATGCCCTTTGCTTTATTAAATAATGAACCCAAGTATAGTGCTGTCAAGTCTATCACAGTGCAAGTTTAGTTTATTTTGTTACAGTTGATAATCATACTGCACCTTGTTGATAAAGTAAACTTTGTCATAGGTTTGTATGTGTATGAACAACAGAGAATGGGCATTTGGGGCTGATACTGTTTATAGCATTCCCTGGGGATCTTAGAACACATTCCCTGTGAGTGGGAGGTTACTTTAAGGCAGCAGTTTTCAACCTGCAGATTGTGACCTGTTTAGGGATCAAATGACCATTTCATAGGGGTCACCCAAGATCATCAGAAAATACTTTATTTACAATTTATAACAGCAGAAAAATTACAGTTATGAAGTAGCAATGAAACTAATTTTATGATTGGAATCACCATAACATGAGGAACTGTATTAAAGGGTCGCAGTATTAGGAAGGCTGAGAACCACTAGTCTAAGTCCTTACAGTCTTTAGTTCTAGTTGCATTTTGATCTGCACCTTAGCAATAGAGGCCCTCACAAAGACATACCATGATGATACCTAGTTGAAGAATGCCTTAAGGAAGGATGGATCAGAACTCATGGAAAGAGGTGTATAAAAAGAGACCAATGCTTTGCTTCCAATCATAATATCCAGGGACATGGCTCCCCCTTTTAGAGGAGAAGGGAGGGGAGGAATTGCGGGAGGGACTGGGGAGGATTAAGGTGAATAAATAAATAAATTAATTAATGAAAAAAAAAGTCAAAGATTAGTGAGGGGTAGTGGGATAGCTCAGTGGTTAAGGCTAGTTTGAAGCCAAGCCTGAAAAACTGAGTTCCCTCCCTGGAACCCACATGACAGAAGGAGAGAACCAATTCCTGCAAGTTATCCTCTGACTTTTGTGTGTGTACATATGTGTTACATGTACAATAAATAAATCATTTGAAAACACTAAGAGAAGACTTAGTAAACACTAAAGACCTTCATCATACTCTCCCCCTTGGGTCCCTGGGTGAACTCCCTCAAATATTTTTCCTCTTGACTTGGAACTTAGGACATCTACATAATAGGTGTAGCCGACTGTGGAAAGCAAGAGTGCCTCTTTCATGTAAAAGATGATATTTAATGTGCCCAGAAACAATGTTTCCACAAAAGTTGAGGCTCACACTCGATAGCTGATGATATTAAATAAAAATATATATAAGCACACATGGGTAACCTGTGCATTGAGGTGCTGGGTACGGAAGCTAAGGTCATGAGCATACTTGTAAACTCCAAGACTAAATTACATCCCCAACCCTAAGTCAAATCAAGTTTTACAAGTTTTCTTCTGTATATTCTCTTGCCTCAGTGAGTTAGTAAGTGCCATCCCCCATTATAAATACAAGTTCATGCCACCCATTTACAAATACCCAAGAGAAACAGTATACAAAGGAATGTTTGCTAAGGCTCTCTAGTGAGGGGTGTAGTCCATGGTTGGCTGGCTGCATCGTTTCTGGTCCATGGTGAGGAACAGCATCTCAACAGATCCACATGGAGGAGCCTAGCTGCTCACTTCGTGGCAGCCAGGAAGCAGAGAAGGAGGGAGAATGAGGCTGAGGACAGAGTATATCATTCCCAGGCTCAACCCCAGTGATGTTCCTCCTCCAGCCAGGCACTGCCTCCTGGTTCCCACCACCTCCTACCACACAGTCCAATTACAAAATCACCAAGGGATTAATCCATTGACCAATCAGAACCTTCTGGATTCAATTCCCCTGCTAGAGTCCAACTCTTCCTTCAAGGCATAAATCTTTGTGGATACTTCATATCAACCCAGGCAGTTTCTTTTACATGCCCTTGTTCTTGGATTCCTCTTCCACACTGAAGACTTCTCAAACATCTGGTGCTTCTGGAATTTCAGAGTAAAAAGCTGAGGGTTACCCAGCTATTAGAGCATCTTAAGTGAGCCTGTCTTGTTAACTGGCAAGCTCTGCTCAGAGTCACTAGCATCTGGGCTTTATAATGTATGACCTTGGGCCATGTTATTTCTCTTGTTGGGCCTTCCTGGGGTATGTTTGGAACACATGGTTAGGGAACTTCTCTTCTACTGTGGAGTGTCTTCCTTCATTTGTTCCTCTTGCCCTGAGCTAGACTCTCTCCTCTTCACCAGTGACATCTAAATCTAGAAAAAAAAAATCATTTTCAAGATGTGACCTCCCACGCAGGTGCAGGGGTGTGGCCTCTCCATTCATTTCTAGCTCATCTCCTTATTCCTGCTTCTAGAAGCATGGAGCTTGAATAAATGATAGACTTTTGTACTAAGATAACCTTTTGCCTGTTAACTGCAGTGATTGGTTAGATAATCTTCATTGTCAACCTGACTTGGTTGAGATCCATCATGAGAACACACACACACACACACACACACACACACACACACAACACACACACACAACACACACATGCACACACACCACACGAATGTACCAATGGGAGCACTTCCAGAGAAGTTTGACGAGGAGCAAAGATCTACCCTGAAGATAGTGGCAGCATCCTGTGGGCTGGAGTTCTGGACTAAATACAGAGGGTAAAATGAGCTGAACATCAACATCCAAGTCTCTCTGCTTCCAGACTTTTGACATGATGTGAGCAGCTTCTTCATGTTCCAGCTGTGACAGCTGGAGCCATTTCTGTACCTGTGACTTCCTTCCTACGACAATCCCTCAGTCTGTGAGTTAGGATACATATGTCCTTCCTTGAGTCACTTTTGTCAGACAGCTAGGAAATATGATATTTGTGTTCAGATAATTGAATAGCTTTAAGATCTGTGTGCAAAGATTGCTCAAGATGGCCACCTTTTAAAGATGTGCAGAGCTCAAAATGAGTTTATCATAAGGCTGTTTTGTCTCAAGTGCGTGCTGATTGTACTTGTCCTGTGTACAGTTTATTTTCTAAATGTCATCCAAGAGCTGGTCAGAGCTACCCACCTTGTTCTCATCTTTACAGCTATGAAAAGAGACAGTCATGAACACAGATCTTCTAAGAGTTTCATGTCATTAGCTTAGCATCTAGAAAGCAGAGGGAGCCAAGTTTATTGAGTATCTAGTACGTGCAAGCCCCCTGCACAGAGCCCCCTGCACAGAGCCCCCTGCACATATCCCTTCCCTTTTCATGCCTAAGTGGGAAGGAGCAGGTGGGCTGCATTCCCAGTCTCCACTGGTGATGCAGAAGAGTGAAACTCCCCAAGCTGGAAGGACCCCAGGCAAGTGGAGCAGAGCATATCCAGGCTTGTCTGTACTCCACAGCTGCCTTTCAGGTCCAAGAGCATCTGCAGAGCTGCTGCTGTTTCCCTCTCAGTGCACACAGCTCCAAGAAAAGAGCTGCAGAACTCCAGTGCAAGCTGAGAGGGAAAGTATGTCTCTCTAGTGTTGCTCGTCACCACTGACAGCCTGTCTTCACTAGTTTGATGCACAGGGTCAGTTTAAATCCTAGATGTGCCAAGAGCCCCATCTGCTCCTCCATCTGAAATGGGAATATTTTGCTCTTTTTTTTTTTTTTTTGAATCTTGATTTGGTCTTTTGGTGTATGTGTTACAGCCTTCAGTCTAGAGGCCAATTATGAGGAAATGTATTAAGTGTTATTGGAAAATGAGTAACTAGGACCACGGAATGAAAATAGGAAGTGGTGAGTGAAGACTCTGTATGGCATCCAGTCCAGATGACTCAGGGAAAGCACACAAGTCTTCAATAGACACTGAACTCTGGCTTCATGTCTTAGTGTGAAGGGTCAAGAAGACACTGAGGGAGGAGACAAAACACCTTAGAGAGACTAATGAAAATGCAGCTGTTGCCATGGGACACTACTGCTTATCCCAAGGCTCATCTTTTATGTATGCCAGCCTGAGGAAAGACCAAGAGTAACACACAATATGTTGGAGCCTGCAAACCTCTGGGACCCCAACCTTCAGCAAAGAAAGTGCCATCTCTTCTGTACAGGACAGCACAGGAAAGTGGATGATAGCAGAACTATAGATCCTGAAGCCATCAGGGCTGGGGATGTGTCATCTGGGAGTGATGGAATGAGTTCTTACTTAGACATCACAGGACCATGGTGAGGACCACCTGGGTTCCTGCTAATTATTGATGCCCAGAGTCATCCTCAATTGTTTCTACATCTGGAAAGTGGGGTTCGTTCTGAATATTCAAAGGTTTACATGAGGAGCAAAGGCGCCACCATGTTTGATTGTATGAAGTAAAGGTTAGAGCCATGTTACTCTAATAGCTCTTTCCTCGCTACTGTGACAGAATTCCCCACAGAAACAATGGGGGGAAAGGGGTTACTTTAACTCATAGTTTCAGAGGGATTTCAGCCTAACGCTGAAAGCACAGTGTTGGCAGGCAAAGTGCCCTATTGATAGGCGTGTGAGGCAGTGCGTCCTCATGGCAGAGGGGCCAGAGAGCACAGGCTGGAACCAGGGTGTGTAATCCCACACTCTAGCCCAGCCCTCAGTGACCTCCTTTCACCATCCAGGCTCCCACTGCTACGGTATCCACAGGCTTCGAAGTGGAGCAGTACTACCAGCCTGTGGGAACATTCCAGATTCCAACTGTAAGCTGGTGGGACTCTGACAGTGGAGGAAGAGCAGACCTAAGGAAGAAATCCCATCATTCTTTTTCATTTGGGAGCAGTCCTTCTTTCGCTCTTTGCAGTTGCTGCCTCTTGGTGAGTGGTCAGCCTTGGGTCTCACGGTAGCTGGAAGCAGCATGGCAAAGCTGTGGCAGCTAACAGAAAATGAGGAGAGTTGGATGTTGCAACAGGAAGGTCGGCTTCCATGGGTGACTGGATCCTGCAGATGGATGTTTGCCCAGCACTGCAAACTGCTTATGGGGTTCATTTACAGCTCCGACATCCCTTCATAAATAAATGGGGATGTATTTCCAACTTGGAAATTAGTCTCCCTTGTAGGATGTTTTTCTTGGGGGTGGGAGGGAATTATATGAATGAAGTATTTGTGGTAGTTTGAAATGAAAATGCCCTTCCTAGGTTCGTAGGGAGTGACATTATTCGGAAGGATTAGGACATGTAGCCTTGTTGAAGTAGGCATGGCCTGATTGGAGGAAGTGTGTCACTCTGCTCAGGGTGGTGGGCTTTCAGAAGCTCAATCCAGGCCCAGTGGCTCCCTCTCTCTCCCTGCTGCCTGCAGATTCAGATGGAGAACCACCAGCTCCTTCTCCAGCACCATGCTTCCAGCTGCAATAGTAATGGGATAAACCTCTGAATTTGTAAGCCAGCCTCATTTAAATGCTTAATTTTTATAGAAGTTGCCACGGTCATGGTATCTCTACAGAGCAATAGAAACTTTAACTGAGATAGTACTCAGCATTCTTGGGCTGGCGGTTGGAATGAGAAAGTGACCCCCATTGGCTCCTGTGACTGAACACTCTGTCTTTAATTGGCCGTGTGGTTTGGGAAGGTTCTGGAGCCATGGAGAGGTGTGCTCTTGCTGGAAGAAGCATGCCATTTGGATACAACCCTGACTACCCATAGTCTCACTTCATTTCTAGTTTGTTCTCACTACTTCCTGTGTGTGTATGATTGACATGGGATCTCTCAGTTTCCTCTTCCTGCTGCCATGACTCCCCATCATTATAAAATCCCTGTAAACTGTCTTGGGTCATGCTTTTTTCTCTCTCATAGCAACAAAACATAGCTAATACTTTAATTCTACTCTGAATTCTTAGCATATATACACACAGTGATGGCTGTTAGCACCCATAGACTCCAGATCATTTGTGCCCTAAAACGTGCATCGTTAGAGATTAGTGGCACGTACCGAATGGACCAGGTTCTAAATAAAAGCTGGGCTTCATTTCTTATGATGTTCCTGTGATAAAATACTCTGACAAGAGAAACTCAAGTGGGGAGAGGTTTATTTCGACTTGATGTTCAAAAGTATATTCCAGCATGTCAGAGAAGTCAATGTAGTGTGTGCTTAAGGCAACTGGATATATCTAGCCTGGAAGCCAGGGGCAATGAATGCCTGCATTCAGCTCACCTTTCTCCTTTTATACAGTCTTAAGACCTTAAGTGTGGCTCCTGCCACCCTTACTAACCCAGTCACCCCCAAGTATGTCAAAAGGCTAAGTAATTCCTCACAAGTATGTCTGCCTGGATGCTTACCCCAAAGAAGAGTCAGATCTTGTCAAGCTGGCAACAAAAGAGAAAGCTGAAATGCAGAAATGATCATTTTGAAGGTGTTTCCATAACCACCTGGACAGGGGGCCATCTTACTGGTCTTCCTATTTTAAAAACCTTAAGGGGAAGACTCCCTAGATCATAAATTTCAAATCCCGCCTTCATTAAAAATTAAGGTGAAGTAAAAGAATGATAGAATTCTTTCCCTAAGCAGAAAGCAAACTGAACATAGGCATTGAAGCCGAATGCCTATGGATGTTATGGTTCATAGTGTTTTAAGGAAATCAGGGGACTATGGCAATGGAAGTCCAATGGTGGCCTGGAACCTCCATGAATACAGAAGGAAAGACAGTAGAGTTCACTCTCCCCATGTGAGAGATAGACAAGCAGGGCTCAGAAGTCCCTACCTGGGAATTGGTGCCTGTGGGGGTGGCTTCTCTAAGGAGCAGCACTCTCTCAAACAGCTTGCTGTTGGCTTCCAAGGGTGGACACACAGCTGGGGTTCACCAGCCCCTACTTCTCCTGGCTCTCACTAAGAAGGATTGCCTCTGTTTAACTTTTTTTGGAAGATCAAATCTAAGGCTGGCTCCTTTGGGTCACAGGACTCCTTAGAGCGCTTTTCTTTTCAATCCTGAAAACACTTCCCATGAGTCCCCTCTTCTGCCTATCCCTGGCCTCCCTCCGTTTGGCTTTGCTTGTTCAGCGCAGCAGTATTTATTCCCTGCTGAATGAATCCATTTCCCCTTAAGGACACAGGAAACCTGAATGCCTCCTGGACCCCATAGAGAATTTCCTTGGAGAAATCACCAGCTTTGTTCTCAACAGCAGGTGGCACTGTTGCTGTAGGAAACCCTGTGGTTTCCAGGGCCTGGGCCAGCCATGAGATATTTTTACCCAAAAAGAGAAAAGGCCCAATATGAAACAAAAACTTGGCAGAAGAAATTCTGAGAAGAATGCAAGGCTCCTGAAAGACTGTAAATTACCAGCAAGTCCTTACACACTGAACCCCAGCTTCGCCAGACCCCAACCCCCATTCCACTTAAGGCCTTTTGGAAAAGGTAACCATCCCAGCCGCAACCCATAGCTGCTAATGACCCCTCCCCTACGGCAGCACAATTCTGTCCCTTCCCACCAGGCCCGGGAGGTTCCCACTCAGGATGATGTGACCAACATGAGACCAAATGCGCTCTTGTCTCCCTGGCTATTGACCTCAGGGGAGCACAAGGGGACTTTGCTATTGGTGAGCTCTTGTGCAGAACCCCTGCCTCAGTTCTCCTGAGGCTCACGTTAGTGAGAAGCTCCGGTTACTGCTACATCTCCCAGAGTTCCAGCTGGTCCAGGTGTGGGCAATGTGGCCAAGAGGAAAAGCTATTTTTTGCCTTGTGCCCAGTTGCTTGCAAAGCTCAGTCACCTATAGATTGGCTCTTGGGATCCATAGCAACAGTATCTAAGGCTCCTCCCAGGTCTCTATTTACAGCACTGAATCATGTGTGTGTGTGTGTGTGTGCGTGTGTGTGTGTGTGTGTGTGTGTGTGTGTGTGTGTGTACAGGTTCAGGTGTGTACCCATGCAAGCAGATGCCAGACGTAAGCTTCAGGTTTATGTCCCAAGAGCTGCTGTTCCCTCCCACCTCCCCCCCTTTAATGATAGGAACTCTCCCTGGCCTAGAGCTCTCTAAGCAGGCTAAGCTGGCTATCTAGTGAATTCTTGGAGGTCTGCTCGTCTCCTATGTACTGCTGGACTTTGAAGCATGACCCACATGTCTGGCCATACCCCTGTGACAGTTATATATGTCACCTCTCCTACCTTACTCTGAAATGGGCCTTGGGTTTGGCAGGTGTGTGTGTGTGTGTGTGTGTGTGTGTGTGTTTAATGGAAAGTTGACACATCATGAAATATATAAACAAAGAGTCAGAGTTTGAGGTGAATAGAAAGGTTGCATACGGCAGTAAACAGCACACTCAGATGAACACATGACCATAGAACTTAAGTAATTATATATACACCATAAAGAGAGAAAGAAACACACATAAGTTAGGAGAGGCTATCCTGGTTAGCTTTAATTGTCAGATTGAGACAGTCTACAATAAAAGCTTCAATAGAAGAATGACCTTAATCAGATTGGTGTGTGGACATGTCTGTGGGGTTGTCTTACTGTGAGTTGACGTAGGAGGTTCCAGTCTGCCGTGGGCAGTACCATTCCAAGTAGGTGGTCCAAGAACTGATAAGAAAGCTGAGTATAGGCTACCTTCTGTGTGAGCTAACCAGCAGCCTTCTCTCTAGTTCAGCTATACCTCCTTGGCTGTGGAGTGAGTTCCTTGGTTAGAGGTACTGCAGGCAGATCTGTCCCAAGCTCCCTCCTGATCGTGGCTCACTAATGGACTACCGTCTGGAGTTGTGAGATGAAACAAACCCTGTCTTCCTCACGTTGCTTTTGGTCAGAGTGTTTCTCACAGCAATAGGAAACCGGAACAGAGACTGAGGGAGGCAATGTGATCATTTCATTGGGCAGGGGTGTGTGTGTGTGTGTGTGTGTGTGTGTGTGTCTTCAGTCCCTGATAAGGCTAATTATGTGTTGGGGTCAGGATCACAAATACTAGTGGATAGAATAGGCTGACAGCTAATCTTGTCAACTTCAGATTTAGACTCACCATGGAGACAAACCTTTGGGCATGTCTAGGAGGGAGTTTCTAACTCTGAGTTTCTACAGCCTGAATCCACAGGCTGGAGTGTTAGAGCGATTCAAAAGGACAAAGTGGGCAGAACATCAGTATTTCTGTCTCCCTACTTCCTGACTGGCTCCAATGTGACTAGCTACCTCAAGTCCCTGCTGCCATGTCCTCCCTTGTGGGACAGCAAGGCAAACTAAACCCTTCATTCCTAAGTAGTCTTTTTTTTTTTTTAATTTTGTCCCAGCAATGTAACTAATACAAGTAGATTTAACACCTATGCCACAATTCCTAAGGATACAGTATACCTAAAGAGAAAGACCGTTTTTATCAAGGGATGAGAAATTATAGTATTTGTTCACTGAAAAAAATGGGTTGTGGACACAGCAGGGAAATTGCACATATGATGACATGATGGCTAGACACCACACACAAAACCAGTATTCGTTTAAGCCAGTCAAATCCTGCCATGAGTCAGGGGTTCATGTGGGGGCAGAGAGAGAGAGAGAGAGAGAGAGAGAGAGAGAGAGAGAGAGAGAGAGAGAATGGATACGTGTGCTGAAGCCAACTCGATGCTGGCTCTATGTTAAGATGGTGCTTGTTAATAATAGAGGAGCATGAAGTCCTACACATGGCTGAGGAGCTACTACAGCAGAAATCTGCTAGGAGAGTCAGTTCTCTTTAAGGGCATGGTCCCTGCTAGGTCTCACACCCTCCTGGAAGGCCGCTCTACTGAAGTATATTTGCAGAACAAATTGGAAGGAAAAATATGTATACAAAGTTGAGTGGGCAAGGAAGGCAGGTGGATTGTGGAGGGATTGGAGGGGAGTGAGTATAATCACAATTCAGTTATCCAAGAACTAATACAGCATTTTAAGAGCTAGGTGTGGAGGCATTCCCAGTGGGAAGAATTAGTTTTCGTAGGAGGTGGAGGCAATATTGTTGAATCACATAAACTCCAGAATTCCAGAGATTACGCTTAGCTAATTGACCTAGACTTGTGTTAATAAGCGACCTCAGGTTAATCATCTGTCCCTCTAGGTGTTAACTTCCATGCTGTGAGGTTGAACTTCCAACTCTCACTCAATGAGGTTGATGTGGAGAGAGAGAGAAAGAGAGAGAGAGAGAGAGAGAGAGAGAGAGAGAGAGAGAGAGAGAGAGAGAGAGAAAGCATATATTTTGGTTCTACTTCAGATGCACAGAGATGCATGGCTGTAGCCATATAGTCAGAAGCAAAATGTCTGACCCACCATCTGAGGCACCTTGGTTCATGTTATAGATGGTGTGGAGGCTGTTTGCTGCAGGATTAGAGACTAATCACTTTTACATAGGAAAGAATGTGATCTTAGTGCCTGCCAAGGGCATGTGTGGGAGAAGTGATTCTGTTAAGAGTCAGATGCCTGTGGCACTGCTAGGTCACGGTGGCAGCTTTCATCCACATGAAATTCTCAAAGAATAAAATTCAATTAAAAATATATAATGTTTCTTCCCCACTTCTGTGATGTTCCCTGAACCTGAGAGGTAGTGATTGTGTTGTAGGTGTAGTGATTGGGGCTAGGCACTTCACAGCCAGTTGGTCCTGGAATTTTTGACTCTTTTCTGTGATAGCTTTTATCAGATGCAAAAAGACCTTTCTTTGATGATGGCTAAGAGGGACACCATCTGTGAGTATAATGATAGGTATTTAGAATGCAGTAAAGCATTTAACTGCTTTAGGAGAACAGCAGTTGTTACCTATGGTCCACAAGATAATGGCTTCTATATATGGCAGAGAAGTTGCACCAATGAAAATTTAACAATATGGTTACCTTTGCAAGCTCTGCACAATGACACCAGTCAACATGACAATGAGAATGAAGAATACACACAGAGGGGGAATTAGTCTTCTCTAGGGGTAGGCTCCTGATTTGGTTATCCAAACTCCAATGGCTCTAAACACATAGACCTAGGAGCTACTCTAAATGGGTTCAGAAGGACGTGTGTGTGTGTGTGTGTGTGTGTGTGTGTGTGATAATAGTTAAAGGATAAGAGGCCATTTATTTACAAGGAAATATGGGATAGATGGAAGAAGATGGTAGGGGGAGAGTAAGAAGGAAACATTACATAAATGTAGTATTCATGCTTGAAATTCTCAAATTAAATTAAGGAGAAATGTAAAATAAATTCTTCCCAAATGGATTGCTACATCAGCGTGAGTTTATTTGAATACCCTATTGTATTGGAGGGAACTAAATGTCATTTCTTTTCCTTTTCTGTTTTCTATTTTCCAAAATAAGCCTGCAATAATTGTCTGCTAAAAGTAATGAAAATTAATGATAATAATGATGATGATGAAGTACAATACCAACCTGAATTGGAGCATTTTCTTTAAAATTAAAAAAAATCAATATTTATTTTTATTGATGTGCCTTTGTGTGTGTCCTCTTGTATATGTATGCTAAAGTGTGTGCAGTGTCTACACAGTGCAGAAGAGGACATTGGGTCCTCTGAAGCTGAAGTTACACATGACTGTGAGCTAACTGGTAATGTGTGCTGGGAACTGAACTTGTATCCTTTAGAAGAACAGGAAGAGCGTTTAACCTCTGAGCCATCTCTCCAGCCCCAAACCATTTTGTTTTAAAGAGTGTGTGGCTTAGGCTATCCCAGTCCTAGGTGTAAAGTTCAAGGTCAAGGTCCTGGAGACCTAGTGTCTAGTGAAGGCATCTTCCTGGCTTGCATACAGCTATTCTCTCTAGGTAGGGAAAGAAAGGAGAAAAACCCAAGATGGCGGTTAGGGGGCAGGGAAGAGGAAAAGAAGGATGAAGGAGAAAGCAGAGCAAGCTGTCTTGTCACTTCTTGATTTTTTTAAAAAAAAGTTTTATTTATAAGTGCTCTCTCTCTCTCTCTGTCTCTGTCTCTCTCTGTCTCTCTCTGTCTCTCTCTCTCTGTGTGTGTGTGTGTGTGTGTGTGTGTGTGTGTGTGTGATTGTGTGTGTGCACATGAAGACCTTAGAGAACTTTAGATTCCTGAGGCAGGAGTGACATACAACTGTGAACAGCCCAATTTGAGAACTGGGAACTTCACTTGAGTCCTCTGCAAGGGCAGCAGGTGCCTCAGCTGCTAAACTACCTCTCCTGGTCTGTCTTTCACTTCTTACAAGATCACTCACTCATCCTCTTCCCTGAGTACTGCCTTCATGACCCAGTTATCCCAAAGTCTCCACCTCAATTTTCTATCACTCTGGGGATTTATGGAGACTACAAACACTCAGTTCACAGATATAATCCACTCACTGGTATTTATTTCCTGGGATCCTGTTGCATATCCCAGGTTAGCCTACATCTCTTGATTCTCCTGTCTCAATCTCTGAAGGGCTCAAATCACGGGTGACACCAGCACACCTTTCACTATCAATTTCAGTTTTGACCTGATCGCCGTTTCCCTTTCTATGGACTGACTAACCTGGTGATGGAGTGACCAGGCCACCTTAAGGACACACTGGATTGTGACTGAAAACCTGAATCATTCATCTTTCAAAATAATGTATCTTTCAAAACTCAAAATACTACAAAATAAGGGCAATGCTCTGTATCCTGCTTAATTGTAGTGCCCTTGAGATAAGAGAAATAAGCAAGATTCCTGTTAACCTAGCAAAAATTGACACTTTGTAGAAATCCTTCTCAGATATTAATAAAAACAAAGTTATGATCTTTCAGATAGATAGAAGCTGCCTTGCTGGGAGACAGTCTGGGAATTTAAGAACATCTACAGAGCCAGTGCAAAGATTAATTAGCAGTCTGTCTCGAGGCAGGTCACAATGCTGAATGCCAATGTGCTAACATGTCTCCTGGTTTCAAGACAGTCACACCTTTTGTCTAATTTGTCTAATTCAAGGGGCTCCTGGAGCTGAGAGAGATGACAAAAATCTGTGTGAAAGAAAAATTCTCACTGACTAAATCAAGCTCGGTAGTTGTGTGAAACATGCTACTTTGGTAAGCTTTGCTGTGGAGTTTTGTGTTGGCAGTGTGCAGTCAGAGTCCCTACAGGTGAACTCTCATCTTTAAAAACGGACCCCATACACTAAAAGTGGCAAAATACGGTTGTTGTAAATTTGAGAGTAGGTAGATGTTTGACTAAGGGTAAGTTTCCATTTGAGTCTTATTCAACTGTATAGGTTTATCCAGCTGGCCCAATCTTTAAGGTAAGCCATGGCTTGCACCATCACAAGACATGTAAAACTCTTGGTTATTCCATATGAAGATAGAGCAGTTGAACAGAGTGACCCTGACTGGAGAGACTGCATGACCCATCTGCTTTAGAATGTGGTGATAAAACAAAAGCAAACAAACAAACAAACAAACAAACAAGGCTTTGAATTCAGCTCATTGGGGAATTAATTTCTAATTATTAATAAATGGACTGGCAACATTATTTTTTTGTTTTTATGTTTGGTTTTGTATTTTTTTTCCTTTTTTTTTTTTTTTTTTTTTTTTTTGGTTTTTCGAGACAGGGTTTCTGTGTAACCCTGGCTATCCTGGAACTCACTTTGTAGACCAGGCTGGCCTCAAACTCAGAAATCCACCTGCCTCTGCCTCCCAAGTGCTGGGATTAAAGGCGTGAACCACCACGCCCGGCGGTTTTGTATTTTTATTGTTGTTTATTATTGTTGTTTTGTTTTCAACCTTATTGCTAGGACACAAAAGGCACACATTTTCTTGTAGATGTTTGGGGATAGATAGTGGAAAATGGTTCAGATACCAGCTCTCCCATTGATTCTCACTTTTCACATATTACAGCTATTTAGGGAGACATAGGCTGCCTAATGGGCTTATCAGAGGCCTACAAAAGACAGTAGGACGTCAGGGATGGCTTTGTATGCCTGTGATTCCTCACTTGGATGTTGAGCCAGGATATCCCAAGTTCTAGACCACACATTGTCTCAAAAACAAAAACCAACCAACTATAATCATCACCAAAACTCAAGTAGAGGAATTGATGTGAATTTATCAAACCAATATTTTGTGGTGAGCCCTTTCAGTGTGTCCAAGGGCCATGCTAGTGAGATCCCTAACAATTGAACTCTATTTGCTTTGGTTTTGTTTGTTTGTTATATTTTTTGAGATCATGACTCCTGTAGCCAAGTTGGGTCTCAGACTCCTCATGTAACTGAGAATGGCCTTAAACTTTTGAGCTTGCTTCTCCCTATTGGGATTGCTGGCCTGTAGCAACATGCCTGGTTTATGCAGTGGCTCTGAGGGACAGAACTAGGGAAGCACTCTATGAGCTTAAGCACCAGATTCCCACTGTGGCTCTAAATTGCATTTTATTTCATATTTGGCCTCTCTGTATGCATGAACCCATCTATAACCTAATCCCTGGATGTCTGGCTGGCCTCCCACCTTCATGTTATGGAAAGGGGAATCTCATTCATTCAATCAGAATCCATGTACAGGTAACATACAAGACCTGAGCAGAGGCAGAATCAATACATCAACCTAAAGGGAGAAGGCTGGACGCTTGTCATAGTGTGGGTTCTGCCACGGACAAGGCATGTGTCTGTCTGTGCTAGTAGCTTCTCTTCAAGTTCTTTTCTTTGTGGTTCTTATCCTGCCCAAGCCTACGTTTGCACCCAGGATGGCTCATGGGTTCATTAGAGACATGTCGAAGAGCCAGTAGCCTCAGAGTCTACAGTGCAGAAATGTGTTGGCATCAGAGCCTGCATTTTCTGGCTGGGCTCATTTACACGCTGATTTGAGTTTACGGAGCATACTCAGAGTTTGCCAGTGGACTAGTCCTTAGCTGCATATACTTAAAGATAATTTACATTTATTCCATTTTTAGAAAGAATATAAAAATTTTCAATGGAGACATTTATATTCTTTGACATGTTGTGTTCTTTTGTCATCGCCAAAATTCAGGAGATGCCTTTTACATCCCTAAAATGATTAGTTCATCTTTATGTGTAGCAAATAACTTGTCTCTCTCTGTAAACTTATATTTATAGGGGGATACTGGACTTCCACAACACTTCTGAAACATTAATTCTCTGGTTCCAGCATCATAGTATTTATAAAGTACATTAGGTCAAAAATTTACATTATACATATTTTGATCCCGACCTTGTGTTAAGGCATTTAACCCTCAAGATAAACACACAGAGTTGAGAAGGCAGAATTATTGTCCCCAGTGTAGACAAAAGAGCCACAGTGCATAGAGGTCCAATATCCTGTCTAGGGCTATAGTCCTTGTAAATAGTGGGGGATGCAATTCAACAAAATGTTCAGGGTCTTGTGTATGTGGAGCCATAGCAGTGTGTCTTTCTATAAATGGCGGGATATGTCTGATTAACCTGGCCTGGGAGCCAAGAACTCCAACTTTTCTCTTTACTCCATCTCTTCCTTTTTCTAACTATGGCTCCCACTCATCTGGGGACTTTTCTAAATCTCATCACTTTAAATAACACTATAACTCCTTGATTAACCCCCCCCAACACATACATATACCTACACCGTAACACCTGACTCCAGCTTTCATCCCTCCCTCCTTTCTTTTTCTTTGCTTTTGTGTGCAGTGGGTGTGTGGTGTGCTTGCATTGTGCATGCATTCATGGAGGGCAGACCTCTAAGCTTAGTGTTGTCTGCCATGGTTCTTTTTTTTTTTTTGTAAAGGGTTAGTTGCCTGTCATTGTTGACCTGCATTTATTACTCTAATGCCAGCCTTTGTCACATCTTCTGCATATTCCACAAGGCTGCGGCCATCTTTTTGGATTACCTTTACAAAACACATTGTTTCTATGAATCTTTTGTCTAGAGTCACTTTTATTTATTTATTTATTTTTTTGATTTTTAATATTTTTATTACATATTTTCCTCAATTACATTTCCAATGCTATCCCAAAAGTCCCCCATAGCGCCCCCCACTTCCCTACCCACCCATTCCCATTCTTTTGGCCCTGGCATTCCCCTATATTGGGGCATATAAAGTTTGCAAGTCCAATGGGCCTCTCTTTCCAGTGATGGCCGACTAGGCCATCTTTCGATACATATGCAGCTAGAGACAAGAGCTCCGGGGTTCTGGTTAGTACATCATGTTGTTCCAACAATAGGGTTGCAGATCCCTTTAGCTCCTTGGGTACTTTCTCTAGCTTCTCCATTGGGAGCCCTGTGATACATCCAATAGCTGACTGTGAACATCCACTCCTGTGTTTGCTAGGCCCCGGCATCGTCTCACAAGAGACAGCTATATTTGGGTCCTTTCAGCAAAATCTTGCTAGTGTATGCAATGGTGTCAGCGTTTAGAAGCTGATTATGGGACGGATCCCTGGATACAGCAGTCTCTAAATGGTCCATCCTTTCATCACAGCTACGAACTTTGTCTCTGTAACTCCTTCCCTGGGTGTTTTGTTCCCAATTCTAAGAAGGTGCACAGTGTCCACACTTTGGTCTTCATTCTTCTTGGGTTTCATGCGTTTAGCAAATTGTATCTTATATCTTGGGTATCCTAAGTTTTGGGCTAATATCCACTTATCAGTGAATACATATTGTGTGAGTTCTTTTGTGATTGTGTTACTTCACTCAAGATGATGCCCTCCAGGTCCATCCATTTGGCTAGGAATTTCATAAATTCATTCTTTTTAATAGCTGAGTAGTACTCCATTGTGTAAATGTACCATAATTTCTGTATCCATTCCTCTGTTGAGGGACATCTGGGTTCTTTCCAGCTTCTGGCTATTATAAATAGGGCTGCTATGAACATAGTGGAACATGTGTCCTTCTTACCGGTTGGGACATCTTCTGGATATATGCCCAGGAGAGGTATTGCTGGATCCTCCGATAGTACTATGTCCAATTTTCTGAGGAACCGCCAGACTGATTTCCAGAGTGGTTGTACAAGCTTGCAATCCCACCAACAATGGAGGAGTGTTCCTCTTTCTCCACATCCTCGCCAGCATCTGCTGTCACCTGAATTTTTGATCTTAGCCATTCTGACTGGTGTGAGGTGGAATCTCAGGGTTGTTTTGATTTGCATTTCCCTGATGATTAAGGATGTTGAACATTTTTTCAGGTGCTTCTCTGCCATTCGGTATTCCTCAGGTGAGAATTCTTTGTTCAGTTCTGAGCCCCATTTTTTAATGGGGTTATTTGACTTTCTGGAGTCCACCTTCTTGAGTTCTTTATATATATTGGATATTAGTCCCTTATCTGATTTAGGAGAGGTGAAGATCCTTTCCCAATCTGTTGGTGGTTTTTTTGTCTTATTGATGGTGTCTTTAGCCTTGCAGAAGCTTTGTAGTTTCATGAGGTCCCACTTGTCAATTCTCGATCTGACAGCACAAGCCATTACTGTTCTATTCAGGAATTTTTCCCCTGTGCCCATATCTTCAAGGCTTTTCCCCACTTTCTCCTCTATAACTTTCAGTGTCTCTGGTTTTATGTGAAGTTCCTTGATCCACTTAGACTTGACCTTAGTACAAGGAGATAGGAATGGATCGATTCGCATTCTTCTACATGTTAACAACCAGTTGTGCCAGCACCATTTGTTGAAAATGCTGTCTTTCTTCCACTGGATGTTTTTAGCTCCCTTGTTGAAGATCAAGTGACCGTAGGTGTGTGGGTTCATTTCTGGGTCTTCAATTCTATTCCATTGGTCTATTTGTCTGTCACTATACCAGTACCATGCAGTTTTTATCACAATTGCTCTGTAGTAGAGCTTTAGGTCCGGCATGGTAATTCCACCAGAGGTTCTTTTATCCTTGAGAAGAGTTTTTGCTATCCTAGGTTTTTTGTTATTCCAGATGAATTTGCAGATTGCACTTTCTAATTCGTTGAAGAATTGATTTGGAATTTTGATGGGGATTGCATTGAATCTGTAGATTGCTTTTGGCAAGATAGCCATTTTTACAATGTTGATCCTGCCAATCCATGAGCATGGGAGATCTTTCCATCTTCTGAGATCTTCTAGAATTTCTTTCTTCAGAGACTTGAAGTTTTTATTATACAGATCTTTCACTTCCTTAGTTAGAGTCACGCCAAGATATTTTATATTATTTGTGACTATTGAGAAGGGTGTTGTTTCCCTAATTTCTTTCTCAGCCTGTTTATTCTTTGTGTAGAGAAAGGCCATTGATTTGTTTGAGTTAATTTTATATCCAGCTACTTCACCGAAGCTGTTTATCAGGCTTAGGAGTTCTCTGGTGGAATTTTTAGGGTCACTTATATATACTATCATATCATCTGCAAAAAGTGATATTTTGACTTCATCTTTTCCAATTTGTATCCCTTTGATCTCCTTTTGTTGTCAAATTGCTCTGGCTAGGACTTCAAGTACAATGTTGAATAGGTATGGAGAAAGTGGACAGCCTTGTCTAGTCCCTGATTTTAGAGGGATTGCTTCAAGCTTCTCACCATTTACTTTGATGTTGGCTACTGGTTTGCTGTAGATTGCTTTTATCATGTTTAGGTATGGGCCTTGAATTCCTGATCTTTCCAAGACTTTTATCATGAATGGGTGTTGGATCTTGTCAAATGCTTTTTCCGCATCTAACGAGATGACCATGTGGTTTTTGTCTTTGAGTTTGTTTATATACTGGATTACGTTGATGGATTTCCGTATATTGAACCATCCCTGCATCCCTGGGATGAAACCTACTTGGTCAGGATGGATGATTGTTTTGATCTGTTCTTGGATTCGGTTAGCAAGAACTTTATTGAGGATTTTTGCATCAATATTCATAAGGGATATTGGTCTGAAGTTTTCTATCTTTGTTGGGTCTTTTTGTGGTTTAGGTATCAGAGTAATTGTGGCTTCATAGAATGAGTTGGGTAGAGTACCTTCTGTTTCTATTTTGTGGAATAGTTTGTGAAGAACTGGGATTAGATCTTCTTTGAAGGTCTGATAGAACTCTGCACTAAACCCATCTGGTCCTGGGCTTTTCTTAGTTGGGAGACTATTAATGACTGCTTCTATTTCTTTGGGGGATATAGGGCTGTTTAGATCATTAACCTGATCTTGATTCAACTTTGGTACCTGGTATCTGTCTAGGAACTTCTCCATTTCATCCAGGTTCTCCAGTTTTGTTGAGTATAGCCTTTGGTAGAAGGATCTGATGGTGTTTTGGATGTCTTCAGGATCTGTTGTTATGTCTCCTTTTTCATTTCTGATTATGTTAATTAGGATGCTTTCCCTGTGCCCTCTAGTGAGTCTGGCTAAGGGTTTATCTATCCTGTTGATTTTCTCAAAGAACCAGCTCCTTGATTGGTTGATTCTTTGAATAGTTTTTCTTGTTTCCACTTGGTTGATTTCACCCCTGAGTTTGATTATTTCCTGCCGTCTACTCCTCTTGGGTGAATTGCTTCCTTTTGTTCTAGTGCTTTTAGGTATGTTGTCAAGCTGCTAATGTGTGCTCTCTCTAGTTTCCTTCTGGAGGCACTCAGAGCTATGAGTTTTCCTCTTAGAAATGCTTTCATTGCGTCCCATAAGTTTGGGTATGTTGTGGCTTCATTTTCATTGAACTCTAAAAAGTCCTTAATTTCTTTCTTTATTCCTTCCTTGACCAAGGTATCATTGAGAAGAGTGTTGTTCAGTTTCCACGTGAAGGTTGGATTTCTATTATTTATTTTGTTATTGAAGATCAGCTTTAGTCCATGGTGATCTGATAGGATGCATGGGACAATTTCAATATTTTTGTATCTGTTGAGGCCTGTTTTGTGACCAATTATGTGGTCAATTTTGGAGAAGGTACCATGAGGTGCTGAGAAGAAGGTATATCCTTTTGTTTTAGGATAGAATGTTCTGTAGATATCTGCCAGATCCATTTGATTCATAATTTCTCTTAGTTTCTCTGTGTCCCTGTTTAGTTTCTGTTTCCATGATCTGTCCATTTGTGAAAGTGGTGTGTTGAAGTCTCCCACTATTATTGTATGAGGTGCAATGTGTGCTTTGAGATTTACTAAAGTTTCTTTGATGAATGTGGCTGCCTTTGTATTTGGAGCATAGATATTCAGGATTGATAGTTCCTCTTGGAGGATTTTACCTTTGATGAGTATGAAGTGTCCCTCCCTGTCTTTTTTAATGACTTTGGGTTGGAAGTCAATCTTATCAGATATTAGAATGGCTACTCCAGCTTGTTTCTTCATACCATTTGCTTGGAAAATTGTTTTCCAGCCTTTCATTCTGAGGTAGTGTCTATCTTTTTCTCTGAGATGAGTTTCCTGTAAGCAGCAAAATGTTGGGTCTTGTTTGTGTAGCCAGTCTGTTAGTCTATGTCTTTTTATCGGGGAGTTGAGTCCATTGATATTAATAGATATTAAGGAAAAGTAATTGTTGTTTCCTGTTATTTTTGTTGTTAAAGTTGGCATTCTGTTCTTGTGGCTGTCTTCTTTTAGGTTTGTTGAGGGATTACCTTCTAGGGCATGGTTCCTGTCCTTGTATTGGTTTTTTACTGTTATTATCCTTTGAAGGGCTGGATTCGTGGAGAGATAATGTGTGAATTTGGTTTTGTCGTGGAATACTTTGGTTTCTCCATCTATGTTAATTGAGAGTTTGGCTGGGTATAGTAGCCTGGGCTGGAATTTGTGTTCTTTTAGTGTCTGTATAACATCTGTCCAGGATCTTCTGGCTTTCATAGTCTCTGGTGAAAAATCTGGTGTAATTCTGATAGGCTTGCCTTTATATGTTACTTGGCCTTTTTCTCTTACTGCTTTTAGTATTCTATCTTTATTTAGAGCATTTGTTGTTCTGATTATTATGTGTCGGGAGGTATTTCTTTTCTGGTCCAGTCTATTTGGAGTTCTGTAGGCTTCTTGTATGTTCATGGGCATCTCTTTCTTTAGATTTGGGAAGTTTTCTTCTATAATTTTGTTGAAGATGTTTGCTGGTCCTTTGAGTTGAAAATCTTCATTCTCATCCACTCCTATTATCCGTAGGTTTGGTCTTCTCATTGTGTCCTGTATTTCTTGGATGTTTTGACTTAGTATCTTTTTGCATTTTACATTTTCCTTGATTGTTGTGCCGATGTTCTCTATGGAATCTTCTGCACCTGAGATTCTCTCTTCCATCTCTTATATTCTGTTGCTGATGCTGGTATCTATGGTTCCAGATTTCTTTCCTAGGGTTTCTATCTCCAGTGTTGCCTCATTTTGGGTTTTCTTTATTGTGTCTACTTCCCTTTTTAGGTCTAGTATTGTTTTGTTCATTTCCATCATCTGTTTGGATGTGTTTTCCTGTTTTTCATTAAGGACTTCTACCTGTTTGATTATGTTATCCTGTTTTTCTTTAAGGATTTGTAACTCTTTAGCAGTGTTCTCCTGCAATTCTTTAAGGGATTTTTGTGCTTCCTCTTTAATGTCTTCTACCTGTTTACCAGTGTTCCTTTGTATTTCTTTAAGTGTGTTATTAACGTCCTTCTTGAAGTCCTCTACCATCATCAGAGATATGCTTTTAGATCCGTGTCTAGCTTTTCCGGTGTGTTGGGGTGCCCTGGACTGGGCGAAGTGGGAGTGCTGGGTTCTGATGATGGTGAGTGGTCTTGGTTTCTGTTAGTAAGATTATTACGTTTACCTTTCGCCATCTGGTAATCTCTGGGGTTAGTTGTTGTCGTTGTCACTGTTTAAAGATTGGAGCAGAAGCTGTGTTCCACTCACCAGCAGTCTCAAAATCCTGTGGCGGGGGTCGTGGGTAGCTGGCGGTACCCCGGTGTTGGTCCAGCCGGAAGAGGCCTGTGGTCCTACTCAGGCCGGTTTTCTGCTTCCCTAACTAATGCAGTCTCTGGTCCCGCGCTTTTGGATTGGAGCAGAAGCTGTGTTCCACTCTCCAGAAGTCTTAAGATCCTGTGGCGGGTGTTGTGGGTAGCTGGCGAGGGTCAGCCGACCCTGCGCCCTAGCTACCCCGGTGCTTTTCTGACTGGAAGAGGCTTGTGGCCCTACGTAGGCCGGATTTCTGCCTCCCCAACCAAAGCAGTCTCTGGTCCCGCGTGATTGGACTGGAGCAGAAGCTGTGTTCCACTCACCAGCAGTCTCAAAATCCTGTGGCGGGGGTCGTGGGTAGCTGGCGGGTGTCAGGCGATCCTGCGCTCTAGCTACCCCTGTGCTGATCCGGCCGGATGAGGCCTGTGGCCCTACTCAGGCCAGTTTCTGCTTCCCTAACTAATGCAGTCTAAGGTCCCGCGCAATTGGATTGGAGCAGAAGCTGTGTTCCACTCACCAGAAGTCTTAAGATCCTGTGGCGGGTGTTGTGGGTAGCTGGCGAGTGTCAGCCGACCCTGCGCCCTAGCTGCCCCTGTGTTTTTCTGACCGGAAGAGGCTTGTGGCCCTATGTAGGCCGGATTTCTCCCTCCCCAACCAAAGCAGTCTCAGTTCCCGCGTGATTGGACTGGAGCAGAAGCTGTGTTCCACTCACGAGCAGTCTCAAAATCCTGTGGTGGGGGTCGTGGGTAGCTGGCGGGTGTCAGGCGACCCTGCGCTCTAGCTATCCTGGTGCTGATCCCCATGGTTCTTTATTTTATATTTTGAAGCAGGGTCTCTCACTGAATCCGGAGTTTCAGCTAGCTAGCTGGCCAGTGAGGCTTAAGAATTAACCATCTCTGCTTAGCCTTATCTGGGATCACAGGCATGTGTAGCCCTGGCTCAAGAGACAACAGCTCCATGCAGCTAACATATTATCTAATCTATGTTTTCCCTAGTCCACCCCCTCCCACTTTTTAAAAAGCCATGTAGCTTTTTTTTTTTTTCTTGGCCATGTAACCATGGATAATCTTGAACTTATCCTCCTGCCTCCATCACCTCAGTGACAGATGGAGGATATAGCATGTACCACCAAATGACCCTGCCTTTATAGTTCTGGGGATTAAGGACAGGGCTTCATGCATGCTATGCGAACACCCACCCCTGAATACTTGGATTGTCACATCTATCCTTGGTTGCCTTTGATGGGTGTCTAAATGTCATCCAGACCTACAGTCTCTACACCTACTGCCCCTCACCCCCCATCCCAATGTCGCAAAGCAGCTCCCTGTATTTCAGTGACAGGCCACCCTGTCCGTCTCTCAGGCCAAACACATGGGAGAAGTCAACTAAATCTGTCTTCAGAACTTGTCTTACTTTTGCTTTGCTGTGATGAACAAGATCATCAACTTCAAGTGCATCAAGGTTGGTCAGCAAGCAACGGGCATGTTGGCTGGAGCAGCTGAAAGTTCACATCCTAATCTGCAAGTAGGAGACAGAAAGGGAGGAAGGGAAGGAGGGAGGGAAGATGAGAGAGAGAGAGAGAGAGAGAGAGAGAGAGAGAGAGAGAGAGAGAGAGAGAGAATGAACACTGAGAATTGTGGTAGTCTTTCAAAACCTCAAAGCCTGCCCCTAGTGACACACCTCCTCCAACAAGGTCACATGGAACCTTGTGGAATCAGATAGTGCCACCAACTAGGCATCAATATTCAAACATGAGCCTATGGAGGCCATGTTCATTGAGACCACTATAGAATACACCTGAAGCCCTTATCATTATCATTATCAGGTGTCCTGACACAAGCTGCTCTGATTCTTCTCAGATCAGAGCAGTTCCCTCTGAGCATCTCCTATGGCTGAACGGTGCATTTCTTTTTTTCTTTTTCTTTTTAATTAGATATTTTCTTCATTTACATTTCAAATTCTATACCCAAAGTTCCCTATACCCTCCCCCAATCCTGCTCCCCAACCCACCCACTCCCACTTCCTGGCCTTGGCGTTCCCCTGTACTGGGGCATATGATCTTCGGTGCATTTCTAACCTAAACTACAGACAGCAGTCTTTGCATGGTATGCCTGTGTCTTCCTGTCTCTTGTATGTCTCATTTCCTGCCATTTGTCCCTGGCCCAACACTCTCCTCTCTGTAGGCCACTTTTTCCTTTTTTTTTTTTTTTTTTTTTTTTTTTTTGCAAGTCCCCCACACCTCCTTAAGCCCCTCTCTTTGCTGAGGTGGAATCATGCCTCATCATTTGGCTTGCTCACTGTGTGTGGAATCCTCCTACTTCATTCTATGAAGACAAAGCAGGATGTGTGCTTTTGATGTTATTCCCAAACCCATAGTAATCAGATTTATTAGCCAATAAGCAAGTGTTGAATAGATTGAGCTTCTCTCTTAAAAACTGCCATTCATGAGTGACACCGAAGTCTGCAAACAACCCTAAGCCACCTGTGCACAGAACAGGGTCATAGGTATGATGAAAGCTAACAGCCAAGGAAGGATGTTCAAAACAGATGAGACTTCGCTGCTGAGCCAGTTGCAGATTCTGCGAGCCAGAAGCCTACATGATATTTATCCTTACCCAGGGTGGCTCTGGCTATTAGAGATGGACAGTTCAGTAATTGTATTGATCTCCACCCAAGACACCATTCAAGCTGACACAATTTAAATGTTGGGAGGTTACATTCGTTGAGAGATTAAAAACAGCAGAAGGAAGAACATACCTTTGGACTAGAAAAGGAGAAAAGCTGGGTGGTACTTAGGGCCAAGCCCTGGGCTAGCCAAAGTCCAGGGATGCAAAATTAAGTCTTGGGGAGAATGACCACATAATCACAGCCTAGCCTCTTGCTCCAGACCTCAACCAATGGAAAGGTGGTATTGGTTCCACTGTTTGGTTTCCTTGTGGTTGAAGATCTGCAAGTGAGTGAGGCAGCACCTGCATCCCAGCTACACTGAGGCAGGCAGGCAGGCAGGCAGGCAGGCAGGCAGGCCAGGTAACACAGACAGCAAAGCAGATTACCTTTCTGGAATCTTCTCCAGCTTCTGTTTATGGGATATACCTCCTGTTCCTTTCCTTTTGTTTGTTTGTTTAAAGGACGATTAAATAACCTCACACAACATCATCCCACCGAGAATAAAATGAATCTGGAGCCTTTTTTTTTTCCTTTTGTGAGAGATAATGAAGTAAACAAACGCCCTTGCCTTCTGCCCACCTCTCAGGTGTGCCTGCTGTCAGCATTCTCTGGCTCCAACCACCTTGCCTCTGAATATGCTTTACTTACAAGCAGTGTTGGAGGAGCTCAGTGGATCCTACAGCCTGTCCCTCCCAGAAGTCTTCCTTGTGAACCTCATTGAACAATGAGCCCGGGCCCTCCCTCCTGTGGATAATGCGGATCATTTGTCCTTCCTTTCATTGTCTGTATTTATTCCACATTTATCTTTCTGGCCCAGATTTCTATTTTAAGTCTGACAGCCAGGTTGACCTCTGCACCTGTGTATCTCAAAGGGAGCCATGTTAAACGTGAAGCTGCCTTTTCCCAGTGAGCGGTACCTGCATCCTCCCAGAACAGCTTGTTTGGACTAACAACAGTTTAAACTTGAAAACAACATCAAAACCAGATACAGATTAACCCCCAAATAAAACATGCAAGTACATTAGACATGGTTTAGTGGTTCTGTAATAAACACAATAAACTATCTCCCTTGGCATCTGATATGGGCAGGTGGAGACGGGGGCCTCTCCTCTCACTTCTCTCTTACTTACCAATGACCTGTTACCTGTCATTTTTATATAGCCTTGTATTGGTCTATTTCATCATTAGCCACAGCAAATGTGATCCTTTTTGTCCTTAAAAGATGAATATATGGAAGTCCTAGGTTAAGTTCCAGTAGACATGCCCTGAGGGAAGCAGGATCAGTCAGAGGCAAATACCATCAGAGAAATACAAGACGCCATCAGGGTGAGGACATTGGATAACTGGGAAGAAGTGGTGCAGTTTTTAAGTGGCAAGGCCAAAACAAATTCGGGATAAATTTTGTCCTTCCAATTCTGTTGAGACATCCATAGATCCACCCACTTAAGCCCAAAGTTTCAACTAAACCTTCACTGTGAGAGAAAGTCAAAGAATATTTAACTTCTTGGGTGGCTTCAATGAAAACTACTATGGTGGTTTGATTGAGAATGTCTCCCAGAGGCTTACTATTTAAACATTTGGTTCCAAGTTGGTGGCACTGTTTAAGGGTGCTATGGGAAGTATAGCCTTGGGGGAGGAAGTGTGTCACTGGGGGTGATATTTGAGAGTTCACAGTTGCACTCTCTTCCAGATTGCTCTCTCTGCTTCCTGTTCTTGTCATTATGTTTGCCAGTTGCTGATGTGCCTCCCTCCTGCCATGGCACCCTCTCCTTTTAGCATCATTGACACAAATACATTCTTTCATCCACAAATTGCTTTTAGGTATGGTATTTTATCATAGGAACAGAAAAGTAAGTAACACAGTCATCTAGTTAAATGTTTAAAGATGAAAGCCCCACAGCCATAAATAGAGCCTCACATGGGCTTGGGCTTCCAGTTTGTAGTTCTTGTGTGTGGAATATGTCAAGTCCCTGGCCACTGGGAAAATCAAGTGTGCTTCCATTCTAGAGGGATTTACCTTGTTAGGACCCACCCCACTCCTATTCAAAGAAGACATATAATCATAGAGGCGTTCAGGAATTGCAAAGGCAATGCTCTCGTGCAGAGGAGCTCGCACACATCATATGGTATACAGCAACTCAAGCACAGGGAAAGTAAGCCAAAATTAACCACAATGGAATAACCCCACTAAGATGGCAGAAGTCAAAATACTCAGATGCCAACTGTCTTACTGCCTCTGAAGCATGTGAATCACCAAGTACTTTTTTTAGTTTAGGTTTGGTTTTTGTTGTTTTTGTTTGTTTGTTTGTTTGTTTGTTGTTTTATAATGAAATCCTAACTCAGGAGGTGCTGCAGACCCTCTGGGTCCCTTGTCTGCATGGAACGAGTCTCTGGAGCAGGTGGGCAAGAAGTCGGCAGGAATTGACAGACAGACTCGACACAAGGGAGTGTGAATCTGAATGTAATTTGTCAAATCAAGCATCAAACTTTTTATACTGAAGAAAATAGGGGAGTTGGGTGACACACCGGCAAGGTACAAAGAGGTCACTGGATTCTTACAAAAAACAAAAGGAATACAAACACAGAAGAACTGGCAGGAACCAACTGAGGTAAAACTCAATGTTAACAACTGGGATCAAAAACCTATGTCCACTTAATCTTAGAAGCCAGGGCCAAGGGCTTCGTGCCCTTGCCATAGTTCCTACTCTAGTCTATTGTATAGTCCACCTTCCCCCTAGGCCATTGTAAATACTTGTTTGTGTGTGGGTGTAACTCAGCTATCTATAGTTCTAAGTATCTACTCTGGTTCCTCTTTAGGTCACAAACTTCCTTCTTCCTAGATAATGGTAAATTTCTATGTAGGGCAGTGACTTAGCTATCCATGCCTAAGGTTGGATCAAGGACTGCCTAGAGACTAACTTAGCTATATGTCAAAATATCAATCCTTAGGAGCACTTGTAATAAAGCAATATTAAGGGAAAGCACACAGATCCGTTTACCAACTAAAGCAAGGACATTGGAACATTCTTTGTACAGGATGCCACGATTCCAGGAGACTAAGTTTCCGTGAACTTTTCGCCTTGGGACAGCGCCCAGGTTTTTAGGGCCTGTCACACTTGTCACTACTGGAGTGGATGTAGCAAGGAGGACCACATACTCCTTAACAAACTCCGAGGTGGTGTCACTGTGGCCATCTGCGGACCAAGAGGTATGCAGTGAAGTCTCGATTCTCTGTGTTGCACGTGTTTCCCCTTTGTTCCTGTTGTATCACAGTCTAATCTTACAGCACTAGGCATGTCAGCTCATAGCTCTGGGGGTGGGGAGTTGGCTCCCAACATGTTGGTTCTGAGGAGTTCCTCCTTCCAGGTTCACAAATTCTGAATGTATGGGTCAGTGACTGAGGTTTTAGGAGAAGACAGTAGAATAATACTAATTCTTCTTTAAATAATAATAATATTTCTTCTTTTAAAAAATATAGGAGTGATCTGACTGCATGTACAGAAGAGGGCATCAGATCCCATTACAGATGGTTGTGAGCCACCACATGGTTGCTGGGAATTGAACTCATGACCTCTGGAAGAGCAGGGCCATTGCTAAGTTCAAGTTGTCTGTTTGCATTTGCTTCTTGAGTATTGCAGTTTCTCCAAGACAGCAGGGGAATATGGGATTGTCTGAGTTTCTACATATCAATCTTCTTCAATTCTCCCCATCTGTAGCATTTCTCTCCAATCACTCTCTACCCCTCCCTCTCTCCTGCTTTCTCTCTCTCCCCTCTTCATTGTGTCCATGCAGAGAGCTGTGCTAACTACACTCTTCATTTCACCTGCAGAGCCTCTTTGCATCTTCTGAAAAAATAGTTGCACATACTAGTGTATGAATATTTTATCTTGGGGCATATCTTTCTGTCACATCACAAGTGAAATTAGAATGTCAAATAGTTAAAAAACTAAGAAAAAAATTTAAAATAGAGTTATTGGAAATGTAAATGAAAAACAATACAGTAATTGAAATAAAAATCTTGTTGGAGGGTTAGACATAGAGAAATGAGGGTTTGAAGTGATAAGCTGAGAAAGGATTAGGGTCATACAGGAAAGCAAGATAGAGGTTGGAGTTCCTGGGAGAAACGTTAATACTGGTAATTGTCAGAGTTCATGAGGGAGGTGGTAGAGAGAATATGGGAAGAAACAATGTTCTGGGACCCATTAACTTGATTGTTTCACATTTCTTAAAATAAATCAGTCTTTACATCTAGAATCCCAAGAGGCCTCAAGCAGGAATAATAAAAATAATAAAAAGAAATCCTTACATTCTAGTGACACTGGAAAAATAAAAATAGAAACAAAGATTTTCAAATAAAATAGACTGTTGTCAAGGTTATTGGTTGACTCCCACAAACTTATGGTAAGGTCCTATTGCTGGGGACAACACCTACACAATTCACGGAACTCGGAAAAATTGAATTGGTGTCAATCTAGAGTCTTTACCTCTGTGGAATATTGTTCGTGGTACTAGAATAGACTCTGCATTTTACCAAAGGCACAAAAAAAAAAAAAAAAAAAAAGGTAAGCACCAACTCAGCCACAAATCCTTTGATCTACAATGGTGTCCTGCCTGCAAGATTTGCTAGCACAATAGGAGCCCAAACTTGTGACAAACCGACAAATATGTGTTTGGATTTAAGGCACACCTAATGAGATGCAACCTTTTCCTGCTACTGGCCAAAAATCTGATACAAGAGAGTTCAGGGACCTAGGGGAGAACCAAAAACTATTATTCTACTAGAGGAATACAGCAATAAAACGATTTCTCAAGGCATTCTACTATACTTACACATTGGTGCCCTGCTCAGCCATCATCAGAAGTTTTTCTCCTGAAGGAGATGAAACAAATACAAAGATCCACAGGTAGACAATGTGGGGAGAGAGAGAGAGAGAGAGAGAGAGAGAGAGAGAGAGAGAGAGAGAGATTAGGGCACTCAGGCCTTAATTGATGTGTCCATTAAATCCCCCTCTTCAGGGCTCATGGATTCTGCGAAAGAGGAAGCATAAAGATTTTAAGAGCCAGATAGGATGGAGGACATCAAGGAAACAAGGCCTTCAAAACCCAGCAGCACTGATGCACATAAACGCTCATAGAGACTTATAGTCCAAAATAATGGACTTTCTTTGGACTTACAGTTGCAGAGGATAAGAGTCCATCATGACCGATAAGCCTGGCAGGAAGTGGCAGGAATCTGAGAGCTCACATCTTTAACAGCAAACAGGAAGCAGAGAGAACAAACTGACAAAGTGATGAATCTCAGAGCCTGCTCCCAGTGATGTACTTCAGCACCACTGCATCTTCTGTAACCTCCCCAAACAGCACAGCTAACTGGGGATCAAGTGTTCAAATGTCTGAGCCTACAGGGGACATTTGTCATTTAAAGCTCCACAGTAGCCATCAGCTGTAAAGTGAACTGAGAAAAAGCCTAGAGTCACCAGTATAAATGAATCCACACAGAACATGTGTTCATGTGGGTCTGTATTCGTGTTTATATTAATGTAGCTGGAAGTGAAATAGAATGTTCAGTTAAGACTATGGTTGTTAGAGTAGATCAAAATAGCTTTTAATTATTTTTAATTTTGTTTTTATGTTTATATGTGTGGGTGGCCATGTCACAATACATGTGTAGAGGGGACAGTTTTGGGAGTTCAGTTTTCTCTTTTTACCATGCGTGTCCCAGGATGTGACATTGTTACAAGTCTTCTGACTTGTTAGCAAACAAAGTGCCTTTACCAGCTGAGCCATCTCATTTGGCCCCACAATTGGTTTTGTATAGAGAATGTATTCTATTAAGAAGAAACACTAAGAAACATCTAAGACAAAGCTGGGCAAGATGATTAAAGTGAAGGTAAACACTACTCCCACAGGCTATGTTTGAATCTCATTTACTTCCGCTCATTGATGGATGAAGTTAGGATTTTCTTGCCTGTATTGTTCAGGGACAGATGAAATCAAGTTACATCCTAAACTGACATGCAGAGCTAATGTTATCACTGTCATCTGCTTTATGAAGGAAGTGTTTGCTGTATAATTGAGATTGCTTTCATACAAGCATGCTCAGCCATGTGTGAACAGTATCTGAACCTTTGACTGTCATTTATCTCCAGTGAATTACACGCATCACAACTGGGACATGGCACTGAGTTCATCTGAACTTGTACTCTGTGTGCTCCGGAACTACAGCTCTGAAATGGTATTATGATGCTCTATTGAAAATGAGGAAAGCTGTTCATGGGGCAGAGAACAGAAGCCCACTAGCTCTGCCTCGGTCTCAGACAATGAAATAACAACTAATGCATGCAGGCCAACACACAAGTTTTAAAGCTAGTAGAGACTAACTAGGGGTTGGGGGGTTAGTTCAGTGGTAGAGCGCTTGCCTAGCAAGCACAAGGCCCTGGGTTCAGTCCTCATCTCTGGAAAAAGAAAAAGAGACTAACTAGCTTTACTTGTGGCTCCCAACTGGGTAGGTATATGTGACTTTGAAAATGTTCTAGTTGAATTTGAAAAGGGGTTATTTAGCTTCTAAAGATACTGTTACTTTCTAGCCAAATGTTAAACTCAAACAAGACACTGGAGTGGGTAAGAGATTGCCATGGCCATCTGAGCTGAATAAAAAAACAAACCAAACCAAACCACACACACACACACACACACACACACACACACACACACACAGGAAGAGAGAGAGAGAGAGAGAGAAGAAGAAGAAGAAGAAGAAGAAGAAGAAGAAGAAGAAGAAGAAGAAGAAGAAGAAGAAGAATATGTTTTCATTTTAATCAGAGGTGTGGGGATATGAGGCTGCTTCGGACTATCTGTAGGTTCAAGCTTAGCTTGAACCTTTCTTATACATCCTAGGCTCACAAGCCTAAGGATGGTACCACCCACAGTGGGCGGCTGGTCTTTCCCACATCAATCACCAATCAAGATAAGCTTTTCCAGATGTGGTCAATCTGATAAAGGCAATTCTTCAGTTGAGATAAGAACTAACCAGGATAATTTCTGTGTGGATATCAGGGTTTTACTCAACCCTTGGATTTTGCTTCCCATATGGACATTCTCTTCTTTGTGAGAGGTTATCTTCTCTGGCTTCACTGAGCACCTCACCACTCTTTCATGGATGCTCTGAGGGTTTCCTTGGTCTCAGTGCAGATCACTTCTAGTTCGAGTTCTCATGTATGTGTGTCTCTTCCATGCTAGATACCATGTAGACTGGATTTTGAATGGTATCCCATGTATGAGGCAGTGGTCCTCCCTCTCCTTTATCTCCATTCTCAAACCACAGACCTCTAAAGTGTTCTTGTCCTGGCCACTGGAGTATGAGAGCTCCACTCATTACAGATGGGGGTCTAGGACCAGACATGTCAGGCTCTCTTTAAGTGCTTGTAAGTTCCACTCACCACAAATGAAAGGATCTTTGTAGGACTGATTGTGATGGAGGATGAAGGGGGATCATTCTTGTAGTTAACTAACATATAACAAAGTGGCATATTCTTATTAAGTAGATTCATGCCTGGTACAGAATAAATAAAATGTTTTATAGCACTTGAAGGCTACAAGCCGCATTGCTTTTGATCTATACAAGATGTAGTCATGTGACTCTCACCTCTGCACAGACAGCTGCACTGAAGGATGAACTAGGAGGCTCTTTCCAGGTGCCACAGTTACTGTTCTATAGTCTCTATTAGGAACTGGGTTTTGGCCTTCCTATTCTTGATTCTATGCTTTCCCCCACCTCTGATTCATTCTGGCTTTGACTAAAGTGACAGGAAACTGATTTACTTGTGAAATGCAGAGGGGCCAGCCTCTTCTGTCCCTACAGTGCATGGCAAAGGCTTCACAGGCAGTGCATGACCCGAGATGCCCTGGAAGAATGAACTGTAGTTGATTCATGAGGCAAAAGTGAGGGCAGTCTATATAGAGGATATGAGATTAGAAGGGTCCTTGGAGGAGGGGATTCAGAAGGAGCTGAGGGAGAATGGGGTGAATATGACCAAAGTGCAGTGCACACTTGGATGAAAATTTCAAAGAAGAAATAAAAATATTGTCTTTTAAAAGGGAGGAGAGGTATCACAGCTTCTGTCTGGGATAATTTTAAAACATGTCAACTGCCTGTCTAAATTAATTTAAAAACAGTAGTGTATGTGTGTGTGTGTGTGTGTGGTGTATGTAGGAGAAAATGCACATGCGTATACACATGTGTGAGGCAACATATCAATCTTGGGTGTCATTACTTAGAAGCAGTTCTATTAGTTTTCTGAGACAGGATATATCACTAGAATACAAGGCTCATTGCTTTGGCTGGTCTGCCTTAAGGACCCTCTGGTCACCACTTCCTCGGTGTTAGGATTACAAGAGCACGCCATATGCATGGCTTTTTACATGGGTTTGGTGGATCCAAAAACCCAGCCTCTCAGGCTTTTTGGGAAGCACTTGACTGACTGGTTATTGAGGACAGGGGAGTGTTGATGACATTTATATTGAACCAAGACAGCAAAAGGATGCATGTGTGTACCAAGGGATTCCAAACTAGAGGTGATCTAAAATGGGACAGGTTGCTAAAGATCACCAGAGGCAATAAATAGGAAATATGGACACATTCAACCTGTCCCAAATGTCTTCCTAGGCCACACTGGTACTAAAATTGTATGCACAGAAGGAATGTTTATATCATGGCCAGAGAAATCTGGATTCGCTTTGTGTTTTAGCCTACCTGGTAATGTGTAACACCTGAGTGTTGACTGGCAGCTCCAATTGTCAATCTCACACAGTTTAGAATCACCTGAGAAGGTCTTACTGAGGGACTGGTTACATTGGGTTAGCCTCTTCACATGTCTGTGGGAGTTTGTCTTAGCTAGAGTAACTGATATGAAAGGGTCCAGCCACTGTAGATGGCACAGCATTCTCTAGGCAGGGTCTCTGAACTATATAAGAGCAGAGGAAATGAACTGAGCACAGCATTCCTTTGTGAGCATTTTGCTCTGTTCCTCACTGAGGATATGACTTGAACATCTGTCTCAAGTGCCTGCCTTGACTTCCCCACAAGGAAGGAATGTAACCTAGAACTATAAGCTGAAATAAATCCCTTTCTCATACCTTGGTTGTTTCTAGCTGAGGTATGTTATCACAGTGACAGAAAAGAACCCAGAACATTGACCATACCCTCCTAGAATTCTAGCTGCCCAAAGTGCTACAGTAACCCATCTAGAGCCACTTTCATAGTAGCCATATCCACAAATCCAGTGTGCTCCATACATAGACATTGAGTACTTTGTGGATAGCTGCCAATCTTTTTGATGGGAGGGAGTGGGAAGGGCAGAACAGAAAAGTTCATCTTGGAAAACAGTCACCTTGTTCGAGCAGTTTATGCCTGAGTGAGCCTAGATGAAGCTATAAATGGCTTTCTTCTTAAAACTGCTTGAAGGAATTCAGTTCAACAGATTTTCTCCCCCCTTGTTTCTCTGGAAAGCAGGCCTTTGTGCCTTTGTTGTTGGCAACACTGGTCATTTTCCTTGAGCTATTCAGAATATTCTGGTTTTCCAAAGAAATGCCCAAGTGTGAAACAGGTATGCAAGTAAAATTCTTTTTTTATCATTTTAAAATAAATCTACAATGTTTCATGCCAAACAATTCCAGCTGCTGTGAGATCAATGTGTGCAGAATTATTAACAGGAAGAAAATTGTTAGCTACAACCTTTGGAGAAAATTTGTCTCAAGCAAGAACTTTCTTTGAAAGATTGTACCCAGCATGGAAATGTTTAATTCCCCCACAGTCACTCCACAGGGACCCACAGAGGATGCCATCAGCAATAAACAAGAAGATGCTGGTTACAGACTCTTGGAATTGCCAGCTTGAAATACAGAGAGGGAAATGGTAGGGAGGAAAATAGCTTCATTACCTGTGTCTCAGCTTTTGTAGAATAGTGCAAGATGAAAATTGTGCGTAGAGATGGCTATTCGTGCTTGACCTAGAGATTCTCTGCACAGTAGATCTTCATAGAAGTCTTTCCTCTCAGACTTTACCATGGCTTAGCTGGTAAAATTGGATCTATCTAAAGAAGGGAAGGTCTTTGGGTATGGTAACTACTCTGGTGAAAAAATGTGAAGATATTTTGTTATTTGTAAAATGTTTCTGAAATATTGATTGTTCCAGTAAGATAATGTGTCTCTGGCTTAACAACACACATTAATAAAATGTTTTACAACAGAAGCAGTGTGCTGTGCTGGAGAGATAGTTCAATAAATATACAAAATATTTGCTACAGAAGCACGAAGACCTGAGTTCATTCCCAGCACCCATGTAATAGACAGGCATGCTAGCAGATGTCCTGAGCTAGGGAAGTTCCTTCTCCTAGGAAAGTGGAACCAAGTGGTTCCCTTGGGCTCTCTGGCTAGTCAGTCATATCTGATCTGTAAGCCGCTAGTTCTAGTGAGAACTGCGATTACAAAAGCAGGATCGAAAGTGACTGAAGGCAAATAACACCCAAGGTTTTACTCTGGTTTCCATGCAGACTCATGTGTACCCATTTGCATAGACACATACCATACCCTATCCAACAAAAACAGGATGAGAAAAATATATAGAAGAATCCCATGTTTTGTTTGCTGTCTTTTGACCTACTATACACTCCTTAAAATCAGACTGTTATATGGGAACATACAAATTAATTTGAAAGGAACCACCAAATAATTATACAAAAAGCTGTGCTAATAAGAAAAATTGATAGAAATCATATGCTACTGAAGCAGATTTACAGAAATCATGTAAAATATCATGCATCTACTCCTATTTGGCTATCCACAATGGCTACCCTAATAAAGGTTAAGGAAGATAGGCAAAGAGCAGAAAAATTGGTAAAAGAAATAGCAATACTAAATATTTAACCAAAAGGCAGCAAACATCGCACTAAGTGTAAATGGTCTAAACAGTCAATTAAAAGACAAAGATTGTCAGACTGGAGTGAAATCAGGATCCAAATGTATCTTGTAGGACTGGTAGTATGTCAGTGTACATAAATAAATCAGATGATAAAGTTGGAAACAGTTATAAAACAGAGGTAGAGGGATTGTCTTATAATTCTTGTTATGGTTCAGAGGAGTAAAAATTATGAGGAACAAAGAAGCTTTTCATAACAATGAAGGACAAAAACATTGAGAGAATAGAATAATCTTGAAGGTTAATTGATCTACCTAGGATGCAAACTTTGAAGTATACAAAGACCCTTCAGTGACAACAGAAACAATGATAATTATTGAATTTTTTTCCTTCCTCAGAATTTGACAGAAGTAAATACATTACTGTCTCCCTAAACCTCTGACTTTGTGAAAGAAATCATGTGATAAGATTTACATCAACCAGCTCTGCTTTCACGGGCTTGAATGTGCACCAGAATAATTTGTTTCCTTGCTTGTCTCCAGCAAAGAGCACTGAAGAAGGGAGAAAACAAGGAGAGCACATTTGGATCCAAGCCTTCCCAGGAGTGTGCAGGGTTCACTGGTATGTGAAACAGCCCAGGGGTTGCATTCTGTCCTCACATAAAACCTGTTGCTAATTAAAGATTTAAGAAATACAGCTGGAGAAGTCACAGCAGCCCAGATGGCATTTCACAAAACCTCTGGTGAGGCTGAAGGCCGACAGTAATTCTGCATGATTCATTGCCCAGGTGGGACATGGGAGGCTTAGCCCAGTACACTCCAGGTGGAGAAGTACACCCAAGGACAGGAATCTCATGGCCAGGCAGATGGCAACTCAAGAAATCACTCTGGAATGATGCAGCCATCAGCTCCAACCTCTTTTCTCTCTGTCATGGAGTATTTGTTCACATTGGTAATGGAGGAAAGAGAACTCTCATTATTCAAGTTTCATGTAGCTTTCCTACATGGTTTGTTTAACCTCCTTATATAACAATATTAAGATGAATATGTAAGTTAGGTTAAACTATGGAAAGAATAGGATGCCATATTTTCCAACGTCTGATTCATGAAACATCAGTTCTTTCAATAATTCCTGAAATAATGTGTTGAGAAACAACTAAAAGGAGGTTTGTGTTACAAAACATTGATTAAAGAAGAACCAACCATGGTGGTATATACCTGTAATTCCAACACTTGTGAAGCAGAGGCAGAAAAATCACCATGAGTTAAAAGGAAGGGCCTGAAATGCATAATAAATCCTAGGTCAGCCAGGGTTATAAAGCAGGATCCAGTGTCAGCTCCTCTGAAAAGCCTGGAATGCCTTGAGGGTTAAAATTCATGTTATGGACACATGAAGACCAAAGATTGGATTGCCAGACTGATTTAAATTATGGGGCAGGGCATAGCAGCCAGAACCTGGAAGGTAGAGACCAGATCCCTGGAGCAAGCTAGATACCTAGACTAGCCTAATCTAGTTGTAGATTCAACTGATAGACCCTGTCTCAACGAATAAGATTGAGAGAGGTCAGAGAAGACTAGTAACGATACCTATTGCCAACTTCAGCACATAAGCACATACATGTACCCACATACATGGGAGCATACATCAGCACACATAAGCACATTCATCAGTAACATGCATCGCACCACCACTACTACCACCACCACCACCACCAGCAACAAAACACCCAAACAAGAACAAAACCCCAAATAAAATGAGAAATGAAATATTTGTCCGGAATGAAAATATAAATAATTATAAAGGTCTTAAACATTAGAAATTTTAGTCTCAGTCTTTCCTAGGCTGTATTTTGGGAACTGGCCAGATATGCTTCATAAAAATTATTCCTCAAAAAAAATATTGCACATTCCCAGCTGCTCTCAGTATCAGTGGGATGGAGGGAGGGAAGACTGTAGACATTCAGGTTCAGCTATGCTCCTGGTGGATTCTTCTGACCTCACAATCCTTCCCAAGGGGCCAAGGACTAATAATCCCAGGTATCATAGTTAGGTTTTCTATTGCTGTGACAGAACACCATGACTAAAAGCAACTTGAATAGGAAATGATTGTCTCTTTGGTTGTTTGTTTGGGTTTTGTTGTTGTTGTTGTTGTTCATTTCCACCTCCATATCACAGAGACCATCATCAGAGGAAGTCAGGATAGGAACTCAAGGGAAGAACCTGGAGGCCGAAGTTGATGCAGAAGCAATGGAGGAGGGCTGCTTATTGGCTTTGTCCCCAAGGCTTGCTCACTTTGCTTTCTTATACACAGTCATTTACAAATTTACAAAGGACCACTTGCCCAAGGATGGTACTGTCCACAATAGGCTGAGTGTGTCACACCAGTCATTAATTACAACAGTTCTCCATTTCCTACAGGTAAACCTTATGGAGACATTTTCTCATTGTCATTCTCAGGTGACTCTAGCTTTTGTCAGTTGCCATGAAACTATCCATCACACAATGGAGCAAATGAATACAAACACTACCACTATATATCTAATATCAAATGACGATCTTAAACTCATCACATGTATGTATAAATTTGTAACTGTTGACACCTAGCACTTTATGTAAAATAAGTCCAATGTGCTTTATCACGGGTGCATAAATCTTCCAGGGGAATACTGGAAGCCTCACTAAGATGTTGGTCTGTCTCACATGAGGCCAACTTGTTTTCTTCAGACTGGTTCTCCCGTCCTGTCATATGGTCATACAGGAGCATGCTGGTTTAGGGGTTTTACAACCCCTAAATGTAGGATTCTTCTTTGCATAGATTTTTTTTAGTACATTTCTGTAACAAAATTAAGTATTGGAAATGACCAGCAAAGAATTCGCTTACTGCCAACAATAGGAGAAGCACATAGCAGAGAGTTGAGAAACGCATGGAGTCCTGATAAAGTAGCTCAGTTTTGCTCAAACTGCTCTGGTGCTGGCTGACAGCAAACCACATAGTTTTTGAGGACATCCAGGGAGAGCAATCAAAGGAGTCCTGGGCTTCAGAGTTCAGGGCTTCAGAGTCCAGGTTTAAAAGACAGAACTCTTTGCTGGGATGACTAGCTGATGACACTCTAAATATCAGGGTGTGTGTGGGGCACACTGCCAAAGGAGCACAGCTAGAGAAGCAAAAATATAATGAAGCAAAGGAAAACTGAGCAAATGGGAAATGAAAGCCATCGTAGCAGCGAGGACTATTAAACCACCAAAAAGTCCCCCGAGGGGAGTGATGGAAGCCTCCTTGCTTGAGCCATTTCGAAACCAGCAAAGCAGGGGAAAACGGACTGTGGGGAGCAGTCTCGTGCCGGCAGGAGCAGACATGATGATTGAATAGCTCTTTTTGGTCTCTCATTTCCACATTCTGTGAAATTGTATTGCAGCGAAGAAACAAGATTATCGTGCACTCTGGTGGGATGTTCACAGTCTCATCATCTGAAGCAGAGAGCTGGAGAGAGAAGAGACACAATTACAAATCCTGTCCATCCTCCTGGACATTTTTATGAGCTAAGGTTTCAGATATGGCAGAAGGTTAGAGTTTAGGCTGACGTTTCTCTTTCATCAACTTTACCTGTGAAGTGGTTTTGGACAAACGTGGTGACTGGAGGAGGGATAGTCAGATATGGTTTGTGTATTTCTCAGGATAGGATTAGGTCTGGGTACTTGGTCTGCGCACAACACTCACGAGTCAGACAGGTTCTTCTATAATGAAGCTACAAACCCCCTCTATACACTCATCTTGGGAACAAGTCAAGTCACAGTACTGAGGTGGCTCCTGAGATCTTGTAAATAGACACAGCATTTTGAGGAGGAGTCCTGCATGTGCTGTCTGAGAATTTGTGTCCTCTCTTTCATTCCTTTGATCATCTGTTTATGCTGCTGTGGATGGTGATTCAATGTAATTTTATTCATGTTGCTCAAAGAATTCCAGCCTCAGGGATGTGAGTGCTTTGAGATCCGCTCATGTACCCCTCTCTGCTTCTTATCCTATCACTTCCCATCCGTTTGTGTCCTACAACAATGGAATGTTCCACAACTGTCTTCTGTGCTCCTTGTCTTTGTCCTGAAGTTGGGTGTTTCTTGGAAGAGTCTTGATACCTTTCAGAGCTGACAAATTCTTAGAAACCAAAATCTAAAGGGCAGGTGTTTGAAGTCCTCTCAGTATACTGAAGGTACATTTTACATATGTGTATTTATATTCAAACTTATCATCTTTGTAGACATATGTTGTGCATTTGTGTAGATAACAGGCAGTCTCTCACACACTCACATACATTGATTGGTTCATTCTAGCATTCTAGTCTCTTACTGGCCTGTGCATGCACACACACATGAGTGTGCGCATACACACACACACACACACACACAGAGAGAGAGAGAGAGAGAGAGAGAGAGAGAGAGAGAGAGAGAGAGAGAGAGAGAGAGAGAATCACACAAGCAGGCTGATGGAGTTTGTTCTATCTTTATCATTTCTAGTTTAAAACAATCATCATAACTAGGTAACTCAGGCAAGTTCCCCTTCCTCACCTCAGGCTGTCATGTGAGAAACTTGTAATATACACAGGTTAGTTTGGGATTTGAAATGACCTCTTTAGGTCATCTAGTTTAATTTTTGTTTTTTAGATTACACACATTCAGGCTTATTCTTTCACTGTGAAATCTGCATGTCTTTGACAAACTCACACATTCACCTATTTATTATACTCGTGCCACACACATGGATGTCAAGAAAGGGTCAGTCATAGACTGTCAGCATCAGCTCCTGTAAAGGATATTGTGGAGTTTGCTGTACAGAATTATAGAACAGGTAACTGCTCCCAACCCTGCAGGACTTCATGGACGTCTGAGACCTGGGTAATTCAGCAGTCCCAGTTTCCTTCTCTGTCCCAGTCCTAGCATGCACCTCACTTACCAAATCCGAGGATGGTTAAAATGCACTGTTCTCATTATGTTGAACAAATGCTTATCTTCTAGATCCATTGAAAGGGGGAAACAAATGACATCATTTGCCTTCAGGTTTTTTCTCCTTGTCTTCTTTCCTTTATGGGAAGACATGAGTTCCTCACCCCTTGAAAAAAATCCTATAAATATTTCTTTTAAGGTAAGTTTGCTAGTGACAAATTCCTCTAACTTTTATTGGCTTATAAAAAGACTTATTTCTTTTGTAATTTTGATGGATAATTTATATATATATATATATATATATTAGCTGTATGTGAGTGCCTACATAAATATGCACGTGTGTGTGTGTGTGTGTGTGTGTGTGTGTGTACAAGTGCTCACAGAAGCCAGAAGAGAGTATCATATTCCCCTAGAATATGTTGAGAGATGTCTGACATGGCTGCTGGGAATGGAACTTGGGTCCTCTGCAAGAATAGTACATGCTCTACACACTGAGACCTCTTTTCTGGAAGGTTGGCAGGCTGTTTTCCTCCCTCCCTCCCTCCCTCCCTCCCTCCCTCCCTTTCTTCTTCCCTCCCTCCCTCCCTTTCTTCTTCCCTCCCTCCCTCCATCCCTTCCCCCTTCCTTCCTTCCTTCCTTCCTTCCTTCCTTCCTTCCTTCCTTCCTTCCTTCCTTCCTTCCTCCCTCCCTCCCTCCCTCCCTCCCTCCCTCCCTCCCTCCCTCCCTCCCTTCTTCCTTCCTTCCTTCCTTCCTTCCTTCCTTCCTTCCTTCCTTCCTTCCTTCCTTCCTTCCTCCCTCCCTTCCTTCCCTCCCTCCCTCCTTCCTTCCTTCCTTCCTTCCTTTTTTTTTGGACAGGATAGTTTACTGATCTCTCTTCTAGTTTTTATGTTTCAGAAAAAGTTTCCAACAAAGTTGTTTTCCTTGATTTTCTAACCATAAAGAGTTCCTGTACCCTGGCCTCTTCCACGGTTCTCTTTCCTATTAATTTCTTCCAGTTTGAATATGACACATGTGGTTATTGATATATATATATTTTAAATTTGGGCCTAGGTTTGTATTTATATTCCTTGTTGGGTTTATTGTTTGTTGTCTGACATCAATTGTGGAAATGTTAAATATTTTCCTAATTGTATTAGTTGGGGTTTCTACTGCTGTGATAAAATACAATGACCAGAAGCATCCTGTGAAGAAAAGAGGTTATTTTGGCTTATACATCCACGTTATAGTCCACCAAAAAGGGGAGTCAGGGCAGGTACTCAAAGCAAGAACCTAGAACTCTTAACTGATACAGAGGCAATGGAGGAAGACTGCTTACTGGCTTGCTCTGCGTGGCTTGCTCAGCCTGCTTTCTTATACCTAGCAGGATCACCTGCCCAGGGGAGGCACCACCCACAGTGGGCACCACATGTAGTGCCTTCCACATCAATCATGAAGACACTGTCCCATAGACTTGCCTACAGGTCATCTGGTAGTAGAATATTTTTAACTGGGTTTCCTTCTTCCAAAATGACTACCTGGTGCCAGGTTGACATAAAACTAGCCAGCAGAGCATCCTTTCTCTTTCCTTTTCTTTCTGGCAATTCTGTTTTAAATATGCCATATTCTTTGTAATGTCCTCACATTTCTGGAACATTCTACATTCATTTTTTGCTGTCATCTTTCTTTTTGTTTTTTTTTTTTATAAACACACTGTGCATTATCTATTGATATAATGCTACCTTTCTGATATTTCTTTGGCCATTGTTTCTCCTGAATGTAATATGCTTCTGTTATAGTGTTTTGCATGTCTATCTCATACAATTTAGTTAGAGATCCCACTCCTCAGTTTTGTTGTTGTTGTTAAATGTCTTTAGATTTATTTATTTTATTATATGTCTATGATGAGTGTTTCACCTGCATGCTTGTATGTAGAAAGCATGTGTACCTGGTAGCAGTAGAGTTCAGAAGAAGGTTATAGATGGCTGTGAGCTACCATGTGGTTGCAGGGAACTGGGTCCTCTAACTTCTGAGTGCCACCTCCAGCCCCCATACCCACCTGTTCCTGATGTTCTCCCTGTTTCTCATTTTTTAGCGTTGTCTGCCATTCTCTGTTATTTTAACTTCTTAGCCTGATGTCTTAATGACCTGCCATACTTGAGTCTGGCTCCAACCTTTGCTTTGGTGCTTTGAGCTGTGTCTTTATGTCCTTGCACATACTTTATGCTTTTATTGAAAGCTCAATATGATGCAACATATAGAAGAAGCTGAGGGAGGTAGATCCTTTGAATGGGGTTTATTGTTTATCTGGCCAGAAGTCAGGCTGTGCCTCAGCCCTCTGATGCCTATAGCTGTGACATTTTCTTAAGTGTTCTAATTTCCAGACGTCTGGGTTTCTGTAGAGACTTCTTATTAAATTATGTCTCAGCTCTTAATATAATCTCTTGTCATTGTCCAGGTGTCTGATGGTGGTAAGTCATAAGGGGAATAAGGCGTTTTTTACTGTATTCCTGTTACTGGTCTCAGTCTCTAAGGGAGACCACGGCCCTGGGCTGTACCTTAGTCTATTCAGTAACTTCAGATAGATGGGTCTAAACCTAGGTGTGTGTGTGTGTGTGTGTGTGTGTGTTCCCCACATGAGTTAGATTAAGATCAAACCCATAAGTCTTAGACTAGTTCCTTTTGAGGCAATCCTTAGTCAAGGATTCTCTGGGTAGTTTTGAAAACAGTCTCTCCAGTGCTCAAGCATGAGGTGGCTTCTTTTCAGTCTCAGATAGTTTATTCTGGGCTAAGGTAATGGAGTTGGGGTAAAACTCTTGAGCCTGGGTTCTTCCTCGTAGTATAGATATACAGGGAATTGTTAGCTCTCTAGGCAATGTGCACTGAATTCACCACAGGCTCATAAGTTCAACTTAAGTTTGCCCCTCAGCATAATACAAAACATTATTATCCATTAGACATAAATGTGCATTAAGTATAATAATACTGAAAATAATTTGTATTCATATATATGCTCCTGCATAAATGCATATAATCATATACATAACAATTATGCATATGTACCTACATATGACTCTGTGATATGTATACACTGAAACATTAATATTGACATATATTTTTAGGAAGAGGTGAATTATTGCTATAACAAAGGACATAGACTTCTCTGAGTCCTGTGTTCTCTAACCATCCTGCCCTCTATAATCACACGACCCTCCCCACCTGCTCTTTCTCTGTATCTGTTCTAACAACTCTTGAAAGATTATGTGATGCTTGCTGCATTTTCCTAGTTGTTATGATGAAGACAAGTTGTTGCATTCCACACTTTTGAAAACAACCTACTCTTTCAGAGTCAGGGGTATTTTAAAATTCACCAGCCATCTCTTCATTCAGGGAAGGTATATTATTCTCTCCCTTTTGTTCTCCTGTTGGTTGTCATGTTTGAAATGCTGCATTTTTGAAAAGCTGACCTATGATTTTCTTTCTTTCTTGCCGCTTTTAAGAGCGCAGGCAGGAGAGAGGAGTCCTGTTGGTAGACCACTCGGGCCCCACAATGCTATCATCTCATAAAGGATTTACCCTATTGTGCTTGAATAGATCTTATTTTTTTTAAATAATTCATGGTTCCGGAAATATTAATCAGATGAATATTCATAGCGTAGCAGTGTAACCAGGTGGAATTTCACAGAAGGGTGCTTGACCCAAGAGAGACTTCTGTACAAGGCAAAAATGGAGAAAAATACTTTCAAAAGAATTTAAATGCACCCAGTGCTTTTCATTTTACTTGCTTAAAATTAGGAAAGAGGTTGGAAGTAGCTGTCATTTGCTTTCTGGCTATGACTGATACCTCATTTCAAATCTCTTTTCCTGTCTTTGTTCAGCTTCAAAGGCATTAGAGACCAGTCAGTCACTCCCTTGCTTCCGTTCTTTCAGGTACCCACTCCCCAGCTCATTGACCGTCTGCACAGCTGGTGACATTGGCATGGAATCAATGTTATCGCCCCTGCTACAATCTTGTCTGCCCTGAAGTTCTGGGTCAGGGTCATATGACCCTTCTAGTGAGTATGGGTAAACTGAGGCACGTGTGACACACTGCATTGTAACAGCTGTGGTTATCAGCTGAGGTGGAGCTGGGATTAAATTATTCAAGTCAGTGCCATACTATTTCCACTCCCTAGCCGGGTGGAAGTTCTTACTGTAATGGGAAGGACCTGAGATGACTTATAATCAATGTTAAAAATACCACCTGAGAAAATTAGCATTTTCCCATAAGCTACAAATGGCTGATTCTCCATCAGTCAGATCTTCATCTGACAGAAGGTCATCCAGAGCTTCTTCACCCTCTTTAATCTGCCTGTATGTCTCACACTGCAGTGAACGAGAAATCTTAGGGAATGATCAGGCAAGTCTGACTTATCTACCTCCTTGGTTAGAATGTAGGGACCTGGGCTTTGTCATTTGTCCAGCATTACTAAGGACAAGTATTCCTGAATGTTTAGTATGATAATTCCACAAAAAAGGAAAGTGATAGGACTTCCCCAATATTTTTTTCTACTCTAATTGCTATCGATCTCTGTTCTCCCATTTCTGCATTTGTGATTTTTACTACTTGATTTTCTTATGGGTTTTTCTAAAACTGCATGGACAGGCTTAATGCTAACATCCATCCCCTCTACCTTTACTTATCAAGTGATGTTCTTTTTTTCTGTGGAGAACAGATGTAGATGTAGAATATGCTATGAGATTCTGAAGAGGGAAGAACAAGGAAGATACCTTTTCATGTTGCTGTGTACAAGACCTTGAGCAACCTAATCCCCACCTGCTCTCTCAAGTGCACACTGTCACTCTCCAGCCAAGTATATCATATGGGATCCCACTTTTTCTACATAACATGGTTGTTTCCACCTAGAAATGATATCACTGTGATTAGCTACACTAATCTATCACAAGATACAGACCATTGACATGGAGGAAGGGCTCAAGATGCTTGCATGGGGCACATGGCGGGGGCTCATGAGCTGCACGTGGGAGGCTCTGTCCATTCCTGGGACCCATTTTTGGTGGTATAGTTTCCCCCCCAAACTGCCCATGTTTGTATGGGTAAGTCCAGTAAGTGTATTGAATCTCCTGGCTAAACTTGAGCAGACTCATTTCTTTGGTCTTTATTGGTGTCCTATTGGAGATGAGCGGATATCTGTTCATATCTTCCCAGGAAAAGTTAGCAAGGAAGCACTGCAGAAATAAGTTTTTAACATTAAAACATGTTAAGTTCTGCATTACATTAAGAGAGTGTAATGTAAGGATAGTAACTCCTACTTATTAAGATATCATAGATGAGAAGAATCCTGAAACAAGACCGTCTGCTCTCCTGGGAACCTCTTATAAGAAGGACATCTCATATTTAGTCACAGAAGAGAGAAGAGAAAACAAAGATCCAAAGAACTTATGTCCTACCCAAAGTTATATTCCCTATGGCAGGTGCAGACATGATTTCAGTTAAAAATCGCTTCTCAGGTATGGACAGCATGCTCCTGGCTGTCTTGTGGCTGGATCTTTCCTAGGTCAGGTACTGGAAGTTAAACCCTTAAGATACTTCTGTCAGAATACACCCTCACTCATGGCCCCACCCATACCCACCCATCATTTAGTCAATGCTAATTACATTTTTTGGACTGAATACAATCATCTGTATAATTGGAATTATGACATGTCAAGAGTTAAAATTTTTCTAAATACTGATTGAACTCAAGAACACAGTGAAACTGGAGCACAGGGACAGCAATGGGAAGAGCAGCTTTTCTGCGAACAATGGGATGGAGTCTCTCACTTATCAGTGGATTCATTTGTAAGGACCATTTGCACGACAGGTAGGGCTGACCAGTTTGTTATACAAGCACAGAATCGCAAAGCTTTGAAAGTGAACTTTTCCTTTTAGATCTTCCTGTGTAGTCTCAAGACCCAGGGAAGCAGACCTGTTCCTCCACACCCTGGGAGGGACTCTGTTCCCTTCCTGCTGGCCAGACAGCACACCTCTCTTGGAAAACTGATACTTTGAAAACTTCAGCTCTCCACACATAGCTCTGAGAGCCACAACAAAGGCACAGAGATAAACCATCTTTATTCGCTCAGATTTTGCTTGGAGACAGGGCCCAGTGGCTACTCTGCTGCTCCAGGTATGGAGACAGGACCAGGCTTGGATTCCTGCTGGTGTCTGGTGGTTCAACTCTTTTGGTCTCAGGCTCTGTCTATCTCACTGGAAAGTCACCCACGTTGTTTCCATTTTGCAGATCGAGGATTGCATGTGTTCATGAGATGGAGAATTACACATATTTAGTCCTAAAGTCAGCAGAACCAAAAATCTGTTTTTCTAGTTATTTTGAAATTTCTTAAGCATTCTGTGGGAAAATATATTTACCACAGCTAATAAGACTCCATCTCTCCACTATCATTACGTTTCTTCGCAGCATTTCCAGTAAGAGCACTCCAAATTATCCCCCCTCAGCTAGTTCATCTGCTCAGTCAATAAGCGGCGTTTTATTGCTTTTATGAATTAAGCCCTCTGCATCCAATCATCTTGGAAACATCTGCACAGAAACAGTCTAGGGAGCTTTTGAAAAGTCAATCAGAGGAGAACAGCTTTCACTTCATGTGTTGGGCTTCTCTCAGTTTTTTTTTTTTAATTTTAATAAAGTATTTACACATGTTTGCTGTGCCTGCAATGGAAACACGGTACCGGCTGTCACTGTGGCATCAGAGACTATGGGGAGACTGCTCAAAGCCAAGGTGACAGTGGCCTCCGGCTGAGGCTTCCGTCATGGCTGCTGCCGAGCAAGGCTGAGAGGACTCGTGTCCACTGGTGGGTGATGTGTATTTCTTCACCAGTTCTACCTTCGTGAGTTCCCTATTGTAAGGAGTCGCCGTTACATTTACAATGAAATTGTAAGTGAGACGAAGAGAGAAAGTGCCCAGTTACAGCGGGGGACTTGGGCTAGCTCCCCTGCAGGGATGGACATGTGGATGCCACATGACACTGACTGCTGAGGTAGGAAAACACAACGGAGACATCCGGGTCTTGTAAGATAGCCCACTTGGTGAAGGTCTTACATTTCAAATAGGTAAGCCTGGGCTTTATCCCCAAAACCTACTTGGAAAGCATGGGTGGGTGTGGCCTTCACATGTGTGATGCATGGGTGGGTGTGGCCTTCACATGTGTGATCTTAGTACAGGGGAGGAAGAGACATGGTCTAATCCTGGTCAGTCACCATAGCCTGCTTGCCAAGCTCCATGCTAGTGAGAAACCTTGTCTGAAGAGAAACAGTTAGACAAACACAGGGAAAATTATTCCTGGTAGTACATATATGTGCACACTTTTCCGCTGGTGCTCCTACACACACAAGAACGCATACACATATGCACAAACACACAGAAAGGAAAAGGGAGAAGGCAGATAGTGCTGCCCAAGGCTGGGATGTAGGTACTGAAATCCTTAGATGAGTTAGGAGACCTGCAGTGCCCCTTCGTTTGTTTGAAAACTTCAGCTCCCCACACATAGCTCTGAGAGCCATGACAAAGGCACAGAGATAAACTATCTTTATTCTCTCTGATTTTGCAGGGCTCAGTGACTACCCTTTAATAGTGCCACCTTTGGATCTTTTGGATTAATATTCACTGTGGGTTTTAGTGTGTCTCAGCCTTTGTGGTTTTCATGGCCTATAGGCAATGGGTGCCTCTTTTTATCCCTAGCCTCTGAGTGTGGAGCCTTTCTTTTATGAGTTTCAACTCCTTGGGCTACTGTGTGGTGGAGAGGGCAGAGCATCACCATCAGGGACGACCTCCAGGAGGAGCTGAGATACAAGATCAAGGACAAAGATGCCAGATGCCAAGGGAGATCAGGGATCAGAGATCAGAAGCAGGGAGCAGGGACCAGGGAGTGGGGAGTGGGGAGTGGGGAGTGGGGAGCAAGAATTCATTCTTCTCAGTATTCTCACTATCTAAAGAAAGAACTGGGGCAGAAATGTGAAGTGCCATGTTGAGAGAAAACCTGATAACATTGTGTCACTTCCAGGTTCTTTATTTTCTATTGTTTTTCCATCTTTGCTATCTACGAGCTGTCTAGTTTGTTTCCTTCCTTCCTTCCTTCCTTCCTTCCTTCCTTCCTTCCTTCCTTCCTTCCTTCCTTCCTTCCTTCCTTCCTTCCCCTTCCTTCCTCCCTCCCTCCCTCCCTTCCTTCCTTCCTTCCTTCCTTCCTTCCTTCCTTCCTTCCTTCCTTCCTTCCTTCCTTCCTTCCTTCCCCTCCCTTCCTTCCCCTCCCTTCCTTCCCCTCCCTTCCTTCCCCTTCCTCCCTCCCTCCCTCCCTCCCTCCCTTCCTTCCTTCCTTCCTTCCTTCCTCCCTTCCTCCCTTCCTCCCTTCCTCCCTTCCTTCCCCTTCCTCCCTTCCCCTTCCTTCCTTCCTTCCTTCCTTCCTTCCTTCCTTCCTTCCTTCCTTCCTTCCTTCCTTTTCTCTGTGTCTCCTCCCTTCTTTTGTCTTTCCTTATCAACCTTTTCCTCTTGGGATGAAACCTAGAGTCTCATGTGCAGATAAGGGCTCTATCCCTGAGCTATGTCCTTGATTCAGCCAGTTACTTTTAGGCAGTACATGGATACTGTGCATTGCTCACTACCAGAGTCTGCAGAGAGAGGGAGGGCAAACTACTTTGAGAGAAAGCATCTAAAGATCTCCAGAGCAAAACGGAATGTCAAGGACTTGTGCTGCCTTCTAGACTAGATCTTGGAAGTTGTGGTAGCATGCTGCTAAGACCCTGGATGAGGGAAGGCAGTAGACAGGGTTGGGAGGGACAACTGAGAAGAGGAAAAATGTCCAGTCTTCATGAGTCTAATGTTTTCTACATGTCAGGAGAAAAGCAAATGAATTTTTCTACCTCTATTCCATCTCATTCCTCCTTAACTGGGAGCAGGGAGCACAGAGGCTCATGTCTAGTGATTATTGAGCTATGACTCCCTGTCTTAGTCAGGGCATTGTTGGTGATGGACATGCAGTTATTTGCTTCTGGATATAGATCGGGCGAAACAGTCTGAAGCCCAGAAGGAGAGAGGGTTGAACATTTTGTCTCATGCGCTATTGTCTTGCCAGCAAGAACAATGCTGCAACAGGATCCTTCTGCACACGTTTATTGGGAGAGCTTGATTGCAGAGGCGAAGAGACCCCAAGCCCAGAACTGGTGCTGCTTATATAGGCCTAGGAGAGGCGTGTCTCACACCCGGATTGGTTGTGCTTGGGTTATGTTTATGACCTCATTTGCATGCCTACATCTGATTGGTTAACTTCTCTCTCATCTGATTGGTTAACTTGTCTCTCATCTGATTGGTTAATTTTGGTTAATTCTCAAAACCTCATCTTGGCAAAAGAACTTTACTGCCTATGTATGCATGGTGGCCAGCGGAAGCCAGCGCCACCCTGCAATGGCACATATGGCTTCCCACAATTTTGGGAAATCTCTGGCTACCCCTTAACAGCTGAAGAGTTGAATTCAGCAAGCATCTCTGGCTTAGGAGAATCTTTCCAGAGAGGTTGACCCCTGACTCCCTGCCACCTCCATCACCTTTGATGGAAGGGATGTAAATCACTCCAGCATCAACCCCAGGAGTGACTTTGAAGGAGTTACAATCCACTTTGCCCTGAAAGGAAGCAAAGAGTCTGTAAACATCGCTGCATCGTTGAAGTCAACGTCCATTGTCTGACTCTGGGCACTGACAAAGATATAGGTGTACTTCACTTTGTTGTAAGGTGTACTTTATTACAGGCCCATCATTTACCAGGAATATGAGATCCTCACTGTTTCACAACAAACAGACAGCTTCACAGACAGTGTAATTTAGATGGGATACCTTCCCTTTTAAAAATAAAGAATACTTTGGCAACTAAAGGAAGAACTTTTTATAGCAGGAGAATGTTCCTATTTTTTATTGTTGATGCATCATTACCTTCACATATTATTTAATGCTTTCTAGTTCTGTCCTGAAAATAGACAAGTGGGGAGTATTAGAGAATTCTGGTTTATTTTGCTGTCATTTACTGTGCTAGTACTGTTATGTGAGTATAGCACTGACCCTTAGACCCCCATGGCTGGAGATGCTGGACATGGCTGTGGGGACACAACAGATGGGAGGAGTCTGGTCCCTTCATCACCATTCACTGTAACACAGTGACACTTCAGTGAGACCCTCATGTCAGGTGTCTTCTTCTGTCTTTGCCCAAGTCAGTTGCAGCTGGTTGTTCTTGTTGTTGTTGGGTGGTGTTGTTGTTTTGATAACTTCAGACTTACATACATATTCTAGGCCCCACATGGTGGTCTATGACTTGCTTTCCACTGCATTTTTCCTGTTCTCTGAGAATGGCATCTGATTTATATACCAGGCATTTGTTGTGGCTGATTGGAAGGTGCGTACTGAAGAGCTGCTGAATAAATAAGCTAAGACACTGTTCTGAAGAATGCAAGGCTCCTTAGTCTTGACTAGAATGATCTCATTTCCTACAAGTGGCTCTAATGGCAGTAAGTCCTTCTCCTTGGCTTAACTTCTGGCCATACCTAGCTCTTTTCTGTACAGCACTTTCCATCCTTTGAACTCTGTCTTTATCTGACTCCCAGAACACTGTTGTCTATGATTTCTGCCTTTCTCTCTTCTTAAAATGCCTGTTTACTGTATTTTGTATAGGTATAAATATGTGCCTGGATGTATATATGTGCACCAGTTGTGTGGATGAACCTGTAGAGATCAGAAAAAGGCATAGGATCCCCTGAGTCAGGAGTTACAAGTGGTTATGAGCTACCATGTGAGTGCTGGGAATAGAACCCAGGTCCTTTGCAAAAGTGGGTGATAAATGCTATTGACCACTAAGCCATCTCTCTAGTGCTCTACCCCTTTGTTTGACTTTCTTCCCCTTTGTTTGACCCTCACCCTCTCCCTCTCCCTTCCCCTCCCCCTTCCCTCTCTCTGGTCTCCTTGGCCAGATCCCCATCTTCCTGACTCCAAAAATTTAGGGAGCTCTGAGCTTCAGCTCATGTTTTCTTCCACTTTGTGATCTTCATGATCTCATGCCACCCACAGCTTTAATTACTAGCTAGTTAGCAATGACCTCCAATTAACATTTCCTACTCCGGCGTCTGTCTAATTTCTATGTTTCTGTATTTAATTGCCTATTTTGCATCATGCCCACTGTTAATGTTTATTATGATCTTCAAAAACATATGTTAGAATCCCATGAGTATGGGCCTTATTGGAAAATAGGGTCTTTGCACATGTAAAGATGAGGTCACAGTAGATTAAGGTGGGTCCTACCTATTTCAATGACTATGACTTCAGGAGAAAGAAAGAGACTCAGAAGAGAGACACAGGAAGATTAACATGTTACATCAGATGCAGAAACTGGACAGACACATCTGTAAACCAAGGGATATAAAGAGTCCTGGATATGACCAGCAGCTGGACAAGACCAGAAAGACTTCTCATCTGGAGCATTCAAGATGAATATCTGGATTTCGGACTTCTGGCCTCCAAAACTAGGAGCTGATAATGTTTTGAATTTCAAAGACTCCTGGGGCCACTTTGTTATGTAGCCCCCAGAAACCAAGAATGTCCACAATACATATCTTTAAATTTTTGTTTGTTTGTTCTCATGAGATATAGTTGCATGTCATCATACAAGCTGGCCTGGAATTCAAAGTGATCCTCTGGTTTCAGCCATCCAGGTCCTGGAATTGTACGTGAGAAACTTGGTGAGTTCTCATTCTTTAACCCTAACCCCATTCATCATATACTTTCATGACTGCATATTATTCTGGTTTCTTTGGTCAACAGTCTTGGTGTTGCAGTCTTATTGCTCATTTGGGTTATCATGGGAGCTCATGATGTGTGTTTCTGCTTGTATATGTACCTCTTCATGTGTATATATGCACACGTGTCTGGGGAGGTCAGAGGTTCATGTTGGGTTTCCTTCCTAATTGCTCTCTACTTTTCCTGTTTCGAGGCATGGTGTCTTGATGGTCTCTGTCTGTTGCTGATCTGTTTAGGCTAGTTGTCTAGTAAACCCCAGGAACCTTCCTCTGCTGCCTTCCCAGTGCTGGATTATAAGTAGTCACTACTGTGACTGGCTGCATTATCTGTGTTCTAACCCTAGAACTCGCTTCTCTTTCTTGCATGGCAGGTACTTCATCTATTGAGCCAGCTCCTTAGTCCTAGTTATACAACCTCTTGCTTGGACATCTGGTCAACACAGTTTGTTCTAGCAGCAGAAGCCACATGGCCCACTCCTCATGCTGCTCAGATCTTTCTGTTGTTACTACCTAAGCACAGTGCACTAATATCTACCCCTCTGCCGCCGGGAACTTATCCACTTTATAGCCTGACTTCCTTCACAAAGATAGAAGCTCTACAAAGGCAAAGAATGCAGTCTCTTTCTTGGCTGTGTCCTTAGGGCTCAGGTCAATAACTGGCACTCTATGCATTATCTGTTAGTTGGATGAGTTATAGCCTTGCTTAGATTCATGATGTCTGTCAGTTGGGTTGTTCTTCTCTCTATTACAATCACCATGCAGAGCAGTCTAGCCTAGAGGGGGCAGATCATTATCAAGGTGGACTGTGGTTTGTTCTTTTTTCATCACTGTAAAATCTTGGCTGAGAAACAAGGCTATGGGTGTTCAGTGTCTCTAAGTAGTGGTAGGTACCTATAACACTAAAAAGCTTAACCCATAGAAGCTTCAGGTTTGTCTTCTTTTCTCATTCAATATCTCTCTTAGACAAAGCACCACATCTATTTGGGAGTCCAAATATTTCTTTATTGCTAGAAAGCCTGAGAGGTACTGAGTTATAATATGGCTTGGAACTCTATCCTGGACTATTTGTGTGAATAAATGTTTAGGTTCTAGGTTTTGGTTCAATCCAAATTCTGTTTTTCTGACCTTGATGTTTTCCACCCAGCCTCCAAGTTATTTTTCAAGCGTATCTTTCCTTCTTCCTGGACATAGTTGGGGAGTTGATCTCTTCAACAGTGAGGTTCTGAGAGGTGGATTATGACTGTTTTCATTTTATGTCTTATGTGGTAAATAATAATAATAATAATAACAATAATAGTAATAATAATAATAACAACAATAACAATATTAATACCCTTTCTCTTTTTTTTCTATCCTAGTCTCCATCTTCTTCCTGGCCTCCAAGAGATGAACTTTCCTTGTTCCTTTATATCTCGCTTTGGATGTTTTACTTCAACACAGGACCAGAAGTGCTGGAGTTAGTGACCATGCACTAAATCCTCTGAAAGCACAAGTTCAAGTCATTCTTTCCTCCTTCATGTCAATTTCCCCAGGTTTTTGTTAGATTTAACAATCTATTATAGCTTCTGTCTTGAGACATCTGCATATATTAAAAGTCAATAGTCATCAAATGGGCTCAGAGGACATTCCTCCTTCTTCCTGTCTCCATTCCTTTCATGCTAATATCTGGTAATTAGCTAGAGAATGTGTCAGCAATGTGTGACAGAATAGTTGAAGTGCTATTGTTCTGTAAAAGATGGTCAAATTCAGAGGCAATGCAAACAGCTCATTGTCCCTTCCTAGCTACAGCATCAATATATCAGGCACTGAATTAGATAACCTTCAAGAAAATGGGTGGTTGCCAATAAGGAGAAAAATTCAGGTCCTGAAGCTAAATTTCAAAGAAACAAGAATTGAAATAGGTACACAATGGTAAGATTCACACGCCCATCTGCTTGGGTATTGGTTATGGTAGCTGAACCATCTGCAGGTCTTTCACCCTTCTCTAAGGCTGCATACATCTCAGAATGATGAGTTTGAAAACAGAGGTCTGACCTAGAGGCCACAATCCAAGCATGACCAATGCTCCGCATGATCTACCCACACGTAATTGCTATTCAACCCCTGTGCACAAGTGGCACAGTATTAAGTAATTCTATAGGAACCCCCCCAGGACTCTGCAGCATGTCCCCTAACCACAGGGAATTGAAGCACTGAGAGGGTAGATTACTTGCCTCCCTCCCCCACTTCCAACCTTCCTCAGAACCAGCCAACTAGAAACTGAATCATAGCCAGCAAAGAGAGTTTTAGAAATGAAACTTCAAGCTTTCCAGAACTGGTATAAAAGAAAGTGTGTGAGTTGAGTTGAGATAGAATCTACATCTTTCCCCATGAATTTCAGAGAAACAAAATAAGTAAATGAGTTAAAAAAATGGCTGCAATGTGCTATATAGTAACCATTCTGAAATGTGTTATATAGTGGCCATTCTGCAATGTGCTATGTAGTGGTGATTCATGGCATCAACCGAATACACACCAGATCACACACCCAGAGTGAACAAATAATGTATTATTAAGTACTGATCATTTCTCTTTGGTTCAATTTGTAATCCTCATTTTATAGACAAATGCTCAGAGAGTCAAGTTCATTCATCTAAGAATGTTCTGCCTGGATTTGAACCTGATCAAGCTACTCACACGGCTTACTTTCCTTTTGCTTTATCAAATCACCTTTCAGCATCTATGTGACGAACGGAAAAAAAATTCATCTTCATCGTTGCTGAATACTGACTGAGGCTGAACGTGGCTGCTTCCCTGCTTCCTACACTCACTTGTGCAGATTGTATACTGTGTACATCTTAAGGGCACCACTACCTGGACACAATCCAGGGCCATGCAGTTCTGAGCATTAGAGAATATAAGACACTCTATAAAATCGGTGATTTCGTTTGGAGCTAATTTTACTCACCCTCTCCTTACAGTAGAGAAGTGGGCTTTTAAACGCAGAAGTGAATGTGCTCCCTGGCTGCCTTCACTGGGGCTGCAGTGAATGCTCTTACAGGAACATGTTTTTAGAATCCAACAGCTCTACACTCAAGAGCAGAGTGTAAATGAAATGGCATGGAATATTCTGTGCATAATGAATTGGCCATCTTCTATTCATCCTGCAGATTTGGCATGGTTCTTTTTTTTTTTTTTTTTTGAACATGCACCTGAGAATTCTGCATATTTTCTCTTGAAATCTTAGAATAAAGAATCTGGAAACAAAAGCTGAAGGACCGTAGCTAATGTGAGGTGCACTGTATTTGGTATCTATCTCATCTGCTTCTCTCCCCCTACTTCTGGAGCCTTTCAGAAATGAAGACTTTTCTATGATAGTGGGTGTCTCAGCACAGGTTGGGAAAGTGAAGAAAGCTGGGGATTCCAGGTAGACATTTTATAAGCTCTAAGGAGGGAAGGCATAAGACTTAATCAAGCTCATGTGCACACATATACATGCACACACAACACAACACACACACACACAAACATACACACACACACACACACACTCACCACACACCTCTGCTTCCATTTCCTTCCAAAATGGAGTGGTAAAGACATTCTGCTGTGTTTTAATTTTCCACAGTCTTCCACACACCCCAAATCATTCTTTTTAGCCTCCATTTGCAGAGGTCTAAACATGAACAAATAGAACATGGCTTCTTGCTGAGATTGAATTTAGCTCTTGAGTTTGGAAGATTTCACCCTCTATTGCCTGACTCATCATTCGTGAATCTGTCACGAGGCAGAAGATCATAGCAGACGGGCATGAGGAAGAAAATCTGCTTGCTTGATAGACACTAGGAAACAGATATATGAGGAAGAGAACATCCTTCAAACAATGTTCCCAATGGCTGTGTCCCTCACAGAATGATAAGCCCATCATGGTATTAAGAGTAGGGTCCTTATGACCTAGTTACTGCTGAATAAGGCTACCAGCTGGAGACCAAGACTTCCTTTATATAATGAACCTTTTATAGGACAGTTTATATCCATACCTCAGTGAGGGGATATTGAGCATGCCTGAAGGGGAAGGTACGAGGACTGTCTGCAGTGGGAGAAGCAACTGAGGATATGGTCATCAGTCTAATATCATCCACCCACCCAACCCCACCCCCCATGTCAGAAGTCTCCATTCCAGACACTTTACAGAATACAAAACCACAAATTCTGAGTGTAAGACTGATCTACAATTTCTGCTCTTAAATTTGTAACGATGCCTACCTCACAGGGTTGTATTGACGACAAGGGACCCAGCATGTTCACCCACAGTGAGAGTCAGCTAGTGAGCAGCAAATATACTCTTCCCTCACCCCCTAGGGATGCAGTGAGGCCTGATCCAGTTCCCTCTGGCTATCTCTAAATGGAAAAGGACTCTCAGCAAGAGACCATGCAAAATGAAGTGTTGTGATTTCATATAGGGTTTGTTCCAGGCACACCACTGTGATCAGACATCCAGCCGGGGGCGCCTGCTATTGCAATAATCATACATGTCCTTGCATCTCATTGGGAGATGATGACTGCAAGCTTTAGCATGTCTTTCTAGCTGCTGAGCATGGTAGGTCTCAGGTGGGAGTATTTCAAAAAAAGAAAAAGACATATGGAAGATTGAAGAGGGTTTGTGTCTGAAACCATTTGCACATGGGAACTTCAGGAAGCAGACGTGATGGAGCTAATGTTGAAACTGACAATTCATGGGGGACTTCAGAAGTGCAGAGGAAGAGCTGAATGAAATCACAGTCTCCCCGACCACATCTTTCCCCTTATATCCTAATGCCTTGGATGTAATCTGCCATCTCACAGTTTAGCTCAGAGAGGCAAGCACTGCTGTGAATGCCTCTAATTAGACCCCTTTCTCAGGTGGGATTGCTAGTCCCAGCCATGCTAAGTTTAAGGGATGCAGTTACAGACTTGTACTGTCAAAGATGAGTGCAGCTGGGGAGAAGGCTCAGTGGATAAAATTGCTTGTTTTGCAAATTCAAAGACCGGAGTCTGGACCCCTGCTCCTGTGCTCCATAAAAACCAAGATTCTCATGAGGCTCTTGTATCCCAGCACTTGGGAGGCAGAGAAGGGATTCTTGAGCTGGTTAGACTAGCTGGAACTGGTGAGCTCCAAGTTCAGTAAGAGATGCTGCCTCAAAGATGAACTGGAAAGCAGTTGAGCCACGAGTTCATGATCTCATATGCCCTAGCCCTGAACAAAGCCAGGGCCCATGTCAGGTTTTAGCAGGGAATGCTCTGAATTGGCAGCATAGAGCCCACTCTATGATCATTGTGATCATTGTGGACTGCCAAATGTATGCTGTGAATCCAATCTGAGTCTTCTGCAAGAGTTGTCAGTTCTCCTAACCACTGAGCCATCTCTCTCCAGCCCACAACCTTTTGTTGGCATGGACATGGGCATACTTTATCACTAAAATCCTAAGCATTTCTCCTGAGCTTTCTCTTACTATTGCTGATTTACCTAAAAAATATTCTTTTGTGTCCTTCATTTTAAAAAAAAATGCCTACATACACACACACACACACAAATGTTTACAGGCAGGGGAAAATATGCAGGTCAGAAAACTTACATTTTTTTTCTGTTTGCATTGACTAAGATGGTTTGGAACCACAGGCAGCATTGCCATGTAAGACAGTAGGGCTCTGACCATGGCATTCACCCAGGTTTGTATAGTAAAAGAAAATAGGGCAAAAATCTCAGAATATGGAGACTCAGAAGGTGACTAACATTTTTTTCCGTGCTTAAAAATTAACCGGAAAATGCCACAATGGGAAGGGTAGGGATCCAAGAGAAATAATTCTAAATTTCAATAGCTGGAAACAATAGACAAACACAAAAAATAAAGTAATACGGTGTGATAAACAAGACTGTACACTAAATAGCCATATATCCTATTAATAGAAATAAATAAAAAACAAAAGAACAATCTATAAAATATAAAATAATTTTTGTATCTATAGCATTCACCAGAAGGTGGGATACAACTTTCCATTGTTTGGAAATGGTTTGGTATAGTGATCCCCATTCAAAGAGGAGGAGAGCTGGAAAAATATTAATTCTTGTAGCAAATAACTGGTCACTGTGACCTTATCTGGGAGATCCCAGTTGACTGCACCAGTAAGTCTTGTGATAGTACCCACCCATTTCTTGACAAAGACATGAACACATAAAACATACACATTTTGAATATAGCCAAGGCTATGTGAATAAATGACAAGCCTCAGCAGATAATAATAATAATACGTCAATCTGAGCTCATTGTAGTTAATTATTGTTAGCACAGGTAATACTCTAATGTAAGATGTCACAAGAGAAGGGGGAATTTAGAAATTTCTCATACTTTATTAGAATTTTCTATACAGTAAATATTATGTTGATTTAGAGTTTAAAATAAAAAGGTGCTCTATTTCCTGATCTCTATACAACCCCGGCCTTAGTCTCCTCGTTGAGGCTGTAATACTGAATGAGAGAACATCCCTGGCCTGGCGAAGTATATTTTCTACTGGGACAGATTTCTTGGGCTTTCTTTATATTGTCATTAAATTTGGATCTGTGCACAAATTAAATTTGCATGAATGCTATTTTGAGGCGCTCACTTCCCTCTGCCATTCAGAAACTTCTTCAGATGTCAGGCATGACAAGAAGTGAACATGAATGTAGACAATGTCTGCCGAGGCTCCGCCAACAGTTGATTCACATACCATGCCTGTCCCGCCCGCTCCGTGAAAGGAAACTGTGATTATTGATTGCACACAAATCCTACTTCAGGGGGTATGTCTCAGTATTTAGCCAATAAAAAGGTATCCATTGATACCCTCTCAGCACGAGGAAGAAGGCACAGTGATCAATGCCAGGAGGCTGAGGATGTCAATCGGTTGGTGGAGTGCTTGCCCAGCATACATGAAGCTCTGGGTTCCACTCCCAGCATCATACACAGTCAACGCATTAGTGCACACCTATAATCCCAGCAATGGTATGTGGACACTAGAGCGTCAGGATTTCAAAGTGATTCTCTGCTACAGAAAGGGTTTGAGACCAGCCTGGGATACATGAAACTTTGTCTTAAAACAAAATGAAAAAGGAAACTCACTCCCAAAACAGGTGCTGATAGGAACATATCGGCAAGTATAATTATCTGAAACCTTTTGGCAGGTGGAAACCATTTATATAGCCCTCAAAGATGGCACCTTTGTAACAAGTTATGATAACTGACGATCTTATTAGTCTGATTAGTTGGCATGCTGTCAGCTTTCAGTAACTACAATAAGGAAGGGACACAATCAACTTCTAAGGAAAAACAGGTTGATTTTGGTTCAGACTTTAGAGGACTCAGTCCATACCCAATTATTCTTCTAAATTCTAGTATTATAGCCTGGTGACGTATATGGACTGGGAGCACAGTGCTTGAGTCACTCACGGATTAGTCAGATAAAAAAGAGAGAAAGAGAAAGGACTGGAGTCCCACAATGCCTTTCAAGAAAAACACACCTTCAGTGCCCCTAAAGACTTCTCAATAGAACTCATCTTTTAAAACTGAAATCAAATCCTATATAATACTCAGGCATATCAAATGACAGCCTTGGGAACTAGAGATGTAGCAAGACACCAGATGGACCAAGTATGCATATTGCCTCTGCTACAGTGACTCTGCCAATAAGAGTGCTCCTGGACCAGTATTTCTTTTCCTATCTGACTTTTTTCATTTAACCTATGTCTTCCAGATTCATGCTATTAGATGGCCTCCTTCTTCAATGAATAGGATGGCAATGTGATGTCAATATGGTTTTCATTCTCCATCCATCTCTTGAGGGATACTTATGTTGGTGTATATTGGCATAGTGCTGTAGTCACCAATGCAATGTGGGTGTTTTCAGCAACTACCATCTTACTCCCCACACTGGCCACCTTTACTTATTTTTCCAGCAATAGAAGAAGGGATGTCCCTTCATCACCCGACCTTGCTGGGACCTGTTGCTTTTTGTCTTTATGATTTTTGTGACCGATCTGACAAGAAGGAGGAACTATCCCATTGTGGGTGTATTTTGCATTTCTCTGGTGATTAGAGATAAGATTGTTGCCTTACGAATAAGGAACATTTGTAATTAGCAACACAGATTACCTTTGTATACAGAAAACAAGTCTCATTTTGTGAACAGACTCAAGTCATGGTAGGAAGTGTACATGCACTAATTCTGCACTGACCTTTGCAAAGCTCATGCCAGAAATAAAGGAGGTTTTTGGGGTCTGGAAATGATTAACACAGATTCTGTCACGCACTAGGCTGGTGAGTTTCTGTCTTGGTTGTACTTTGCTCATAATCGACAAGGTCTTGAACACCTGTCTTACCATCCCCACATATGTATCTTTCTAATGAGTGAGCCTCCTGTACCATGCTCACTGTCATGATGAACATGAACTAAGCTGGTGGTTTAAAGAGTATGTTTCCCTACACACACCATCTTGGAGCTCTACTTATGAACAGAAGCATGGAAGATGACTGCACAGCAGTATAACTGGCATTGAATAGGTATGAAACAGCAAGGGGCAGTTGGAGTATTGGTACATCCATGACAGTGACAAGCAGGGATGTGGATAGCTCCAATTGTGTCTTGCTATCTGTTAGAAGAGACTTGTTGACCTCATCTAAGGATGAAGAGGAAAACATAGATCTAACAACCTCCAGGAAAAGATTTTTTTTTTTGATAGGAAGCAGTCACCTAGACACAGTGGAAAAACAAAGCTGCCTAATGACTGTGCTTTCACAGGGGACAGTTAAACAGTTTAAATGTCAACACTGCTGGAGGAGACGACTTGTCTTGAGAAAGCAAGTGTTTCCTAAGGAAGCCTGAGTAGCATCCCAGTAGAAGAGAGATCCAGTCTCCATGCAACACATGCTCCTGCTTCTCAGTGTGCTCGGGTACATACCACTAAGATCCTCTTAATTGTCTGAACATCCCTTGAGAAATTCCTCACCTCTCCTCAACAAAAGCCATTCACAGCACACATTTCCTCCACTGTCCCCATGAAGAGACCTGAATGTGGCACTTGTAAGTACTTTCCAAATGTCTCCCTAGCCTTTCGAGAGGCTGTGGAGCAACCCTGTGGCTTGCTATCATAACTGGCTGAACTCCCCTCCCCCCCAAAAAATATGGGATTGGGATGAGCATAGTGAGTGCTCAGCTTGGTGTGGAGTCAACTCCACCATATCACTGGGGAGTCAAGAATGGGAACCCCAGAGGGAGAGAGTCAAAAAAGTCACTGAAGCAGAGGAGCCAGAACTACCACTCACTCACTCAGAGGACCTAATGTATACTTGGTCCATGCTGCCTACTGTGTATATATGGGGACGCATATCTTTTTTTGGGAAGGGTACAGTATGAACCCTTGTTTCTTAGTAATGTTAGTTTTCCCCCCACTGAAAACAAGACTCTAGAGCCCTGGGCCATGGCTCTGCATCTTGTATGTCTGTCTGAACTAACAGACAGCTCACTTCCTAAGGACAGACTGAATGTGCTGGCCTCTTCCTTCCCTACTAACCCCAGATATGTACTGTTTATTAACAGACCAGCTAACTACACTTAGTCTCAACTTGGATTCTTATATAAAAACAACTATTCCATTAAGTAAGCATAATTATGAATGCCATCTCCACACCAAGCACTGGTGTAAGTGTGACAATCCGAAGTGAGTGGAGCCCTTTTGGAATTTGCAACATGGAGGGGAAGATAAGAAATCCTGCATACAATTAGAAGACAGCAGGGTAGGCTAAACATTAAAAAAAAAAAAAAAAAGAACTCAAAGATAGAAGCCCTGCTTTCTGAATGTAGTATTTTAAGTGATTTCACCACCTTTACTGTCAGCAAGTTAATTTGGCAGGTAATACATGAACACGATATCAGGATTGGGCCTGCATTTAAAGCCAACTCCCCTGAAACACCCACATATACATAATAATGGAACTGTTGGTATCAATAATTGACAGTAAAATAAATCTACAGGAAACCCAATTATATCTTTCTTTCAGACATCATATCACACTGTTCATAAAATTCAAGGCTGGCCTACAGCATACTCTGTGTGGGTAGCAGGGGCTCCTCTCAGGAGGGAGGGATGCTGCAGAGGCCAGGAGGGGCTTCAGTCAGTCTCAGAACCCGGGACTCGAGGACTAGCCGACGTGTTTGTGTATGCGGGACCAGAACAATTTCCAATGAGCTTTATACCTGCTCAAGTGGTTTCTCACTGAGGGTACATTGATTGTCAAGGTGCCCAGTGGGATTCCTCTGAAGCCCTTTAACTTCTGCACCCACCAGCTAGCTCATTGGGAGCAGTTGGCTTCAATCCCCATCAGTGCTTTCTCCTGAACAATCCAAAGAAAATGCTGATGGCCAGAAGTAGGATTATGTATTCACAATATTTTCATATCTATGCAAGGAGACATAAGCACAGAGGACATCATTTACACTAAACATCCTGGTGTGCCGCTACGGAAGATGAGGTTTGCACAATCCGACAGGAAAAGAGACATTCCTTTAAAAGCAGAAGCCAATTATATAAGATGATACTTGCTTCATTTGAGAAGTCTTTCTGATTTTTATATTTAAGGATTTACAGCAGGGACGATGGGAGAGAAAAGAATGAGCCACGAAGGAAGGGCTTATTCAATGTGGCACCTTCTGTGAAAGTCTTAAAAAATCAAAGTACAGTACATTTCCCTCCCCTCCCCACTGTCTCCTTCCTTCCATTTTGAGCATTTTTGCATCTGCCACTGTTAAGGAGGGCGGGCGGTTGCTTTTCAGAGTGTCCCTCATAGGCTTTCCCTGCTGGCCACACGGCCTTCTGTGCGAGGGCTGCAAGCTCGTTGTATTTTTCCGCTGTGTCTAAATAGAAATCGTTCATTCAAATCTTATTCAACTTCCTAGATATAAAATGCAGAACGTGGCAAGGGCCCAGCGCTCTCTGCGGTCCGATGCAAATGTATGCAAATTTCTTCATATTAGAATCATTGTCTGGTTGTCATCCTCGCACGGGGCACATCAAAGCCATATGACCTGATTTTTGCACCTGCTGTTTAATTAAATTTACAAGGCAGACACACTCTCCACTCCCACTGTTGCACAAATCCGTCTTTACAACCACAGCTTCTAATTTACAAGGCAGTTGACTGCTGAGTTTTTTTTCCATCCATAGCTGCCCAACTGCTCTTTGTTAGACTGAAGACTTTAAAATAAAAAAAAAAAAATTAAAAAAGGAGGCCATCATTTTGGCAGATGGATTAACAGAAATATTAAAAATTAATTTTTATTTTCCATCCAAGGCTTGATTTTTAAAGCTCTTCAAGTACACAATCCATATATAGCAAATTGCATCTTCTTTATGGATGTGTGTTGAGGGGTTTGGCCTGGGCACACAACCAGCATGTGGGTTATGACGATGCAAAGAAGGGTCTGAATCCACGCTTTAAAGCAGACTAGTTCTGTCGCTTACCCCTCGTATTAGGCAGGTTAGCGCTGCTGGGTTCTCCACAGTTTTATGGTTCTAATTACTTAGAGAGCAAGGGTGGTCACGCACAAGGATGGAGACAGGAGGACAATCACAGTTCTGAGGGCTGTGACTGTTTTCAGAGAGATATTTATTAGTGAGAGTGCTGTGCTGTGAAACTCTCCCTTGGCCTCCATCCCTGAGAATTTTAATCTCCGCACCACAAGTATCTAGACAACAGGGGAGGAAGGAAACAGGAATGTTGGACCCTCCTTGCTTTCTATTGCGTTTCTGTATAATACATTCTACCCCCAACAGCCACCGAGGTCTTCTCTCTCCAAGAGCCCATGGCTCAAGTTCATATCCTCTCCCAAGGAAGCTAGTCTGTGATAGGGAGCTGGGGAAATGTTTAAAGAGGTTAGAAGGAATGAAGAATACTTCTTTGTCTGTTCTTCCTCGTTCATCCAGGCTAGGGGCCTAGGTTGGCTGATAATGCCCCCTGTGTTACTGTAGGACATTCTATTTATTTTTATTCAGTCTGAAATCCTTAAGATCCTCAGAGCCATCATTTTAATGACATAACTTGAAAGATGATTTTCAGATAAAGGGAAGTGAACTTCTGAGAACTGACCTATAGGTGGCGCCACAAATTCACCAAACCAAGGAACACTGCAGTCAAGTTTGGAAAAAGTGGCATAAATTTAAAACCTTGAGCTACACTAACTGTGGGACATATGGGTTGCGTCCCAGGCCTGCCCAAGAATAACTTTGAAGAAAATTTTGTTTTCTGGCAATACAGATGCTAACACACCACAGAACCTTTAAAAAGAATAAATATGTAGATGGCTCAGAACTTTCAGAATAATTTAACCTTCCCCCAAAAGTTAAGATAGGAGCAAAAAAAAAAAAAAAAAAAAAAGATAGTATAAGATTTAGTGCTCTGCCTGGGGGGGGCGGGGAAGCAATTTGGTGACAGTGATGCTCAAAGAACAGTTTGCCAGTTGGTGTGCATTTAATAATGCTTTATTTTGTTAACTTCCAATGTAAAGGGAAAGAGAGACATTTAGAATAATCTGATCCTTGATGAATAAATAATATGAAAATAATGTCCTGCATGTAGAAAAATGCATAAGTATCCAAATTGTGATCTTTTTCCTTCTTTTTTTTCTATGGCTGCCTGTTGAACTGCCTGTTCCAAGTGTTTCCAGTTGTGGATCCACTGTAACACTTAGGTAGGTGTTGCCTGGGAAGAGCAGTTTCTAATGAAGCAGGATTTGTCAGCCCATGATTATAACTGCAGTCGAAGCTCTAAGACATTAGCATCTGAAGAAGCAGTAAGCCTTTAATTCTTAAATGTCTTGATTGGTCTCAAAAGTGACCAGACGCAAGTCAGAAGCAACAGGCGTGTCTGTTGTAGCTGTAAAGACCAGCAGCTCTCTTGACACAGGGGTTTCTTGCTTTGGGGTGGACTTCTGGAGAAACATAGAAAGGACATACAGAAGACGGGTATAGCTAACTTAGTGCTGTTTAGTCCCTTTGACTATGACATCCCCTGTGTGATGGAAGCTTCCAGAGAGAAGGAAGGGTCAGATGACACCCTTGACATGTTTTTTGGATAAGGGCAGCAAGCAAGACTGGTTTTTATTTTTTCCTTAAGTAAAAATGGTTTAGCATGGGGAGCTAAGCATATGATTCAATGGTTAAGGGTTAGAAGACACGGGTTCATTTCCCAGCACACAAGTGGGCAGCACGTGACCACCTACAGCTTCAGTTCCAGGGCATTTGATACACTTTTCTGGCCTCTGTGGGCACCGGGCATTTACATGGTCCATAAAAACTTACATAGGCTCACACACATACACATAATAAAAATAAATGAATGTTTAAAAGCAAAAAACCATGATGCAGGTGCTGAGAATCTGGCTTAGCAGATATGGTCTTCAGTCTACAAACAAAAGGAATTGACTTTGAGCCCCAGCATCCCTGTGAAAAGATGGGCTCAGTGGCACCTGCTTGTTGCTTGTAACCACAGTGCTGGGGAGGTAGGGACAGGAAGATCCCTGAGGGTCACTAGCCAGCCAGCTTCTCATGTTTGATGAACTCCAGCTCAGTAAAAGGCCCTGCCTCCAAAAGCAAGGTGAATGACCCCTGAGAAATCACACTTATGACTACATCCTCTGACCTCCACACACATGTAACACATGATCATGCATAAACATAAACATACATATAAACATGCACATGTACACAGGGACACACCGATATATACACGTGAACACACAGAGACATATCACACCACACACACACACACACACGCTTAACATGGTGGTACAATTAGCTGTGCAGATTGTCTATCCAAAATAAACAGGCCAAATAAGACCATTGCGATACGTTTCAATGTTGAAGAAAAAGGCTCCTGCAAACAAAAGACTGACTCCTGTGAGCAGGAATCTGACTACTGCAGCTTATCTTGATTTAAGCTTTCATTACATTCTCACAGGCACGATTCAAATGGAGACGAAAACTTAAGCATTACTGTGTGCAGTGCTTCCTGTCAGCCACTGGTTCTTCCTTCACACATGCACACTAAAATGAATGCAGAGGTACCAGTCCACTTTGCATGAAGATGCATGCATATGTGTGTATACATACAATTGGAGAAAAGTAATGTGGTGCTTGAGTCTGCGTCTCAAAGCAAGGACTGCCAATATAAATCTCTTGATTGGATCTATGCAGAGCATCTCATCTTCTGTCTCTCCTGTCAGGCACAGAGCTGGGTCATTCGCAGTGTCTTCTTCTTCACCACGTTTTCACTGATATACTTTCCAGATGTTGACCACTGGCTGGCTTGTGTTAAATAAACATGTAGTCTCTTCTTGGGGAGTTCATGCTTTATTGCAGAGGCAGATGCAATAAAGAGATGGAGGTATGATTCCAATGATGTGAACTAGAGCTTGCTTTTTGCAATCATCAGTTTGTTCATGAGCACAGTGAGGCCAAAGCAGTTCTTTACCAAGTTGGAAGGATTAGGTAAGGCCAGCATTCAAAAGATCAGACATTTGATGGGTCTCTATGAGACTCGACAGGGTTAGGCTGGCCATGCACACAGAGTCCTCACATAGACTGTACAACTTTCCTAATCAACTCGGTCACCCCAGAAACCCATGGGCTACCCCAAAGTCAGCTCTATTTTTCATAGAAGTGAGAATCACTGATTTCTTATGTGTCTTTTTCTTTTAGTTTAGGTTTAAGGTTTTTTGTTTGTTTATTTTTTAAACCATGTTTCACCACCTGCCCATAATCCTGTGCTAATTTGCCTAGCATACCAGACTCTACCTCGGCCAGCAGAGTCCCTTCTCACCAGAGTCCCTGTACTTGATGGTCAGCCATGACATCTGCTCTCATTTCTGATGGACCATGAACTCTGTCAGAGAAAACTCTTGCATTGAGTGAGGTCTCTAGGTGGTGGAAGTCTTTCTGGTCTCTCCTTTTATATCAGCTAAAAGTCTGTGAAGATATTAGGATATAAACACAGACCTGGGCATTTTGCTTAGGGACACACCTGAGCATAAACCAAGGAATAGCATGGTTCTTTGTCATGAAAGAAAGTAGATGATAGAAGCTTCACCCTATCTGTAGTTAGCTAGCAAGGAAAGCAATAAGGTACTAAGAGGGGCAGCAGACAGCCATAGAGTCTGAGGTATAGGGGTACAGGCTGACATGTGGCCAGACTGGGGGTGGAAGGTAATATATGTGTGTGACATTTAAGTATCTCAGATGCAGTCGGAAGGCAGGCAATGGAACCCTAGGTTTTGCTTATCTACAGGCAGGTTGACTAACTGATATGGTAAGGTATCAAGTATGACAGTGCTGGAGATGGCCTGTTTGGCTACTTCAGTGAGAAAGAAATTCTCATGATTTAGTGACTTAAACAACTGCTAGTTCAACACTCCAGGATTCTGTCACCTCTATCATGAGTGAGATGTCATGTGTCATGTACCTCCTCGGGCCATGAGGAAGTCTGGTGAGGCAACTCCAATCTCTTCACAAACTGCAACGCTGGAAATAGAAGTCAGGGGCTGTGAGTCCACCTCCCTCAGCCCTCAGTGCACGGTCACTGAAGGCATCAGGCTTCCCTTGCTGCAGTGACATTATTCTGATGCTTAATGAGGATCCAGCGTGGGGAAGCCTGACAGATACTTGGTTGGTCTTGTAAGCGGGGTAGGGTGGATCCAATTGAATGGAAGAACATTTGAAAGAGTGCGTGGGATTCTGGACCTGCAGTGTCTAGCAGGAAGGTGCACAGACACAGAATGGACATTATGATTGTAGGCCCTGGCCAACAGTGGTTGCTCTGCAGAAAAGTGTTAGCTTCCATTGTAAATGGGCAGCAACTGGTGACTCTGGTGCTTCTAGTCTGATGTAGAGAAGACGACTGTGTCAGTATAGAAAGACAGGTAGATACTGGGTCCCCATGTTGATCCTGCAAGACTTGTTTCCATGTCTCCCAGTTCTCTCCCATCCTCTCTGCATGTCTATGTTCATGAGAGAAGTCTCCCAGTTCCAAGCCTCTGTCCCCCCTAGTTAGGAAGTCATGGTGTTCAGCTCAATGCCCTAAGTCTCAGCATCTCCATCACTAAAGTGGATAAACCCGACTTTATGGTAGATGATGGGGAGGTTCAAGCAAACTGTACATTTTCCCAGTCCATCATTGTTTGATATGTTACAGTTGCTCTCTGAAGTTTGTTATTGAATGGCCAGCATCCTTGAGGGAAAGGACCATCTCCAGGCACCTTTGGATCCTTGGTCTTTGCTACTGCTTGATGACTGATACATCCTTTTTTAAATCATCATTCTTAATTGCCCATGAGAAGGTGACTTCCAGGTGTTTCTCAGTCAGGTGGCTTATAGATAAAAAGGCTTTAGCAGAGAGTATTGGGAAGGAGCCAACGGCTGTTTCCTTTGGAATGTAAAAAAAAAAAAAAAAAAAACAAAAAACAACAAAAAAAAAAACCTCAAGGAGCCCAGCTCTAGGGAGATATAATGTAAGATCAAACATGAATCAGTGTGCTTGCTATTGCTTTGGAAGGAGGGACCTCTTTCTAGGAGACTGTATCAGGCACTCTAAATGCTTAGCAAATGCATGGCAGGGGACTATGCTCTCTGAATGCTAGATATTTCTGTGTTTCTATTTGGTCAGTGCAATAATTCACCTTGATTGCCAACTCATTGGATTTAGAGTCACCTAGGAGACATACATACTTCTGGGTGTCCATGAGGGTGTTTCTTAAGTGAATGAAGAGGGGATGGGGGCTGAGTCTCAGTAGTCTCTCATCTTCAGGACTGTAGATGCGATGTGGAGAGCTGCTTCATGTGTCTGCTCTTGTGCCTTCCCTGCCTTGATGGCCTATATCCTTAAACGGTGGGACAGAATTAACCCTTCCAATAGTTTGTCTTAGCCACGGGGACCAGTGGTGCATTAGTCATCATGGGCTATGATCTAACTACTATTCAGGGCACCAGGAGCCCACTTTCCATTCACACCCATGTTTCCTTAGGATCACACAGGTCTGTAGAGTTAATGAGACTATATTGGATTTTGGTTCTGCTGCCTACTCAATATAGGCCTAGTCCTAAGGAGATTATGTAGGTGATAATCTAACATCTTTTGAATGCTTTCCAGACAGTCCTGGGCCTCATGGGAAACCCAGTGCTGATAACACCACCCAGTGAACTTCTCTTCTCATTTTTATTTTACGAATAAACTTCCCTTATTGCCCTTCTCAATCAGTGCTTATATAGATCTATACTGAGAACAAATTATCTTTCTACTAAGTGCTAGGCTTTCAGGATCTCAGAATATTCCTTTTCTAACGGTATTGTAGGAAATGCTATGTGCTTTATTGTCATGATTTTTATGGTACCTATTTGTCTCTCCTTCCCTCCCCTAATTATCACAAATTAGGAAATTAACTCCATTGTTCACTCTGAAATCAAGCAAAACTACCAGACAAATGCAGGCTTTTTGATCGGAGTGTGGGTTCAGCCTGTCCCCTTGGTTCCCTGTCCTTCCAGGTCACCTCCTCTGCTGGAAGCTGGGAAGTCTTGAAGCTGTACATCTCTGGACTTCATTTGGTCTTTGCCATGTATTTGCTCAAATTGTCTCTAGGAGTCAAAGAACACCTACAGAGGTTTTGAAGCTCTCATAAAACCTCTCCCACACAGCCTGTTAGGAAAAAGTAGACAAAGGTTGGCCATCAAAGGAGGCTAGGCATCTTGTACACATAGCCATAACGTTTCTTTGACCTGCAAGGGCAGGAGGTAGGGGTACTCTATCTCTGATCTGTGAAGAGAGGGAAGCTCTTTTTGTTTCTAAATAAAACCAGAGTATTTTTATTGATTGACAATTTTCTATATTGTGCACCTTCTGCGCAGATTCACTCATCATTCCTGTCCATAATTTCTCTAGTATCCATCTTCTCTACTACCCAGCTCTTGCTAAGGTATACACATCAAAGCTAAAAACATTTCCAAGGGACTCATTGACATCCCCAGCCATAAGTTTTTATTCCAGTGTGTTCCAGTGCATTGCGCTGGTAGCTACCCACCTCCAGCCTCCCCCGGTTTGGCCCAGAGCCTCACAATATTGACAGCTTAGGCTGCTAGGAATTGTGACTTTGATGTTGATTTCCTTTCTCACTGAGAGCAAAGGTGGAGAGGCCAGATAACCTCAGCCAATTCGGCTGATGCGCACAGCTGCTGAGTAGGCAACTCTTGACTTTCATGTTGCCATTGTGCAGTGTCAGACCTGTTTGAGCTTGACCCATCCAGTGAACCCCAGATCCCTCCTTGTAGAGACAGAGCCCATGATGCGAAAAAAGTTTCAAGAGTACATTAATCCAGGGAACAAGTCCTGCCCTTGGCTTGCCTCAAGCTGGAGGCTGTGCTCAGGTGGAAGGATAGGACTTCAGTGCTGTGGCTCACTGGCAGTTGACCAAAGTGACTACATGGCTGAGTGTTGGAAAGAAAGACTACCATAGATGAGGAGTGAAGAAAGCAGATTCATTTGGTTGCCTGTGTAACTTGCTGAAGCAAACAGTCACTTCAATGCCAGATACCTACATGTTTGAGGTTTTCAAAGCACAATAAATAAGTTTAAGTTTGAATATGGTCACAATGTGCATGTAAAGTCATTAAAGCAGTTTGAAGCAGGGAATTTTAATATTAGATGAGCTGCTTAAATAGTTGCTCACAGGCTAGCATTTTTGGTCTTTTAACACTAGGGAAGGAGAAAGGCTCATGAATGAGCTTGTGGAGGAGTTCTTGGGGAAGGACAGGAATTCCTACAAGGAAGATGAACTCCTGGCCAGCCCCATGTACCTTCCCTCTGCTTTTCTGAGTCTCTGTCATGAAGGGGGGTTACCCTTGGCCTTCCTTTGCTGTCCTCTCTGGAGCTGCCTTGTTCTAGGTTGTAAGTGCTGGAAGATTAAGCTAATGATCTCTCCTACTGCTGGTAGTGGGGGGCCCAGGCCTACTTTCTGGCATCCAGCCCTGGTTATTTTTCTTTGAAATAAAGAAACAGGCTGTCTGACATCAGGTGGAGACCTAGGTGCCTTGCACAGCCTCAGGTTAGAGAATATCTTTGCCTCTGGTGACAGATGGGCCTTGTGATGCTCTGTCTCTCAGACCTCTGGTTTCAGCAGCACACGACATGTGACATCAAGATTTCTGACTCTCTGTCATCCATTCCTATTAATTTATGACAGAACTCAATCAGTCCAGCTGCCTGCCGTGTTGGGGCAGCCACAGAAAATAAAGAGAACACTTGGTCACCTCAGTGACCTAGTTTTCTCTCCTCCCAGGCAATACTTCAGCAAGCGTCTCTCCCTAGCATAACAATCTTTTGCGTCCATAGTTACCAATGATGTTTGATTAGACCCTGAGACACCATTTATCAAATCGCTGTTCCTTTCAGAC